>NC_044384.1:83386696-83698042 GCF_006542625.1 Nomascus leucogenys | reverse complement strand
TTGTGGCTTTCCTACCCACTAAGAAACGAGACGATAAATAACTGCTATTAGGCTCCCAGACGGGAAAAGCAACGCACAATGCATTTCCCGAGGACGAGCAAAGGCTGGACACCCACACGCCCGTTGGCCTTTCCCACACCCTGTCACCCTGTGGACTCAGGCTGTTCAGGGCCTGGGAAGACAGGCAGAGGATGAGTCCCCAGCCCCGTGGGGAGAGGGTGCATATCTTCCCCTCCCCCAGCCCCATTCTAGAAGGTTCTGGGCTCAGGATGACACGGCTGTTGAGTCCAGTCACAGGCTTTGTGTTTCTCTTTTGTTTGTTAGTTGGATGGAGGGCCTTGTCGTAAGTGCTGAAAGAATGAATATGCCACCTTATCCAACCCTCTCACTCTACAGGGCGTGGGGGGCAAACTGAGGCTCAGAGAGGTGAATGCCCTGCCCAGGGTCACACAGGGCAGAGCTGGTCTCGACTCCAGCACCATCGTCCTCCTCATTCTTTCCCTGGGGGCAGGACACCTACGAGCGGGCACAGAGACTGGCATCAGGGGCCCTTACCCTCCTCTCAGCCCTGCCCCCACGGGACTGGCAGCTTCCCCGAAGGCACCGTCTCAGGGCCTCTCACCCTCCCTCAAGAGCCCTACTTTGTCCAGGCCCTGGGCCGGCTTCTCTCAAGGCATCACCTCCACCCCAGGAGTGGGGCCAGGCTGGGACTGGAGAACTTCTTGCTCTGAGAACAGTCTCCCCAAGTTTTTAGCCGCTTTCTCTGGTCCGTGGCTGCTGACCTGGCAGCTGGGAAGGAAGGTGCATGGATAAGAGGAAGAGGCTGGAGAAAGCCCCTGGGGAGTCAGGGGAGAGGGCTGGACCCACACCCGTGTTGAATCCCACCCCTGCTCCGTGAGGCAATGACTCCTCCATGTTACAGATGGGGACTCTGGGCTCAGAGATGATGAGCCTCCTGCCCAGGTCTAGGGGACTTGCGGGCCCTGTTTTGACCGAGTTTGGGTACGAATCCCTGGCACACTGGGACACTTGGCTGCCCTACCCCGGTCTCACAGCTGGTAAACAGCAGCACCAAGCCCTGCTCTCCCACCCAGAGCCCGGGGCCCTCACCTCTGCGGTGCAATGCCAGCCCCTCAGCAGAGCACCTGTCCCGTCAGATCACTCCCCAACCTGCCCTGTGCCTGGAAGGCTGCTGGTCACCAGCGGGCTCCTGGGCCCCTGCCTTCCGGCTGGGTTCACAGAGGAGCCACAGCAGCAGGCCGGAGGAAGGGAGGGCAGCCCGGGGGGCACCAGTCGCTGAGGCGTCCCTCTCTTGTCAGTGGCCCTCCCAGTGGCTTCGGTGGCTCTCTCTGAGTCTGGTAACCTCTGCCTCCTCCCCAGCCTCCATGGTGACAGCTGCCCACCTTCCGCTGTTGGTTTCCTAACCCTACCCATGACTTTGTGAACGGCGCCTTCAATACACTCGATTCCGCCTGCGATCCTGCCTAGTGCCCCTGCCAAGTAATAACAGAACAATCGCTCCCACCCACCAAGAGCCCACCATGTGCCAGGCTCTGTTCAGTCTCTTACTGTCTGCTGTCGTTCATCTCATGCTCTTAGTGACCCCAGGTCACACACGATTATCCCCATTTCACAGACAGGGCAGCTGAGACCCAGAGAGGTCGAGTGACTTGCCGTGGGTCACACAGCCAATAAGGGTGAGCTGGTTGTGTGTGCTGATGGAAAAACAAAACCCGGGGAGGAGGAGGAGAGACCTGCTCCAGGCCAGGAGAAACAAACTGTAAAGGGCGGCGCCACCTGCAGGTGAGAGGAGAGTCAGCCTCTGCCATCCTGGGTGAGCAAGGGGAGGCCAGGCAGCCAGCTCCTGAGCGCCTGCCCTGCCCCAGGCCCACGGCCGCACCTGCAGGGTTCACAGGGAGGATGCTTATGCCGGCCTTCTACAGGTGAGGACCCCGAGGCTCCTGGACAGTCACGCGCAAGGCCCCACTGCCCCCTGGTCTGTGCTGCCCCTCCCTGGCCCCGCCTGGCCACCGAGCCTAGTGACGAAAGGTCCCCCCATCTCCTGGCTATGGCTCCCCTGGGTGCTTGCCTGGTCCCTCCCCAGAGGAGGCAGCGACTTTTACCAGCCTCCCCACCCTACACCCCTGGAGGAGTCTGGCTGCTTTGGGTCCCTGCGGGATTCGACTTTATTTTTGCAGAGCACTTTCTGAGTAACAGAACCCCCGCGGCCCTGGGGTGGAGACAGAGGGGCCAAGTGCCTATGGGAAGAGCCAGGGGAGGCCCAGAGAGCCAGTGACAGGGCCACCAGGGCCTCCATCGCCGGGGTGTTTCCACACCACAGCCCCTCTCGGGGCCCTCCCAGCTCTGGCCCCTCCAATAGCTGAGGAGGCCTGGCCTCCCCTCCTGACACAATCCAGGCCTCTCCACCTCTCCCCTGTCGCAGAAGGAAGGAGCTAAGCCCTGTGCACCCGCTGCCTTCATCTCCTGAAACAGGCCCCAGGAGAGGTGGTCTGTGGACCCCACAGTGCAGAGAAGCCAGCCCTGGGCAGGCATCCAGCCTCCGGTCATTCAGACATGCACAGCGTGCTCTGTGTCCTGGGTGGACAGGGTGAGGGACCACAAGGGCCAGGCCAAGCATGCACCATCATGAGATCATCACAGGAGAGTGAATGTGAGGACGAGGACCTGTGGCAGCATGTCCTGCAGGGTGGCTGGGGCCGCGGGCAAGGCCAGCCTTGCAGGCCGCAGCGAGTGAAGCTGCAGGATGCTGGTACCAGCTGCGCCCATTTCTTGGGGACTGCGTGCCTGCCCCCAAGCCCAGAGCTCCAGCAAGGGGTGGCAACTGTGGAGAGGTGTGGCCAACTGGACCCTGCCCAGTCTGGTTCCCAGAAAACCTGGCTTTCTTGGGAAGCAGATGCACCCTGGAGTCTCCTCGGGCTGGGGACAACTGGCCTGTGGTCAGAGCTGGGCAGGACCTACAGCCAAGGCAGGGGTGGCAGGGGTGGCAGGGTTAGGGTGAGGTCTGGGTGGCGGACCCTGTTCCCACATCCGAGGTGACAGGAGCAGGTTGACTTCCCTGCACAGAGGCCATGGAGCTGGGGCAGGGGCCCAAGAGAGCAGTGGGGGCGCCGCGCAGGCGCACTTCTGCTGGACCCGAGAATCGAAGACCTCACTGAACTGTGCCGTCATTTATTTTAATGCCTCTGTGGCCCACATTTGGGTGCAGGTGAAATATGGCCCCACATCATTTACTGGTGGGGATGTGAATTGTGCTTTGCTGTGGGAGGACAAACACATCTCGGGGGTGTTGGTCACTGTGGCAGCTGCTCAGGGTGGCCATGTGGCTGCTGTGTGGGTGGAGGCCGGGGAGGGTTCATCTCCCTGCGTCAAAAGGTTTCTCTTCATACCCTGCCATCAAGGAGAGAGGCAGTGACAGCTCCTGCCAGGACAGGGAAGGGCTAGCGGGCTGCCTGCTACCTCCCCTCCCAGCTCCATCCCCAGCCTCCACCCCCAGCACCGCCGGTGGAAGTCACAGGCTAGTTGGAGGAGCGGATGAGGGCTCACGTCCAGCTCCACAGCTGCTTGGGTGATCTGGGTGTGTCTACATCTCTGTACTGTGAGCACGAGAACCTTCCTTCCTCATGCTCTTCTCCCCCTCTCTGTCTTCCTTGAACACACGACGTGAGTCCCTAGAGCATGAATAGGAGTCTCAGACAGAAGTGGGGCTGCAGGGGCTGGAAAAAGCACCCCCAGCTGCAGAACCGCTGTGCAAAGGCCCGGAGGCAGGAGGAAGGCTGGCTTTGTGGCTGTCCTGAGAGAACTCAGCCTGGGGCAGGGCGGTCAGCCAGGGGACCTCAGGGAAGGGCCTGGAGTTCCTCCTGAGGGCATGGGGAGAGCAGAGGGACAGGTTTGGACTGGAGAGTAGAAAGCTGGGGGTGGGGAGAGAATGTTCCATCCTCTGAGCTCAGGGGTAGTCACAAGGGCACCACATGCATATGTAAGATTCCCAGGTCTTAGAGCTGCGCACTCCAGGCTGTGCAGGTGCAGGTATGCACTTTACGCCTCCTAAAACCACAATTCAACAAAGGAAGCCTCCCTCTGGCCCCGAATGCAGGACCTGGGGCAGGGTGGGCTCTGAGCTAAGCCCCTCCTCCCCACTCCAGCCCTGGGGGATCCCAGTGTTGAGTCCTAGCTTCCTCTGAATGGCTGTGTGTGCGCAGCCACCCACCCCACCAGTGCTGACTGCTCATGGCCTGGCCCAGCCGACTCAGCTCACATCCCCCAGGGCTCCAGAGGGAGGGAGGGCAGGGACAGGCTGTGGCCACCTCCACCCCCACCCTCCCTCCCTGAGCCTCCTTTGAGGCTGCAAGGCCACTAACCATCTGCTGAGGCAGGGGCTGGGGGCACAGGAAGGGCACCTGAGCCTCCCTCTCTGAGGGGGTGGGGTGGCCCTGAGAAGGGCCCCCTTTCCTCACCCCCCAGGACTTTGCATCATCTCTTATTCCTCCTGCATCCCTGCTGGGGATGCTGTTATTCCTCCACTTGCCCAGCTGAGGAAACTGAGGCCTGAGAAGTTAAGGTTGCTGGGAGAAGCAGGCCTCCAACGGATAACACTGAACTTCCTCCTGGGACAGCCTGCAGGTTGCCCCGGGCCTGTCTGTGGGTGACCGTCCCACTTCCCAAGGCAGGTAGGCCCAGCCTCCCTACAGCCACGTGGGGCAGAGGAACAAGGCTGTCGCTGTGCTGGCCCACGCTGCGGCCTGGGGTGGACCCAGCGGGCGGCAGGGGACGTACTTAGTGGAAGATTTATGAGCTGGGTTAAAATTTAATCTGGGTGGACAATCCTAGCCAGCTAAGCCAGCCACCCCAGACACGGCCTGGTCCCGGCAGCCCCGTGGTTGGGCCTGGCCCCCCTGCCAGTCTCCCCTGCCCTCCGTCCCCGGAAGGCAGGCAGCCCGCCGCCCGCAGAGAAATATTAGCACGAATTCGATTTGGGGCGGGAGCAGCGGGTGCTGAGGCTTGTTTGCACTTCAGTTCAAAATTGAACAGGACAGAATCAGCTTTGGCCAGGAACCACCTCCGTGGTGCCCAGGGACAGCGCTGCTCTCCAAGGAGCCCCGCTAAGCCTTCCAGCTCCCCACCTGTCCACTCGGGCGTGCCCCTCCAAGCTGCCCTCTGCCCTCAGGCCCCATCCTCTGCCCAGAACTCCCAATCCTCCCTAGTGCCCCACTGCCTGGGCTTGAAACCTACTGATATGTTGGGGGGTCTGTGCAATGACCGAATCTGAGCCCCAGTTTCTTCATCTGTAAAATGGGGATAATAATAGGACCCATTGTTATAGTAAGGCAGAGTTAGAACTGTGTCTGCACATGGCCTCCCCATAGACGGAAACCCTCGCTGTAGGAGGGCAGCACCAAGGCTGGCTGGAGGGAGCAGGGGGACTGCAGAGCCCCCACACACGCACATCTCCCTGTGAGTCCTGTGGTCTTGCGGCCTGCCCAGGCCGGGGCATTACCTCTTTGGACCTTGGGGCTACGGTTCTTGGTTGCCCAGTTTGGGCTGGTGGGTGAGGGAGAATGCTGGGGTCGCCAAGGCACGGAGTGTGGCCTAGGGCTGAGCCGAAGCAGCATGGGCACGCGGACAGCCCAGCACTCCTGACTGGCCCTGCCTGACCTGCCCATCACTCTTTGACCACTGCCATGTGCTGGGTCCCTTCTAGGCGCTTTCCTAAGTGGGTACTGTCCACCCATTTTACAGAGAAGGAAAGTGAGGCTCAGGGAGGCAAAGAAACTACCTCAGGCCTGTAGCAGCAATGACCCAAGCCCAGGCCCCTTGACCCCAAGGCTCACTGTCCTCCCACCCCCGCTGCCTCTTCGCTGCTGCCTCCACAGCACCTGCCCACAGTGCAGGGAGGGGGCTTCGCGGGAAAGGCAGGCAGATCAGGCAGCGGGGGCAGAGCAGGAAATGCACGTGGGCAGAGCACGTGCCAGGGGCTCCTCGAGGCTGGGGGACAGGCATCCCCCACTTTCACACATGCGTTCCTGCTGCCTCTGGCCAGGATCCAGGCCTGGAAATAGCCGTGTCACCTTCGGAGGCTGAGTCCCTGTCACTGCTTTGCCCCAGGCCTGGGAGGGGGCTGAGAGGAGGGGGAGGCAGCATCCTCCAGGACTGCAGAAGGCGCGTGTGCCATGCACTCATGTACAGGTATACCTGCATGCACACCTGTGTACACGCACACGCTCATAGATGCACACACAGGCCCGTGTGCAGGATGGCAGGGACATGCTATGGAAACCTCAGTGTCTGCCTCACCACCAGCTCCGCCTCCTGAGGGACCAGTGAAAGTTAGGTCGGAACCCGGCACCTGTTCCAGTTGTGTAAATGACACTCTCCATGTCAGCCCACAGCAGCGCCGGGCTGCTGCACATGTGCCCCTACCCATGGGGCCGGCCGCACGCCCGCCTGCACGCTGCTCACACTCGCCCAGCACCCCCCAGGGCAGCGCCCCCCACCGGCCCTGGCAGGTCCGTCGGTCTATTGATGCCCACCCCTGCTGACTCACCCCTTGACCTTGGGAATTTGGGGCTGGGATCCTTCAGGAGTCACTGAACCCCCATCCCACACACTAGCAGAAGACTTGGAGCCAGTCTGGCGAGTCCCATTCCTATTTTGATACCAGGTCCTAGCTCTGACCTGGCGTCAGCATCTCACTGCGGCCTCTCATTACTCACTTACATGCTTATTTATTTATTCCCGGCTCGTTCTCGAAAGGATTTGTGGCAGCTTACAGAAATACAACATAATACAAGAGGATCAAGAGGCTGAAGGGGGGAGACAGGATGGAAAAAAGCCAGGCATCCGAAGCGGACAGGCTGGGGTTCAAATCCCGCCATTTACTTCTTTTATTTTTGGGGGACAGAGTCTCACTGTGTTGCCCAGGCAGTGTTGCCCAGGCTGGAGTGCAGTGGTACACTCTCAGCTCATGGCACCCTCCACCTCCTGGGTTCAAGAGATTCTCCTGCCTCAGCCTCTGGAGTAGCTGGGACCATAGGTGCCCGCCACCACACCCAGCTATTTTTTTGTATTTTAGTAGAGATGGGGTTTCACCATGTTGCCCAGGCTGGTCTCGAACTCCTGAGCTCAGGCAATCCACCCACCTCAGCCTCCCGAAGTGCTGGGATTACAGGCATGAACCACCGCGCCCAGCTCCATTTACATATTATACCACTGTTTACGCATTCATCTTTGGCCTGTGGAGTCACTTTGCCCCCCTGAGCCTCAGTTTCCTCACCTGTGAAATGGGGATGATGATACCCACCGTGTGGGTTGTTAATGGGATATGAGAAAATACCAGGGGAGACTAAGCCAGCACTTGGCACACAGGAGGTGCCAATGGCACACAGCAGCTGCTGTGACGAGGAAGGAAGGCAGAGAGAGGTCAGGGCGGGGACAGATGAGGGCAGAGAGGCAGGGGGCCCTGGGTTGGAGCAGGCACAGCCCTGCCTACCTCTGTGTCTGGTGCCCTGTGGGTCGTGGTGAAGTCTGAGCTGAGGGAAACAGGTGAAATGGGAGCAGATGACTTTCAGGGGCCCCAAATGCCAAGGCCCAGGAATCCCCTCCGAGTCCTCTCAGAGGAGGATGCTCCACATTCCTTGTGTGAGACCCAGGGGCCTGCAGGGTGGAGCAGGACAGGGGTCTGGGGCTCCAAGCTGGGGGTCCCCACCCTCCCACCTGGTGCCTACACTCAGAGGTTTGGTCTTCAGCCCAGGGACCCCTGAGCTTCACCTGAATCCGAACCCCACTTCTGCCTGGAGCTCTGACTCCCACGGCCACCACCGTTAGGCATTGAGCCTTGTTTCGCCCCCCAGGACCAGCTCTTGGCCCCAGCCTGGCCCTCAGTCCCTCAGCCCTGCCCCCCAAGCCCCTCACCTGCCTGCCCCTCACCTTAGGGCGCCCCCACTTCAGCCTCCCTCCCAGCCATCAATCACTCCAGCCATGCTCCTGGCCCCTGTCCTGCCTTTCACAGTCCCCCCCGAATCATCCTCCACCCAGTGTCCCCACTGGCTGCTCAGAGCAGGAGGCAAGATTTTCTCCACGCCCCAGGCTCAGCCACCCTCTGCTAAGCAGGGGCCCAGTGCTGCCGAGAGCACCAATATTTAAGGGATGTTTCGGGCCTGCTCCTGGCTCTGGCCTCCCTCCTGGGGGACTCCAGGCGCAGCCACAGGAGGGCCTGGGGAGATAGGCACAGCCCCATCCGTTCTCGCCACAGCCCCTCTGCCCCAGCCCAGGACGCTGCAGCTCACACACTTTTCAACCCTGTCATGGGATCCGGCGCCCGCTCTGTAAATGGCTGATTTATTGACACAGCTGTGGGGATGGCATGTCCATTTAGAACACAGCAGGTGGAACGCGGCACTCGAGAGCCAGGAGTCCAGAGGGCTGCAGGATGCTGCCAAGCCCCAGCCCCACCACCAAGCGGCCACTGGAACCATGGCCTCAGTCTTCATGTCTGTGAATTGGGGAGAACGGACCTGGACCTCTCTCTGGCAGCTCCAGGAGGCAGTGGAGGGGGGTTGTCAGGCTCGGCTCTGGACGTGGAGTTGGGATGTTGTGTGGCCAACCCCCAAGCAGGAAGAGGCTTCAGCCACACGCCCTCACCTGCATGGTTCAAGCAGAGAAGCATGTATGGGGCGCCGACTGAATACCAGAGTCTACACCCAGAGTGGTCCCCTCCCTCGCCTTGCTCCCCGTCCTTGGCCTGTGCCTTCAACCACTGCTCTGATAATACCCATGATATGTGTGGTTTGCAGTGGGGTGGCGGGGGGTGTTACGCTGATGTTCACAGAACCCCACGTCCCGGGCAGGGCCTGTCCTGAGCCCTTGCTGGCACTCTGCCAATCCCTGTATGAGGGTCACAGCTGGGACAGGTCCCAGGACCACAGTGCTGTTGTAACATCCCTGAGCACGCCCAGCACTCTCGACACCTCAGGATATGCGAGTTCATGGTCATTGATTTTAAAATATGAAGTGTAGGCTGGGCATGGTGGCTCACACCTGTAATGCCAGCACTTCGGGAGGCCGAGGTGGGCAGATCACCTGAGGTCAGGAGCTTGAGACCAGCCTGGCCAATATGGTGAAACCCCATCTCTACTAAAACTACAAAAATTAGCTGGGCATGGTGGTGGACGCCTGTAATCCCAGCTACTCCAAAAGCTGAGGCAGAAGAATTGCTTGAACCCGGGAGGCCGAGGTTACAGTGAGCTAAGATCATACCACTGCGCTCCAGCCTAGGGGACAGAGCAAGACTTCGTCTCAAAATAAATAAAATAAATAAAATAAGAAGTGTAGCCTTTGGGGGAAGATGGCAGAATGTCCCCTCATTAAACAGACTTCAACAATGTCACATAATTCCAACAGAGTGGAGGGACTTCAGGAGCAGTGGGGATCCCCTGAAGGTCTGCCTGCAGCCCGAGTCCTCAGTGCCAGAAACAGCCACTGATGGCCGCTCAGGGCGCCTCTTCCCTCCCCATCACCCCAAGAGTTCTCCCGTCACTAAGCCCAAGGACACTGCCGGTCCTTTCTGAGCACCGCTGGCTCTAAAAGCCACCCCTGGATCCAGCCGGGGGCCTGTCCCCTCTGCACGTCCTCCTTCCCCGGTCCTGGGTCTGAGAGGTCCTCAGTAGTTGAGGTCTGTGTAGTAGATGCAGGGAGGGGAGGCTCCCCAGGGCCATCTAGGATGGAGACACGGGGAAGGGCCACATTTCTGCATCATAAACGTAACCTTCCCTTGCTGAACACCTATGTGTCAAGCACTGTACTGGGTGTCTTGTGTTCAACCCTCACCACCTCCCTTTGACTTAGGTGCTTACTTTTGTCCCCACTTTACAAATGATAAACCTGAGGCTTCTTTTTAGGGGATGAAAGTGTTCTGGAATTACATAGGAATCATAGTTGCATAACCTTGTAAATACACACAAAAAACCCGCTGAATTCTACACGTTGAAGGGGTGACTTTTATGGTATGTGAGTTATATCTCAGTGTTTAAAGATGAATTTGAACTAAGCTTATAAAGAAAAATATTCGTGGCCGGGCGCGGTGGCTCAAGCCTGTAATCCTAGCACTTTGGGAGGCCGAGGTGGGAGGATCACGAGGTCAGGAGTTCGAGACCATCCTGGCCAACATAGTGAAACCCTGTCTCTACTAAAAATACAAAAAAATTAGCAGGGCATGGTGGCAGGCGCCTGTAGTGCCAGCTACTCGGAAGGCTGAGGCAGGAGAATGGCGTGAACCCGGGAGGCGGAGCTTGCAGTGAGCCGAGATGGTGCCACTGCACTCCAGCCTGGGGGACAGAGCCAGACTCTGTCTCAAAAAAAAAAAAAAAAAAGAAAAATATTCAGCCAGGCACAGTGGCTCACGTCTGTAATCCCAGCACTTTGGGAGGCTGAGGCAGGCAGATCACTTGAGGTCAGGAGTTTGAGACCAGCCTGGCCAACATGTTAATACCCCGTCTCTACTAAAAATACAAAAATTAACCGGGCGTGGTGGCACACACCTGTAATCCCCGCTACTCGGGAGGCTGAGACAGGAGAATCGCTTGAACCCAGGAGGCGGAGGTTGCAGTGAGCAGGGATGGTGCCGTTGCACTCCAGCCTGGGCGACAGAGTGAGACTCCATCTCAAAAATAAAATAAAATTCCAGGCTCAGAGAGGGGAAGCAACTTGTTCAAGGTCTCAAGTGAATAACACAGCTGAGGCCTGATCTCAGGTCAGTTTGCCCCTTCCTGTGATACAACCCTGCTTCCCTCATTTACGACTGAAGACAAGCTTCTGTCTTGGTACTTCCTCACCCCGGAGCTGTCGCTGGCTCCCTGTGGCTCCTTCCTGGGGTCCAAGTGGTTCCCAGGCCCAGCTATACCTCCAGATGGAAGTGCCTTCTTCTCCCTCCTTACCTCCACTCTACATTTCCCTGAGCGTGCGCCCCACTCTCTCCCTGAACCCAATCCCCAGTCCTGCCTGTCCCCAACCACACCTCCTCCACCTCCTCCAGGGGTCTCTGCTCCCATAGGCTTTGAGTGAGGGGCCTCTGGGCCCAACTCTGCCTCCGTCTAGCCCATCTCCCACCCCACGCCCAGGACCCTGGACTCCTCTCTGTGCCTGTGGCGGCTGCGGTCTCTCTCACCTCCAAGCCTTTGCACTTGCTGGTGACTCTGCTTAAGGCACAGTTCTCATCCCTACCCCATTCCTGCCCCTGCGTGCCCAGCTGCTCATTCCTTGGATCTTGGCTTCAACACCCACTGTCTTCTGCACACCCCCCCATCGACCCCCTTCCCTCCTATCATCCCTCGCTCCAAATCTGTCTCCCCTTTAACCGTAACCTCCCAGAGGGCAGACCCCTGTCTGTCTCATTCCCAGAGACATCTGCAGCGCCAGCTGCACACAGCACGGGTGGGAGCCCCTGTGACCCCTCAAGCCACATGCCAGAGCAGGAAGGGGCCATAGGGCTCCCTGCACACCCTCTTCCCTCATCCTACACACAGTTGTCAGCAAGTCCTTTCCAAATCCATTGAATCCAACCACCTCCCTCCCGTCCACCGCCCCCCACTGCACCATCTCTTGCCAGGAGACAGCAGCGCCTCCCCACCGCCCCCGGTCTGTCCGCACAGCAGCTCAGCAAGCCCCTGGGAACCCAGCCCCATCACCACCCTCCCTTCAGAACAAATCCATGTTCCTTGTCAGAGTCTACAGACCTCTGTCTCCGCCATTCACCACCCTTAACCGCACTGGCATAAAGATATGTCCTGGAACCTGCCACACCCCCACTCTGAGTTCTCGCTGTCCCCTCTGCTGGGACAGTCTCCACAGCCAGCTCTGTGTCCTCAAGCTGGCCCCTGCCCCCACACTCCCTGCTCAGAGAGGCCTCCCGCCCCCTGCAGTCACCTGCCTTTCGGGTTTCCTTGTGGCCTGTCTCCCCAGCTTGGGGTTCCCTCCCTGAGGGCAGAGCCTGGCTCCCCCTTTGCTGCTGGGGCACCTCAAAGCCTGGTGAAGAGCACATATTTGTAGGACAAAGATGCAGGAGCCATGATCACCTCAGGAGAGGGCCAGGCAATCCTGTGGCCACCCCCCATGGGACCCTGTGGGGCACGGGGCCACGCTCACACCACTGCCCACCCAGACAGCTCCCCCCCACCCCGGGTATCCCTCCGATGCTGCCAGGGGAGGCCGGGGCGGAATAACCAGATTAGCCTAAGCGGCTCCTCTTGTTTCCTGGCATAATTGGATTGAGGCCATGTTTCGGTGCAGCTGCATTTAATATTGTAATTCTGCAGCCGCTTAGTCCCCTGAGAGCAGCCGCTGAACGCAGACGGGCCAGGGACTGGGAGGGGAGACAGGCCTGCAGGCAGGGGTCCAGGCTGGAGAAGAGGCCAGGGTAGGGGTCTCATGCCTGGGACCTGTGCTGAGAGCACACCTGCCCACCTCCCTTCTGGAGGGCACGTCCTACTGGGCATGGGCATGGCCAGTTCTTTCTGCATCTCCGGGCCGGGCACAGAGCTGGGCACAAGGAGGGTTGAGGGTGGGAGGAAGGAAAGGAGTGCTGCCTGCAGCCCGGAGCCGGCAGGTGCACAGGGCAGCATGACTGTGAAAGGGAAGGCCATTCCCAGAGCCGCGGTACCTCCCTGTGCCCTGATGCCTGGGCCTTGGGCATGGGGAGAGCGGCTGGGACCCCTGCTGAGGAGCAGGCAGGGGAAAGGAGGCCAGGCTGAGCACAGGCCCATCAGGGCTTAGCTGGCTGCAGGCCACAGTCCCCAGAGGGTCTAAGGGCCTAAACATATCTGCTGTTGCCACCAAACAGGGGGCCCTGGGCTCCTGAAGCCCACCCATAGCCAAAGGAGACTCCTCGCCCAAGTGTCCGAGTGGCAGCCGGAGGCCCAGCCGGGCCCAGTCCAGTCATGGGTTGGGGACTCCTCCCTCGGCAGTGCAGTAAGGGGTAGTGAGGCCCTGAGATCTGTTTGAATGCTGATGCCCTCAGAGACCAAGGGGGCACGGCAGGTGGGGGCATGTCAGCGTGTGCCTCTGAGCGTCCGTCTGTGAGTTCTGTTCGTGTGTGCCTGTCAGTCTGTGTCTAGGCGGAACGTGTGCGCATGTGCACTGGGAGTGAGGGAACCCCCCCCACCCCCGCCCCACCCCTCACCTTCCCACATACGTCCTGCAGCCCACTCTCTCTCCACAAATGCCCATCAGTACCTGGGTCCTGAGGCCAGGCTGATGGGTCTTTAAAAACCAAGAAGCTGGGGGTGGAAATCTGAGGACGGGGCACAGCTGGGGAGGGACAGAGGGCACGGCAGCCCCGTGACAGGGGCCCCCAATTCCTAGACATTGCTTCTGGAAGCACAGCCCCTGAGAGATGGTGCTGGCCTCCCTGACCCCCTGGATGCAAACATTTCCAGCTGGCCGGCTGGGGTACCTGTTGGGCAGATGAATCACTGGGTCCCTGTGGCTGGTGCCTTTCCAGGTAGCTCCTCCTGGAGGCTCAGACCTAGTTCTGAAGACCTCAGCTGCAGAACAGTTTCTCCCCCATCAGGGAGTAGGGGTTCGGGGCTACCCTGGGCTGGACTGAGGTGGAGGGCACTGGGCTGAGGCTTGTGGGGTCTGCGGTCTGTGGACCCCCCAACCCTGCCCTCTCTCCCTCCCTCCCATCTACTCCCCACAGCTCAAGGGCCTAGCGACAGCTCCCATCCATCACTCAGCCCTATTTTTAGGAGGTGATAACCCAGCTGTGAAAATTCTCTCCGTGCTGATCCCTTCCACATGAAGAAGTCTTAGCCCCATGCCAATGAGTGAGTGTGGCAGCTTGGGAAGGCAAGGGATGGAGGGCCGGGGGGCTGCTCACGCAGTAGGAGGCATGGGAGCGCAGATCCTGGGTCCCACCTTAGCTCTGCCAACAACCACATGCTCATCTCAGTGTTGGCCTGGATCAAACCTCCGGCTCCTGAAAACATGGAGGACCAACCTCTTTCTGAGCTGTGTGTTCTTAGGTGATTTTGTCTCTCTCTGTGCCTCAGCTTCCTCCGTTGGAAAATGGAGATAATGATAGTATCTGCCCAATAAGGCTGTTGTGAGGATGACATGAGCCAACACTGGCCGAGAACTTAGAGAAGCAACTATGTCTCCAGACCCCAGTGCCAGCACAGGGCCCAGCACAGATGAGACATCACCCATCCATCCATCCATCCATCCATCCATCCATCCATCCATCCATCCATCCATGCGTCCATCCATCCATCCATCCATCCATCCAGTACAGTTGACCACCTGTGATGTGCCAAGCACTGCTGTGGGCACTGGAGACAATCAGGGTCTCCAGGCTGCTCTGGGCACCAGGGAGCCTCCAGACCTGTCCCTGTCCCTAACCCCAAGTCAGAGTGTAGCATATGGGGTCTTTTGACCCATGGAGTGGAGGGTCATGGGGGCACCTGGTGAGGGTCGGAGGGTCTTGCTAAGGAAGCAGGACCCTGCATGGTGAGATGGAGGGGCAGGAGCACAGCAAGGGAAGAGTGATGGATTGGGATCTGGGAAGGTCACTGGGGTCAGGGCAGGGGCAGGTGACTGGCAGGGCCAGCCTGCGCTTGAGGGAAAGGCCTCTGGCTGCAGGCTGGATCTGCCAGGAGGCTGTGGGAAGGAGGGATCGAGAGAGCAACTTGGAACCAGGGCTTCCTTCACCCCAGCCTGAGGTAGCAGCATGCTAAGAAGACAGGGCCAGGCTGGGCGCGGTGGCTCATGCCTGTAATCCCAGAACTTTGGGAAGCCAAGGTGGGTGGATCACTTGAGGTCAGGAGTTTGAGACCAGCCTGACCAACATGGTGAAATCCCGTCTCTACTAAAAAAATACAAAATTAGCTGGGCGTGGTGGCTCATGTCTATAACTCCAGCTACTTGGGAGGCTGAGGCAGGAGAATCGCTTGAACCTGGGAGGCGGAGGTTGCAGTGAGTGAGATTGTGCCACTGCACTCCAGCCTGGGCAAGAAGAGCGCAACTCCATCTCAAAAAAAAAAAAAAAACAAAAAAAAGAAGCCAGGGCCAGATTTGGGGTCCCCCTTCTTCTTGGTCAGAGCTGTGTAGGTTGTCACTCCATATCAGGATGGAATGGGACAAGGATCTGGCTGCTGAGGGGAGGAGGGCAGCAGGCCAGATCATCCCTCCACCTCCGCCTGTTCCTCGGTTTGAACCTGGCTGGGGCTCTGCCACCTACTAGCTAGGCAGCTTTGGGCAAGTTACTTAGCCTCTCTGAGCTTCGGTTGCTTCCATCTGTAAAGTGGAAACAATATTGGATTGCAATGAAGAAATGATGGGTATAAAGTGTCAAGCTTGGGATAGTGCCCAGGGAACGGTTTAGACCCACAAAGATGACTTCTGTCTAAACAGGGTGATGGGATGTCACCTGGAGGGAGGGGCCAAGGGCCAGCCAGGCAGGTCCCAGCCTATCTAGACATGGTCCAGGAGTCCCTGAGAGGCTGGAGCTGGCATGTGGATCAGAATGGTCCAGGCTCATGGCCTCAGACCCTCACGTGCTGCCCTGTGGGGTCAGCCTCACCAACCATTTTCTCCAACTGAGAGAAAGAGGCCCAGAGAGACCAAGGTGCTTCCTGAAGCCACAGTGGAACCCAGGCCTTCCCCAAAGCCAGAACCCCCTGTCCCCACACAGGTGGCTAAGGTGGGGTCTTGAATTCCTGGACCTCCCTTTTCAATCCTGAGGAGAGGGGTACAGTGGTCAGGAGCCGAACTGATTTAATGGGAAGTGACCCCTTTGGCCACAGGGTGGCATCTCCCTGACCCTGCAGGAGGCTCCCAGATGGAAAGGGGGGTGTTCAGGATCCCAGAGTGAGGCCAGAGATCAGCAGGCAGGCCACAGGCTTCCCCACCCCAAGCCCCAGGAACTAGGGAGTGACTTCATTCAATAATCTGCTTGTTTCATGAGAAGCCTAGAGCCTGGTCACCCCTGGGCCTCTGGGGCAGCAGCTCAGGGACCCACAGGGCAGTTTGGTGGTATCTGGCTCCTGGGAGGAAGGGGGTCTCACTACCTGGACATGCTGTAAGGGCACAGCCCCCCTTGGGGAAAGCCCAGTTCAGCAATGGGAGAAGGGCTGCCACGGAGGGCCTGCGGGGACACGGAGGTGTCATCGGAATTGCTTCTCCACACGTTATTTGCTGCGTGACCTTGGGCCAGAAACTGAACCTCTCTGAGCTCTGTTCCTCATCTATAACATGACAGGTCCTCCCCCTCCCACGGCTGTTCCTAGGGTCACATGGGATCCTGTGGGTGGACCACACCCCTGGAGCTCAGCATAGGAAGCTGCTATTAGAAACTGCAGAGGTGAGAGGGCAGTGGTTGGGAAATCCTCCCAGAGCGGGGCCTTGCAGAATGCATAGGAGCTCGGCAGCTAGGAAAGGTGGGGAAGCCTTCCTCATGAGCCTCACACCCTGGGAAAGAGGAAAGAACCCCACGAACTGCATTCTGGGGCCTTGGGGGAAGCCCTTCCTTTCTCTGTGCCTCGGTTTCCCTGTCATAAAAGGAGACCATTGCCCTGAACCAGCTTCATGTCTACTTGTGACATTTTAGATGACTCTTTCTTTGAAGGGAGGCAAGGCCAGAGTGGGGAGGGGGTATTCCCCCCACCCCCATCCCCAGCTGGCTGGGCTGACAGTGGCCCTGGAGCAGATATGCTGGGGACTCAGGACCCGGCCAGACGCCTCTGCCTTGTGCCTGGGCCTCCAAAGCACCCCCGGGGGCTCAGGGCCCCAGCCTCCCTCCCTGACCCTCAGCCCAACCAACCCTCCAACCCCAGAGCCACTAAGTGACTGGGCTGGATCCGGGTCCCCAACTGCATGTCTGGCCCTGCAAGGCCCTGGGGGCCGTGGGCCCCCCTCTCCAACACAGGGCTGGACTCGGCTGCTGGGTTTCTCAGTGGGAAGCTCCAGTGTTTACCCTGCCGAGGCCCAGCTTTTACTCCCCGAGGACTGTGTTTGGGAGGCGAGAACCCACGCGCATGCACGCTCTCACATGCCATCTGATGTGCCAGACCGCACAGGCTCCCAGCCCAGACGCAGATGTGCACCCCCAGCGCTGGCTCTGGCCTGCACCTGCCGTACCTGGGCCAGGCCGGTGGCCTCAGCATGGCAGGCAACTGGCACTAATTTTGAATTAGTAAGTTAATTAGTAAGTGCCACAGAGGACCTCAGCTAATCCTTCCACCAACCTCCAGTTTCATGCTGTCCACCTGACAGGTGCCCAAACTAAGGCTCAAGGGAGTTAAGAGTAGAAGCCAGAAGTTGCAAGTGGGGTTCAAAGACAGGTCTCTGGGACCCCCAAGTCTGGTCTGGGCTGCCTCAGAGCGAAGCCAGGATGGGCATGGGGGGAGTGGGAGTCTGCTGAGGGCACAGGACACTGGTTGGGTGACAGCCGGTTGATCACGGCCAGCTCCAATCAGCACAGAGCAGGTACCCAGAAGTGTCTCTGAAGAAACCGATGGCCAGATGAGGGGGTAAACTGAGGCAGAAGCAGGCAGCCCTGAGAGTCTGTGCCTGGTGCCCCGTGGCTCTCAGAAACCCACAGTGGGGGTCTCTGGCCCCCTCCACAGCCTCTCTGCATGTGGCTGGGCGCCCTGGAGCAGGGACAAGTGGCTCTGTGCCGTCAGGAGCTGGGCCTGCCGGCTCTGCCTCTGGCCACCTGTGGGTGGGTCCCGACCCCTCTCTGGGCTGCAGGACCCTTCAGAAGACAGGGCAGTTAGAACAGATCAGAGGGTTCCACTGTGGGGAAGGTCACCTTGAGAACCTGACTCTTTTGAGAAAAAATAAAGCCCCTGCCCCACACTTAGGTTCATGTGGGAGTCGGGGTTCACAGACCCTTAGACGCTCAGGTTGGGGACCACTGAGCCACACGCAGGGTGGAGCTGCAACACAAAGCAAGACAGAGATCAACCCCAGATTCCAAAAGCAGTTGCTTCTTAATGTATTTCTAGTGCTTTAAGACATTAACTCCTCTAATCCCCAGAACAGCCGTATAACCAGGGCATGGGGAGAACAGCCCTATAACCAGGGCATGGAGGCGAGGGGGCCTTGTTATCCCCATTTGATGTTTGTGGAGGCCAAGGCCACACGTCAGGATGCAGCGCAGCTGCTATGTTATTAGTTTCTGTGGTGGGTTCATGGAGCCTGGTTTATTAGCAGGCTCGTAACTTATGGAATGCCACATGTACGTTTCATATTTATCCAATGTTATATAATTATTATTATTATTTTTTTTTAATGAGCCGGATCAGCTGACCTTCTAATTTTGGCTTCTGGGATTCCTGCATTGCTGGCTTCCACGGCCTCTGCCAGAGGCAACCCCCAAAGGCTCGCCCTGGTGCAGCCACAGGCTGCTACAGTTCCAGGGCCTGGCTCCCCAGGGCCGGCATCACCCCTGCACCTGCATCTGTGGGTTGGGTGCAGAACCAGCCCCTCCATCCCACAGCAGCTGAGGATGAAGCAGACCCTGCTCCCGGTCCCCACGTCCCCCCCAGGCCCAGCCACAGCTCCCACTCACTCCCACCCCTGGCTGCCAGCCGGGGCAGGGCCCAGCGGTTATGAGTTCAGCAGTCGATTCGATTTGGGCTCACATCATCTTGTCTGCCGGGAGGATTTAGTGCACACGGCGGTCAATAGTGTGTTTGTTTTGCTATCGACCTGCTGGAGCGGCTCAGGAGCCAGTCCGTCCCCCTCGGCAGCTGAGGCCTCTCCAGGCTGCAGAGCCAGGACCTGAAAGCGTCACTGGGCAGATTAGGGGGTGCTTCTTGAGGCGCCCTCCCAGGGCTCTCGCCACTGCCGCCCCCAACCCACAGCCTGGCCTGGGTGAGTCTCGATGCCCCTTAAAGATCTATCCCTACCCCTTAGCCTTTAGGCCCCACAGGCCCTGAGGAGGATGGGGCAGGCCAGTCTCCTGCCATCTGTGACTCTAGGGCCTCCTGCTTGACAAAGGGCCTTGGTCTCATGACCACCCCATAACCAACAAGCTGGGGGGCTCTGTGGTTCCCACTTCACAAATGGGGAAACTGAGGTCTGGAGAGGTGATGCGACAGAACCTGTAGTGGGAAGAGCGGTCATTTGGGGAAGGAAACTAAGGGACAAGGTTTCCCACCCTGCCCAGAGTGGGCACCTGGTCTGGGATGGGCCCCAGGGTGACTCCTGGGAGAGCTGGCCAAGGGGACGACACTCTCCTTGGCCTCAGCCCAGCCCCAGCCCTGGCCATACCAGTTAAGGGGAAGGGTAGACACTGGGTCTCCATCCGTGAGTTTCACTCATTCATTCAACAAACATTGCTAGAGAGCTGCTCTGTGCTGGGCCCAGAGATTGAGACCACAGGTCTGGGATCCCAGCTGGAATCAGGGAGCATCTGAGTACCCCACACAGGCCTGTGCTGGGTGGGAACCCTGTGGGTTCCCTGAGAGAGAGGTACCTGACAGGGTCTTAGGGAGGAAGGCTGGGAGGGTGGCTTGCAGCTGGGGGAAACCAGGGGTCTTAGAGGAGGTTTTTTTGAGGGGGCTCTGGGGAAGGATGAATCGAATTTTGACAACAAAGGCAAAAAGCCACCCCAGGTGGAGGTCCCAGCAGAGACAAAGGCCTGGTGTCCCCAACAGGTACACAGAGGAGAATAAAGAGATGAGTATGGCCGCTCTGTGAACCATGGAGGTCTGAGGATTGAATGGGCAAATCCTTCAGAGCCTGTAATAAAGACAGCCCCTCCTTGGTCTACTTAACCAACCCCTAGAAGACGTGGACCCATGGGTACCCCTTCCCCAAGTGTCCCAGAGGGGGGCCCCACTCACTCCTCCTTCCTCCTCTCCCACCTTCCAAAATGAGAAAGAGCAAAAAACTATTATTGTTCACGCCTCATCTCCCACCAAAGTTATTAAATTTCATTCCACGAACAAATAAATCCATTTTTATTGCAGCGGGAGGAGCAGGCAGCGGCTTTGCTGTTTTACCTTTTTTATTTTTCAAAGTCCTGTTAAATCTGCCCCGATCAGCTGGGAGGCCCCTGAGGCCCCAGCCCTCGTGTTAGTTATGGTGCTTTCTCCTCCTCGGGGAAGGGGGCCCCTCCGGGGGAGCGGGGAGGGTGAGGCTGGATCCCACCTGACTTGCTCCGAGTTCTGGAGCTCTCGGGCTCTCGGGCAGCCTTCCCATGGCCTGCATTCCTGCAAGGAGGGTCCGAAAGCTTCCCACCAGCTCCTATTTGTTTGGCGTTTTATCCCTTGCGGTCCCTCCCGGACGCCTCTCCTGGAGAGGCGTGGCCGGCTCTATTTTATAGGAGAGAAAGCTCAAGCTCAGAAGGGCCAGGAGGATCGCTGGAATTCTCAGTCACAGGTCCGAGGGCCCCAGGGAACATGAGGAGGCTCCAATTCCTTCCCCAAGGCTGGGCTGAGGACTGGCAGCCCAGGTAGGGCTCTGATCAGCAGACTCAGATGCCCCACTTGGTGCAGCAGGGATTCACCTCACATCTCTGTCGCCCAACCAGCTGTGTGACCCTGGGCACACGACCTGGCCTCTCTGGGCCTCAGTTTCCGCATCTGTGTAAGGGGTATAATAGTGATAACAGCATCCATCTCTCAGGCCGCCCTGAGGATTAAGAGGCTGCAGGGTGTGCTTAGCACAGAGCCTGGTCTGGCGGACACCTCTCGACACCCCCGCCCGTCCCCCAGCTTCCTGGCCCCCTGCTCTGCCCCCTGCAGAGGGACATTGATCCCACTGGGGGCGAGTCCGGCTCAGGGTGACATGTGCCTTCTCAGTTGAGGTCTGGGAGGGGTGCCCAAGATAAATCCTCATCGTGGCTATTTTTTCTCCCTGAACCATTTGCTAAAGACTTAATGACTGTCGATAAGAAGCCTGTTGCGTCTGCTGCGTCTGCAGTGGCCGGCAGCGTGCGGAGGTTTCCTGGCGAAGCATTTAGGTGACACAGCTGCCGGGGCCGGGCCCAGGGGTGTCACCAGCCCTGCCACCGCCTGCTCTGCCTGTGCCCCTGCAGGGAGGCCGTGGAGGTGCTGCCTCCCCATGCCCAGGATGGGGTCAGGCCAATGCAGGAGGCATCAGCAGCCTTGGCCCCCTCCACACCTGGCCCCACAGCTAGGGGCACCACATGGGAAGGGAGAGCCCCCCTTCCCCACAAAGGTTTCCTGTGGCTGTGCTCGCCCTTCCCCCACCCCAGAGCCCGAGGCTAAAGGGGACCAGACTGGCCAGCAGCTTGTCCTTGGGGAGTGGGCTCCAAGACCCCCAGGGTCCCTGAGCCAGATGGCAGGGAGAAGGTCTGGCTCCTGGGGCTTTGGGCCAGAGAGAGACCCCCTTCCTCTGGCGGCCTCCTGTGCCCCCCAGGCTCTGCGGCTGACAGCCGTGCCTCATCCAGGCCTGGCAGCACCTTCCCCTGTGGTTCAGAGCTGTCTCTGGTGTCAGGTAGAACTGCGGATCCAGGTGAAGGCGCCCACCTCGGCCCCCCAGCCGCGCGCAGCGGCCCTCGTGCTCTGCTTCCCCCACCTCCCCCTCAGCCCCTGCAATCGAAGGTTGGGAGAAGGGCTGGCCACCATCACCCTCACACCCCTAACTGGTTCTCCAGGGCTCCGTCTCCTGCCCCCATCCTGCCCCACCCCCACCTGCCACTGCCCCCAGGAGAATCCCTCTTCTTTTCTGTCCCAAGCTGATTAGTGAGTGGCGCTATCAGGACAGGCAGCTCTAGATAATGTTCCCAGTGCTGTCTGTTGGCACCTGGGCCACTCTGGGGTGGGGGTTCACACGGATGCCCATTTCCCGCCAAGCCCCCACACTTCTGTGAACCTCCGGGGAAGCCGAGGCTGACTCAACCAAGGTGGGAGGGCTGCTCAGGGACACAGGCCCACAAAGGATGGGAGGGGCATGCCCACGGGGGTGCTCCCAGGTTCTGAGCCCATTATCTGGGCTCCCAGGCTAGCAGCTGGCCCAGCTGCAGCTTCTCTGCCCTCAGCTGGGAGAGACAAAGACGTGAGATCAGGACCCTTGGAGCAGGCTGGAGGGAGTGGAGACAAAAGCCCCTCTGCACATGGAACCCTATCTATTCTGCCTGGGCCTCCCTGGCTTCAGTTTATCTGCCAATCAAATGGGAATGCGGGGCTCTGTAAGAGTCAATCGGCAGTAAATATGTGCAAGGGAGACAACCATCGTTATCCTAGGACCTCATGCTTATGGAGGGCTCCAATCTGTGCCAGCCCTTACCGTGCCCAGTCTCTTTTATTGCTTGCTAGCAGCTGGCGAGGTCAATGCAGTAGATACCTCCATTTTACAGCTACTAGGGCGTGCGGGGAGCTGGGCCTGAGCCTGCCAGGGCCTGGTAGGCGTGACTGTCCCCAAAGGCGGAAGAGTGGGACAGGTGGGTGCTGGGTGGGGTCGGGGTGGCCTTGCCACCAGCTCCCCAATGCCTGGGACTGAAGGGGTTTCTGGCACCGCCTGGAGGTGCCACGTCACCTGAACAGAAGGCAGAACCGTTGCCAACACTCCCGAAGCGTGAGTCCTGCCAATTCGAACGCTGTGTCTTAACGCCATTAATTTACATTTTGATTCAACTTTCTTAATTTTACTTCAACTTCGCCCGGCTCCGGTTTGAGAATCATTTTAATGTATTTATCTGTGAGGCAATTTGTTAAATAACCCCCAAGACTCGGCGGTTTTCCGTCTGAGCTTTTATTGCAAGGCTGTTTTAAATTAAATTAGTTGTCAGGGTCCCTGAGTGCATTGTAACGGGGATGGGTTCACCGCCAGCCCCCTCCTAAAAGCCGAGCGAACTGAACCGCTGGCTAAATGGATGGCAGCAGGAAGTGGGCCGCTCAGCTCCTCCCCAACCCCCTCTTCACCCATTTCAGGAGTGTGGGGGTGGCACAGCCGCCCCTCAGTCAGGGAAAACAAACAGCTCTGGGGCCACCCCCAGTTCACAAGCTGGGGGTGGCAGCCTGCGGTGCCTCGAGAGGGGCGTGTCCGAATCACTGCAGGCGGGGCAGCTCCAGGCACCCCAGCTCTCCAGCTGCCAGCTTGGGGACCCTGTGTGTGCACCGGAGGCTACGGGCATGTTGGTGCGTCACCCACCTAGGGACAGGAGGGAGGCAAGCCTGGGTCCTGGTCCCTGCTTTGGGTCCCTGAGCCCCAGGGGGAGGGGCTGGGGAGTTGGGGAGGTGTCATCTGTCCCTGTCCCCGACCTGTCTCCTCCCTTCTGTTATCTGAGCCAGGCGTCTGTGCTGGCTGTCACCTGGGCCGGGGGCATGATTTGTGAGCTGAAAGGCGCAGGTATTGAATCTATATTTCATTTTCACGTCAGCAGCTGCTATTTTGCCCGATAATGGATTCCCCCTCACCATCCTCCGGGAGAGGCTGAGCAGTGGGGGGGAGGCCGTGTCCTGTTAATGATGCTCCTTCCCTCCCTCTTGTGCCACACAGGTAGGAGTGGGTGCCATGCAAGGCCTCTCCCCACCCCTCCCGTCTGCCATCTCCTTGGAGCCGCATGTGCCTACAGGTGGCTATGGCTGGCCTCCTGCCCCCACCAGCCCTGCCTACTTGGCCCTGGCCTGTGGTGTAATGAGAATGGCTTCCATTCTGCCAGGCCTTAGTTTACCCAAATGAGCCAGGACATTGGGCATGGGGAGTCACTGAGCCCCTCATCCAGTCTCCCCAGGGATTGCCCAGCACGAGGGCAGAGGCTCGGGATGCTGGCTGGGCTCTGTGTGACCCTCTGTAGCGCACTGGGGTGGGCAGCACCGGGGCTGGGGTGTGGGCTCCGGAGCTATAGCCTGAGCCTGAATCCTGGCTCTTCAGCTTCCAGCAGCCTGACCTTGGCCATCTGCTTCACAGTCTGCGCCTCAAGTTGCCTCTCTGTCTAATGGAGTTCTCATAGGATAGTTGTTAGGATTAAGTTGATCTAAGTACTCAGAAGGGCCTGGAAGGTAGGAAGGAAGCCTCATGCCTGGGGGCTCTCATTGTATTCCCACCTTGCAGGCAGACATCTCAGAAGGAGCGTGATTATTTACATTCATTTTTTTTTTTTTTTTTTGAAGACACGGTCTTGCTTTGTTGCCCAGGCTGGAGGCTGGAATGCAGTGGCTATTCACAGGCAGGATCATACTGCACTGTAGCCTTGACCTCCCAGGCTCAAGTGATCCTCCTGCCTAAGCCTCTGGAGTAGCTGGGACTACAGGCGCATGCCACCACACCCCGCTAATTTTTTAAAATTTTTTGTAGAGATAGCGGGGGTCTTGCTTTGTTGCCCAGGCTGGTCTGAAACTCCTGGCTTCTAGTGATCCTACCACCTCAGCGTCCTAAAGTGCTGGGACCACAGGTGTGAGCCACCACGCCCGGCCTAACCTCATCTTTTTTTTTTTTTTCGAGACAGAGTCTCGCTCTGTCACCAAGGCTGGAGTGCAGTGGTACAATCTTGGCTCACTGCAACCTCCGCCTCCCAGGTTCTAGCAATTCTCCTGCCTCAGCCTCCCGAGCAGCTGGGATTACAGGTGCCCACCACCATGCCTAGCTAATTTTTGTATTTTTAGTAGAGACAGGGTTTCACCATGTTGGCCAGGCTGCTCTTGAGCTCCTGACCTCAGGTGATCTGCCCACCTCGGCCCCCCAAAGTGTTGGGATTACAGGCGTGAGCTACCATGCCCAGCCTAAATTCATCTCTATAGCCACTTGGCAAGCTTCTTTTTGTCTATCAAGACTCATCCAAAGGTCACCTCCCCTGGGAAGCCTTCCTGAGGCAGGATTAGTTGTGCTCTTCTCCCTGCCAACCACTCTGCACTGGAGTGAATGGTTGTTGCGATCTCCCACCTGCCTGCCTGTGCATGGAGAGAGGGGGAGTCTCCTTGTTCATCTTTTAAGTCCTCTGTAGCTCAGGACAAGCACACACCCTGCCAGGCTCTCTGGAGCCTCAGTAAATGTTCTGTTTTGGAGCGGAGGTAGGGAGGGAACTCTTTGTACATGGCAAATCTATGAGGACCTGGCTTAAAACCCTCCAAGCCCCAGCCGCCCTCAGAACAAAGCCTGGCCTCCTGCACGTTGAGGCAGCCGACGCCTGCCCACCACCTGCCTGATCCTGCCCACCTGCCGCCTCACTGCTCCGATCGCTCAACACTCCACCTGCTCTTCATCTCTGGGCCTCTCTGACCCCAGGCCTGCTTCCTGAAACTCTGTCCTGTACCTGTTTCCTGGGCCACCTCTACCTCACCTCCAGGCCCACGTGTAGCCCATTCTCCTCTGGGAAGTCTCCCCGAGGTCGCTGAGTCTGGCTCAGGTGCCTGTGCTGGGCGCCGCTGGGCTCCTTCACCCATGCTCATGTCCCTAGCACCAGCACTGCCCATCTCTGGCTTGTTCCCCCAACTAGCCTGTGCTCTGGAGTGGAAGGAAAGACCCTGGGTCTGTCTCAGTCACCATGGTGGCCCTCCTGCCTGCTGCCTGCCGCCTTCCCTGGCACGTCATAGGTGGGCTCTGGAAGCACTCATCAAATGAATGAATGAATGAATGAATGAATGAGGTCCCTGTGAAACTCTAGCCTCTTGGCCACTGGGTGCCCAGGTTTTAGTTGGCAGCCTCCCTTCGGTCGGCCTTTGCTGGATGGTGGGTCCAGGCCTGGCTGCCTGCTGGGGGGCTGGCAGGGAGGGGAGAGGAGAACTCAAGGAAGGCCCCCCTCCCTCTATCGAGGTGCCGTTTAACATCCTGCCAGAGGCCCCTACTCTGCATCCTGCTCCGATGCTGTCAGGATACATTCTGGGTTTTAACAGGGCCAGAGAAGAAAGCCAGCTCCATGTCAGCCAGCAGGCAGGACTCAGGCAAGGACCATGCCAGGCACATATGTACATATGCACCCTGCCTGCCGCCCATCCAAGGCAGGCCTGAGGCCTCCGATTCTTTGGCCAAGAGAAAACAGCGATGGCCTGCCCAGTGCCCAGAGGAGCTGGAGTCCCAGCACTGGCCCTGAGCCTCCTCCATCCTCCATCCAATGCCTGTGGCCCCATAGGATCTACCTGGACAGGCAGGCCCCTCTTCTGATGAGACATCACACCCCTACCCGCCGCCTGAACAGGGCTGCACGTGAAGACTACAGTGTGGCTTGGTTGCTTTTTGTCCCCAACCCTAGGCTGTGCAGTTTGGGATTTTTTTCCCCTACACTGATGTTTTATTCATGTAAACCCAGCCTGCATCTGTCCTCAGAAGACAAGAGAGAGAAGATGCTGAAAGGGAGAGTGGGAGAGACCGAGGGGCTCAGAGAGATAGGGGGCGCAGAGAGAGAGACCTCAGGTTTGTGTGGGTGTCGCTGTTCAAAGCCGGCTAACCTACAAAGATCCAGTGAAGATGCGCTCTCTCCCTGCGGCTGCCTGACAAGAGGAGCCGTCACTCGGATGCGATTCATTGTCACCTCTTAGTCTATCACCGGTTCCTTTCAAACCTCTCCACAGCTCACTGGGGAGGGCCCGGCTGGTCCCCCTCCACCAGCCTCTTTGGGGCCGGGGAGGAAGCGGGAGGCATTGTCTGTGCTAATTGCATTGTTAGAGTGAAGGTGCTCCTGTTCGGCTGTCTCATTTGGGGCCTTTATTAGGCATGATTGCTGGCTGACAGCCGGGCGAGGACCGCGTGGCTGCCCATGGAGGGGGGAGTAGGTTTCAGCACCCGCTGAGGTGTGTCCCTTGACACCCCCAGGCTTCTGCCCATCCAGCACACACTCCCACGTCACCCAAACCCCACTCCTCCAGAGGTGGTTTCATTCCTACATGAGCTTCACCAGGCAGAGATGCAGGGGAAGAGGCCGCATTGAAGGTTGCTGGCTGCTGGGCAGTAACGGAGGCTTTTTGGGGGCACCTGGGACTTTGCCAGGATGCCCTTCCCCACCCCTTGATGAACTGTTCATCCTTGAAGAAAAGCAAAATTCGCCACCCCTGGAAGTCCTCCTCCTCTCCCTCCATCACTCCTTGGGCTTCCCTGACATCTGGCATGGGTCTCTGCTGGATTTTCAGTTGACACGTGTGTGGCACCTTCCTGCACCCAGCAATCCTCTAGGTGTTTTACAACTGTTAACTTATTTGGCCAATATGAACCCTAGGAAGAGGGCACTAATATTGCTCTCCATTGTTCAGATGAGGAAACTGAGGCACAGAGAGGGTAAGCGACCTCTCTGTGTACCCTAAGCAGGGCACACAGAGCCGTAACACACCCAGCTCCTGCATCTGTGCCTTTGATCACCACAGGGTGGCCTCTCCACTGCCCGCGTTGTTCTCTGAAGTCTCCACTCATATGGAGACTAAACTAGAACGACTGTCACCAGGCATGGTGCTTTTGCTCAAGTTATCTCACTGAATCCCTCACAGCTCAGAAGATGGGCCGGGAGCCCTGTCCCCTTGCAGCTGTGTTGTCCCAGCCCCAGGCCATGCTGGAGCACGGAGGTGGCTCAGGTGTTTGTGGGGAACGAAGGGTCACACTGAGTGCAGGGCTGGGAAGGACTGGCCTGGGAGGCGGGGCCAGGGTGGAGGTGCCCGTGCTGAGTTCTGCCCCTGCTGTGTGAGCTGTGTGGGCAGGCACCTGATAAAGCCAGGCACCCCAGACCTGCCTGGCCTGGTTTTGGGGTGGGCATCTGAGGCCTCAGCCTGGGTCAGGCTACACGGGGCAGGACGGGCACACTGGAAGCCTTCAGCACTCTGGCTTCCCTGAGAAACCTCGCTGCAGAGCGGGAGACTGAGGCAGGGCCACGTGCCTTTGCTGCTCCATCCCCAGCGCCCAGGACAGCGCCTGTACCTGGTGGTGTTCAGGAAACAGAGACCGAGCTTGTACAAGAGTCTCACAGTCACCTCTGTTTGGGTGCCAGAGTGCGGGAGGAGGCTGCACCAGATTGGCTGAAATCTGTGATGCTTCCGTCAGCCCTGTGTGAGGTGAGTCTTCCGCCTATGCCCAGTTGGTTCCGGGGTATGGGCAGAGGGCTAGGCAGACATAAGACCTCCAGGTGTGGGAGGGCCTCTGCATATGCCTAAGCCAGCCACAGACGCAGGACTCCTTCTGGGAGACACCCAAGGCTCGTCACTCACTCACTGATTGATGCGTTTACTGAGCACCTACTGTGTGCCAAGTATTATGCAAGGCACAGGGGCTACTCCAAGAAGCAAAGGGGAGGTGGAACCCTCATAGTGTGGCAGGACCAGGCCCCTGGGGGTGCTCGGCCAGAGGAATCCCTGTCTCAGGAAGTCCAGGAAGGCTTCACGGAGGAGAGGGGCATTGCAGCATAGCTAAGCAGACATCCCCAGGCAGAGAAGGGGCAAAGGCATGCCAGGCAGAAGCTTGGGACAGGACAGAATCTCAGGACAGGATTTGTTTGGGAAAGTAACTAACAGAAGCAAGTAGAAGGGGGCAGGGGGGTGGGGGTGGCGTGGTGGTGGCAGAGGCCCAGGAATTTGAGTCCAGCCTGGGCAACATAGCGAGACTCCATCTCTACAAAAAAAAAAAAAAAAAAAGCCAGCGTGGTGGCACACGCCTGTGGTCCCGCTACTTGGGAGGCTAAAGTGGGAGGATGGCTTGAAGGATGGCTTGAGCCCAGGAAGTTGAGGCTGCAGTGAGCTGTGATTGTGCCATTGCACTCCAGCCTGGGTGACAGAGTGAGACCCTATATAAAAAAAAAAGTCTCATTTACTCCTCTAAAAATTAAAATTGGACCTTGATAGTGTAATATCAAAAGTGCCCTGGCTGCCTAACTTGGAGCCAGAGAGAGGCATGCTGATTCGGACCCCATCTACAGATAACCCAATGCAGCAAATAGGGGGTGGTGCTCAGAACCCTGAATGGTGAACAAGGCCGGTGATCACAGTGCAGAGCCGGGGAGGGGCTGCCTGGGGGGACTGCGGGGTCAGTGGCAGGCGACTTGGAAAGCCCACGCTGCTGTTGGGCTCAGGAGGCACCCCAAGGTCCTGGGAGGCCGGCCTGGGGTCTGGGGGGGCCAAGCCCATTCCTCTTGCCTAGCAGAGGGCCCTCAACTCCAGGCTGCGGGCTGGGGGCGGAGGCTCAGCGTGAAGGAAGGGCAGACGGCTGCAAAGTCGGCGCGCGGAGCATCCATCTGCCCTGACAGCCAGCAATTACACCGTGTGATCGCCAGATTACTCCAAATGCATTTATTACAGGGGTTAGAAGCGGGGGACTTATTTACTGGCAAATCCATACTCATTACAAGACTCAGCCTAGCCTAGACTGAAAACAGCTCAACTGAAACAAATAATTACCAAAGTCCTTCCAGCGCGAGGCTCTCAGGTGGTTGGGAGTAGGGGGGACGCCAAGCCCTTTCCATCAAGACAAGGGAGGAGGAGGCCGCGGTTGAGGATGCCTGAGTCGGGGAAGGTCGACGCCAGCCCGCCCCGTCGCCTGGCCGCCCTGGAGCCCCGCCGCCGCCGCGGTGCGCATGCTCGCCAAGGTCATGAATATGCAAAGAGCCTCGGGGGCGGGGCTGACACGCCCGGCCTGGAGGGCTTTGGCCCCGTTCACACCCGCCTACTCCGGGAGCCGGGCGACCCGGGGGCTGCAGGACTCAAAGACTGGGCATTCGAGAGGTAGAAATGAAAGTCTCGCATTTTCCAGTGAAAACACATTGGGCTCGGCACAGAGCACAGCCCCGAAGTTGCTGAATGAATGAATGAATGAATGAATGAAAACTAATGAACTAAAGAGAAGCGCAGACAGGCCTTGCCCCAGGTCACGGCGTCCGGAAGAGAACCCAGTTTCACCAGTTCTAATCCTCAGGCTGTGGGCGCATGGGAGGCCACTGCCCAGGGTATCCCCAGGCTGGGGCCTGCTCCAGGTACCCCTCACAGCACACACAGCTTCGACCTCGGAGCCGCCAGGCATCTGTGAGGGCCTGGAGTCGCGGGCAGCCCCGACAGGGGCCCCAGGTCCCACATGCCTCCCGCACCTGCCTGGGACTCTAGGGATCCGGAAACAAAACCAATTCGAGGCCTTCTGGGTCTGGCAGAAAGGCTGGTGTTCTGCTGGACTCCTGCTCCCCATTTTACAGATAAGGAAACTGAGGCCCAGATCGGCCTGCAGGCGGAGGAAGAGCTTCCGCCGCTCCCGGAGCTCTGGGGCCTCCTGGGCGCCCGCGTGGGGAGCTGTCAGGCCGCTTGAAATGTGGGCCCGGCCTCTCTGCCCGCTGGGCAGATGCTGGCACCGCCGTCTGCGCCTTAAATATTCATTCACTTGACAGAACACTAATTAAACAAAGTAAGGTGCATTATTACTTGATTAAATTTTTTATTGGCAGCTTAATTGGTCTGTTAGTTGCCCCTTAGGGAGTTGTTCGCCATTCCCCCCTGCCGTGTGGGAGGGGGGCCCCTGGACGTCCCGCACCGCCCTTTCCGGCCCTCAGTGCCACAGGGTGCCCCGGCCCCCCAACATCCCCCAAGCGCCCCAGCTGCTCAGGAGGTCGCGGTTGCCAGCCTCGCCTTGCTGGACCCTATTGGATCAGTAGCAACCAATCAGCGCCTAGGGGCGGGCCTCTCGGGGTCAGGACCCTTGGAAGACCCAAAATGATTAACTGAGAAACTCAGGAGAGGGAATAGACCTGGACTCAGAGGGGAAGGCCTGCGTTTGCTTCAGCTGGGAGTAGCTGAGTGACCTGCCTCTCTCTGTGCTTAGGCCTCAGTTTCCCCATCTGTACCACTGCAGGGCTGGGCCTTTCTGGCCCACCATCCATCCAAGAGTCCAGGTACCCCGAGACCCTTGCGGAGGCACACACAACTTCCTGCCCACGGCCTCTGAGCTGCCTGTTCCCCAGATGAGAGCGGAAGTGCCCTGCAGGGGGGCCTGGGTACCCAGGGTCAGCCTGTGGAGGGGCATGGGATGCCCTCTCAGAATAGGTGGGCCCACCCTTCCCTGTCCAGCCTCCAACCCTGGGGGGACATGTCTTCCCAACCCCACTACAGGGAGCAGGGCAGCCTGCTGGGCTGCGAGCCTCTTGGGATAAGCCCACAACGCCTCCCATGTCAGTGGCTACACACATCCACCTTCAGTGGAGACAGGACCTGCAAGACCCTCTTTGCAGGGCAGCACCTCTCACCTGCTTCTCCCCTCTCCCCGCCCGGCAAGAGGAATCTGGAGCCAGCCTTTGCCCCTTTTAGACAGGCTGCCCCTCCTACTGCTCCCCAAGTCTGTCCTCTGGGGGAAACACAGAAGAAGAAGAGAAGAGGCCGGGCGCGGTGGCTCACGCCTGTAATCCCAGCACTTTGGGAGGCCGAGACGGGCAGATCACGAGGTCAGGAGATCGAGACCATCTTGGCTAACACGGTGAAACCCCGTTTCTACTAAAAATACAAAAAATTAGCCGGGCGTGTTGGCGGGCGCCTGTAGTCCCAGCTACTCGGGAGGCTGAGGCAGGAGAATGGGGTCGTGAACCCAGGAGGGGGAGCTTGCAGTGAGCTGAGATCGCGCCACTGCACTCCAACCTGGGGGACACAGCGAGACGCCGTCTCAAAAAAAAAAAAAAAAAAAAAAAAGAAGAGGAAGAAAAGGACCAGGGGCTGTTCCATCCTTTTAGCACTAGTCAAATTTCCATGTGAGCCTCAGTTTCCCCCAGTGCAAATTGGGTGCCCATCCTTCCTCACTCCATCCAGACAGCATCAGGCACTCCTCAGCCCATTCAGTAGACAGTGAGTTCCTGTTTTGAAGGTGGGGGCAGAGGGGGAAATGGACCCCTCCCAGGGTAGCCTGGGTCCATGTGTTACTCACCCCCACCTCCAGCTGTGCCCAGGTGTGGCCCAGGCCAGAGTGAAGATGGAAGCTCCCCTATCGCTGGTCCTCCCCGCCCTTGCCGGCTGCCCTCTTCATGCCCTCCCACCCTCCAGAGAGGATCCAGGCCCTGGCCGATGACAGAGGAATCGTCTAGCCACCCCAGAAGCTGCCGCTGGCAAGCAGGAGGCGAGGTAATTGGCATCGCTGGCCAGGGAGCAGGAAATGAGCGGTTGCAGCCGGCGTGGAGCGGGAAGCTGTTCAGTGTCATGGGCCTTATCTGGGAACAGGCTGCCCAATTACAGGGCCGTGCCCGCTGTACCCGGCAGCTGCCGGCTCCTCCACCACCCCCTCTTCAGTGTCCTCGTGGCATCTCTCAGGCCTGGGCATCTGCTGCCCCTTCCAAAAGGCACAAGGCAGCTGCCTGGGAAAAGGCCTGACCTGCTCTTCGCCCACCCAGGTGGCAGCTACAGGTGCCCCCTCGTCAGGCCTGGCATACAGGGGAGGCCCCCCCCCCAGCCCTCCTCACCTGAAGGTGACTGTCTGGGCTAAGCCCTGCCTGGGCTGCCTCCTATAAGCATCCCTTCGGGTGGGGGCTGAGATGGGCACCAAGGAGCACAGCAGAGCCGACAGTAGTCCCCAGCTGCTCATCCGAGAGCACCCTCGGGGCAGGAGCAGGTTACCCTGCTCAGATGCCCACCTCTCTACCAGCCCCAGAAAGAGAGGATTAGTCATTTCGTGGGTGGACAGCATTCCACCGTCTATCCCAGAAACACAGTCGCTGGGGGCTGCAGTAAGGTGTCATGGATTAGGAAAATAGGCCTGTAATGGGTTCGCAATTGTTCCTAGCGCAGCCCAGTGTCGCAGATTACACTGCGCATTACTCAGTGGCTCACAGATGGTGGCAGGCCAGCTGTCCCAGGAGGCTGAGCACAAGATGGGGTGGCAGTGGCAGCGTTGTCTTGGGAGCCCAGGGATGGCACAGTGGAAAGAAAACTGGCTTTGGAGTTAGACCCACATGAGTTCAAATCCTGTGACCTCACGAATTCGTGCCTCGGTTTCCACATCTGTAAAGTGGGGGTGCTGCTGCCTGCTGGACCCGCGAACATGCACAGCACTGAGTACAGAGTAAGCGCTCAATAAGTGGCTGTCCCCTTCCTCCTCCTGGGCCATGTCAGGCACCCCTTTGTGGGAAGGTCTCCCTCAGGTCTGGGTACAGATAGAGTGGGGGAGCAGACACCCTGGGGACCCTGTAGCCCCCTCTCTTGACCTTGACCTTCAAGGGGTCCAGGCCCTTGGGTGTAGGTCCTGCTCGGGCAGTGACCAGCCAGATGGCCTCAGGATGCCAGCCCCTCTCTCATCTGTAAAATGGGTGTGGCAGCTCTTTGGCCTGGAGAGCTGGGCTTGCCTCCACACCAGCCTTCCTGGCTGGCTGGGGCTTCCTGAGGGGAGGGACTGGGTCTGGCCTCTCTCTGTCCTCAGAACTGGCATGAGCTGGCACCGTGTGGGTCACTTCCCATGAGGTTTTAAATCTGCCTCGGTAGGTGAAACTGTTCACCAAGCAAGAGCTGTGCACATACAGGGTGGATGAGGGGTCCTTGCGGCCTGAGCAGAGGGACCCCACCTGCTCTCAGTCTGCAGGGAGGAACCACCAATGGGCTGTCCTGTCCCCTACGTTCAGCCCCCAGCCAAGCTGGTCCCAGAAGCTGCCCTTTCTCCTAGCCTTATAAACACGGGGCTGGCTGTGGCCCAAAGTGGCACAGGGGCACCTGGGTCCAGCAAGCACTCAGGGAGCCGATGAACACACAGGAAGCCCTGTTTCGTGAGAGCTGGTGTGACGCAGGCTGGCCTGCAGGGAGGCCTGGAGCCTGGGAACCCAGGGCAGGCTTGCTTAGGGGGGTGACACGGGCGCAGAAGCTGAAAGGAAGGGCCAGGACTGTCCCCGGGCTGGGTGGGGAAGCTGGGGGCAAAGGAGGGGCTGTCCTGTGGCAGTGAGCCTGATGGGTGCAGACCAGCTCCAACCCTAGTACCTTGGGTCTAGGGAGTGTAGATGAGTTTAGAAGGCAGAGTGGGGGTCGTCCCAGGGAGTGGAACAGGCCTTCCACCAGCCAGACCCCTTCCTTCAGCCCAGGGTTCACACTACCCCATCCCACCCCAAGGGGTCCCCAGGATGGACCTCACACCTCTGCTGGGTTCTCAGTTGTCCCCTATGAGTGCTGCTGGTGGGCACAGCCCTGGGTGGTGCCTGTCCCCCGTGACCTGTCAGCCATGTTTCTCCATCACAACCAGCCCTGGCTGCTGCCGTCCAGACTCAGGGCTGGCCAACCTGGCCGCAGCCTCTGGGGCATGAGGTTTGGGCCGGGTCCCCGGCTGCTGCCTACAGATGGAGACCCAGGCTCCGTCTCTCCGTCCGTCTGTCTTCTCTCTAGTAGAGCCTCCTGTTCCCGCAGCTGCTCCCCCTTCCTCCCCACCCTCCTCCCCACAGGCAGCCTGGTTGGGCTGTGGGTGTGAATTTCCACTAGGAGAGGGGGCCTGTTCATTCTGGCACTGAAGCAGAGCCTAGGCAGGGGTAGGGGGTAGCGGGAGGAGCAGGAAGCAAAACGGGAAGGGGCTGCAGCAGGGACCCTGGAGACAGGCTGAGGCCCAGCTCCCTCAGCCTCTCCCATGGGCCCGCCTGCTGCAGCTCCTCCAGGGAAGCCAAATGGGCAAAGACACCCAGGCATTTTTGCCTGCACAGCCCAGAAGATGGGAACAAAGTGGGCGGGGGTCCTAACTGCCGGGGCTGCATATTGCCAGGGGGTGGAGCGGACTCCAAGCTCCCTTCCTCCTCCTGTCTTAATACAGCCTCCTGCCAACCCTGGCCCACAGGGAGGACAAACTGTGCTCCCATTCTGTGGACAGGAGGCCCGAGGCCCAGAGGACCAACAACGTGTCCCTCCCGGGAGCTCCCCGGGTGCTGATACGGCTGTCGGCTGCAGGCAGCATGGCATCTGTCCCCCACCTGCTGTGCCCTGCCTGCCAAAAGCCCTGGAAGGACAATAGCAGACCCAAGAGTCACCGGCCTGGCCTGGCTCTAAGAATGGTACCCAGAAATAGGCTGAATCCCACCAACCAGCATCCTCTGTATGAAAGGGGAAACTGAGGCAGTGCAGAGGAGCAGGGAATCCCCCTGCCACTCCCTCCCATGGCCCATCATCCATCCATCCATCTGTCCACCCATCCATCCGTCCAGGCTATTTATTCCTGGTCTAACATGCAGACCCCGGGGAACAGAAGCAAGAGATGATGTCCCTGCCTCTGCTGGGCTGGCTGCCTCGTGGAGGGACAGATAAAGTCCCCTTGTGCTCCGTGCTGGAAAGGACACCAGTGAAAGGTTCCCTAGCTCCTCTTTAGCCCCCTAGTGGGGCAGGGGAGCCACTTAGGTTGGGGACAAGCAGACCCTGGGCCCCAGGAGCTACCTGCCCTGCCACTAGCTCCCATCCCGGCCTATGCAAAGCACTCATCCCCCATGGTTTCTTGTGAATGAAGGGCAACTCCACCCACCCAGAAACCGGGCTGCTTCCAGCTGGTATTTAAAGAGGTGTCTCTGAGTGTGATGATGGCATTTGTTCCTGTCTCCCGCCCACTGCATGGTGTCCCACTCAAGGCAAATTCGAGGCAAAGCTACTGGCTGCCCCTCACCCTGCTCCCAGCCCAGAGGAGCACCTCCTGCAGGCTGGGCTTCATGCCAGGCCCTGTGCTGGGCATGGTGGATCTGAGGACAACTAAAGCCCAGGGCTGCTCTCAGGACACACAGGTTGGCAGCGATGAGGGTCACCTTCTGGACCAGGCTAGGGGAATCTGGGAAGGCTTCCTGGAGGAAGGGCTGTCAGCATGGGAAAGAAAGGAAAAGACCAGTGGAGTCTGGATGGTAGTGGGAGTAGGAAAGGGCTGGTAGGAGATCTTGAGCCATCCTGAGAAATTCAGCGGTGAAGAGCAGGGGAGAAAGAGGGCAGTCACCAAGACAGAAAGAGTAGTGGGGGTATTTGTCATGGGAGATGGCTAGAATTCCCTTAAAAGCTGGCTGGAAAGTACCACCCAAGGAAGGGGTGGCCACTTGAGGAGACAAGATGAGTGACACAGGAGGACCCGTCGAGGCAGGAAGGGGCTGGCCAGGCGGGGGTTCAGGCAGGAACAAGAAAGTTTGTTGATTTGGCAGCAAGATAGAGGGGAATGTCTGTCTTCTTCGAAAAGCAGGAGGTGAAGTTGTCTCTCTCCTCAGCAAGTACTCCACCCATTTTAAAGATGAGGAAACGGAGGCCCAGGAACCATGGCTTGCCCTGGTAGATGGACCAGCCTGGGGCCTGCTAGTTGGCTGTCACTCTGCATCCCATCCAGCATTCTGAGCAGAGAGAAGATGCAAGGGGTGAGGTCTGCTGAGGGCACTGCACAGCGAACCCAGCACCCACTTTGTTGATATTTACTGGAAACACCCTGGATTTATAGTGCGGTGTTTGCCGAAGAGCTCAAAGCCTATCAGGCTGGCTGCCGAAAGCACTCAGTCTCCTGGAGAAGTGGCCGCTTCCTTCCTTTGCGAACTTGTTAATAATCCCCGTTGTCACGCAGTTCTTCCTCTGTCTAACCTAAATCTCTCCTGTCATGACTTGAGCCAACTATCTCCTGAGCAAGGTGTGGTCTGTCTTCTCAACCCCGGGGAGACTTAAAGACGTCCCCAGGGAGGTTGGGGCCTCCCTTCCACTTCCCTGCCCTGACCCTGGCTAGCTGTGGGGCTCCACACTCCTGCCTGGTAGGAGAACTCAGGGGCCGTGGAGCTGGGCTCCTCATCCCCATTTGCAGGTGGAGGTGACAGCTGCTTGCTGCCACCAGGGCCAGGGCCTCACTTTCTGAACCACGCCGGAGTGAGGAGTCAACTAGATCACAGTGCAGAGCGCCCAGCATGGTGCTGGAGCGCAGGAACGGCTCCATGCCATGCAAGGATGACTCCGGGCCAGCAGAGGTGGTGGGGGGGATGACGGAAGGAACTGGGGATGCGGCCTTGCATCTTAGCCCTGCCCCTAGCTCCCATGTGACCTTGAGCACTCCCCTCCCCATCTGCAGGCAGGCAAGGGGCTCGGGATGCTGCTATAGGGCTCAACCCCACTGGGCTAGAAGCAACCAAGGCCCCAGACAGCGGAAGGCAAGGGAAGGAGAAAGTAGGGGCTCCAGGCCCCCTAAGCCCCTTCCCCCAGGCAGTCACACCTGCTGAGGACCCCGCTGAGCTAGTTGCCCCCTGTAGATCCCCAGGGTAGGGGCCCCACATCCCTCCTGCTTCCTGCTCCCACTCTGGCCCTTGCGTGCTGTGGTGTCTGAGTCCAGGGTTGTCCCTACAGCCTCAGACCAGCCTTGCCTCCCCAACCCAGGCCTGAGTTCCTGGCCACACTCCAATGCGGGCCACAGACATCCCCGCCCCAGCCTGACCCTGCACCTCAGCGCCCCTGGAGGGAGGGCTGGCCTCTAAGTCCAGATCTGCAGGAAACCATGGGCTGTGACAGCCCCAGTTAACAGAGCCCAGCCTGCTTAATCTGCTTCATTAAAGGCACTAATTAATTGGCTTAATTAAAAGGGTAACCTCAAAGCCAGGAAAACTACCTCCTAACGAGGCCCAAGGTGTACTGAGGCAGCCAGCCTAGCAGCTAAAGAGGGGAGCCTCACCCCACCCTGCTCCCCAGCACACCCGCCCCGGGGCCCCAAGCCCAGCCCCAGCTCTCAGCCTGGGGCCTGCATGAGCCTGGTGACTGCACCTTCTTGGTCCCTGCACACCCCTCAGGCAGGCCCAGCGTGCTGGAGGGAATCGGAAGCCCCACATTCGGAGGCTGCAGCGCACTGTTTGGCTGCAGTTGAGAGCCCGGGGTGTAAGCGACCGAATGTAATTAGACCCAAGCACAGGCAGGTTGCAGCCGGGGGTGGGGAAAGAGAGATGGCCGTGACCGTGAGGCCAAGCCTGGCCTATCTGGAGGGTAGCTGGGTGCAGTAGTGGTGGGCTCTGGCAGGGGCATAATTAGGGCTGCTGGCACCACGGCAGAACCCCACCTGGGCAAAGGGCCCCTGGACCACCAGCTTCTATGATCACAAAGTTCTGGAGTTGGGAGAACCAGGCTTACATCACAACTCCACCTCCAGGAGCTGGGAGGTTGGGCAGGCTACTTGGCTTCTCTAAACGCCATTTCCTCACTTGCAAAACACTATCAGGGATGCCCAGGTCGGGTGCCTTCCCAGGTGGGCCCTCCCTGGACTCAGCAGGAGACAGGGCTGGGATTGATTGGCCATGTCTGCCAAGGGCAGCGGGTGAGGAGTAGAAGCTCAGATACTGTCCTGCTCCTGACCATCCTGCCAACCTCAGAAGGGCTAACTCTGCATGTCAACATTTAAACCTTCCCACGAGCTGGGCCCAGGCCTGCCCCTATAGTCCCAGCAGCTGGGGAGAGAGACTGAGGTGGAAGATCGCTTGAGGCCAGGAATTTGAGTCCAGCCTGGGCAGCCTAGTGAGACCCCCATCTCTTTAAAAATTTTTAAAAACTCTTTCCAGGGTCACAGGGAAATAATTCTCACAACTTCTCACATTGTTTCAAGGCCTCACAGCAAAAAAAGTTGTTTATTCCCCCGCCCCGACAATGCTTATTTGGGCTTCCTGCCATCCTTCTAGATTTAGAACTGAGCATCCCTGGTTGGCACCAGGGCTCTGGGTGCCTTGTTGGGAGCCATCCTCTGGCCCCAAGGCCACTCTTTCTCACTACAGGGAGGAGAGCCAGGGCTTCCTCCAAGGGATTTGCTCCAGTGCAGGGACTCTGCCTTCCTCCTTCCCAAAATGCCCCCCCTAGATACCAGCCAAGTTCATTAGCAAGCCCCCAGCTCTCGCCTGGACCCCCTCTCATCCAAGCAGGAATGGCATAAACACATAACACTGTCCGGGCACCAGTGGCCTTGGAGTATCCAGTCTCTACCTCTCTTGCAGCTCCCCCAGAGAGGAAAGGCAGGGCCCCACGATGGGATGGCCATGGCCCCCAATATCCAGAGGATCCTAGCTAGGCCCTGATGTCCCTGGGGGTGGACAGGGAATGAAGCCATGGGCAATGGGCACCCTCAGAAGTTGTCCTGAGAGGGACTGGGCTGCAGGGCTATCTGGCCAGCCCACTGTTCAGGGAGGAGCTCACCAACCTCGGCCCCTGCCCCTATCAGCTCCGGGCCGTGAGCTCGGAGAGGGCTGATGTACACACTGCCACCAGCCCACCGCCTGCTCCACACAGGAATGGCAGTGGTGGCACAAGGCCGTCTGTCAGACCCGGACAGATTTAGTCTCTGCACAAACAGCTGTTAGCCTGCCCGGCCGACAGCTCTGCCGCCCAGGAGCCAGGAGCGAAGCTTCCGAGAGGGTGCCCCCACCCCACAACGATGAGACTCAATCAGTGCCACCCTGGGGAGGGTGGGGCTGCCATCGCTGTCACCACTGAGTGTCAGGCCAAGCCACCAGAGTCCCTGCTGCCTCCTTAGCTCGTGACCACACGCACCCACCCCACCACCACATCAGCACCCAGAGGGCTGTCAAGGCTGGTGTCTGCCCAGAGCTACTTCAAAAGAAGGACCAGCCCCTCCCCTCCCCTGATTGGGCACCTACATGGGGTAAGGCTGCTGCCCACATCATCCTGTCTTGGCGCCCCTGGCCCCATGTCACAGATGACAAAACTGAGGCCTAGCAAGGTGGCTAGGTGAGTGGTCAGGGGGCCTCAAACCTGGGGCTTTGGGGGCCGCACCCACAGGCAGCATCCATGGAGTGAACCTCTCCCCCAGATGTGTGGGGCACAATACTTGAGCCCCAATCCTTGGAACTCACCAGGCTGTCCCCCTGGGCAAGGCTGGTCCAGAGGATTCAGGAGTGGGGCTCAGGGGACGGGCTTGGCTGCCTGCAACAAGAAAGTCTTGGAGGATCAAGAAAAGCAAGGCTGTGGCCGGGCGTGGCGGCTCAGGCATGTAATCCCAGCACCTTGGGAAGCCAAGGCAGGCGGATCACCTGAGGTCAGGAGTTCGAGACCAGCCTGGCCAACATGACAGAACCCCATCTCAACTAGAAATACAAAAATTAGTGGGGCATTATGGCATGCGCCTGTAATCCCAGCTACTCAGGAGGCTGAGGCAGGAGAATCGCTTGAACCCGGGAGGCAGAGGTTGCAGTGAGCCATGATCGCGCCACTGCACTCCAGCCTGAGCGACAAGAGCGAAAGTCAGCTGGGCCATGGTCACCGCTGGACAGCCCTCACTGTGTGCCAGGCTTGTCCTTAGCGCTGTGAGGGAGGGCTGTCCTCACCAGGTGACCCTTGGGAACGGAAGCAATAGAGGGTATGGGGGCCAAAGCGTCCATGGCCACACAGCCAGGAAGGGGCAGAGTGGGAACAGTGCTCGGGCATCTGGGTCCCCAACACTGTCACACTGAGGGCTGGCCAAGGGCCTGGCCCCAGGACCCCTACGTGTCTAGCTGCCCCTAGGTGGCCTGCACATTTCAGAAGGGTCAGTGGGAAGAGCACTAAACTCAGTCAAGCTCTGGGCCTCGTGGTAGCTGTGAGTCCTGGGGAGCCACTCATCTCTCGGGGTCTCAGGTCCCTCCTCCTGTGGGGATGGGTCATCGGCCCTCCCTGCATCCCCAGGCTGGGGTCCAGGGAGGGAGGGAGGGGTGGGAGCGGCAGGGTGAGGACGGAGCCTGCACCCGGCTTCCCTGTGGGGCATAAGGGCCAAGGGCCTGGTTTCCCAGCCTCCGGAGAGATCTCGAGGGAAGAGCAGGCCATCACCCTCATCATCACTTTACCAGGCCATTTTTTATTAATATTAATAACATTATTTATAATCTGGCATCCAGGCCTGGGCTGGCCCTGTGCGATCTCTAGGCCAAGAAGGCTCTGAGAGAGGTTTGGCCTCCTCCCCAGGGCCACAGCGTCTTGGTCTGGGACACAGCCTTTCTAGAACAGAGCTGGGGGATGGTGAGGTTGGTCACAGCTCAGCCAGGCCCCAGCCCTAGCAATCAGGGAGTCTGCAGAGACGACTTCACTTGTGGATCCCCCACAGGCTGGCGCCCATTTCACAGATGGAGAAACCAATCCCCCTCGGGATGAGAAGGCAAGCTCAGTGGCAGGACACTGGGCTCTGGGGTGCGCAGCCTGCCCCACAGATCACTGAGCTGTCTGTCTGCACCCCCAGCCTCCACCCCCTTCAGCAGGCACCTCCAACCCTGAACCATCAGGATGTCTGTGCAGGAGTCAGCAGGTCCTGCAGGACAGGAAGCCAGTAGAACCAGCTGAGCTAGGAGACCAAGACCGCTGGGAGAGGCTGACCTTGGAGGTGTGGCTTGGGGAAGGGGCCTCAGTTTCCTCGTACCTCCCCCATAAGGTTGTGAGGATGAAGCGAGTCATGCGGGTAATGCTCAGAACTGGGCCTGGCGCACAGGAAGTGCTCAGGGGGCCTGCTGACCTCCCTGCCCAGGACCGGCCGTGGGCACCGCTGTGAACAGCACAGCCTTTGGCCATCGGTAGGACCCTGTTCAATCCCCAAGGCTTTGGGGATCCTGGGCCAGTCCCTTTTTTGCCTCTCTGTGCCTCAGTTTCCCACTACACAATGGGGTGTTAACAAACACAGTGGTCTCTGGGGGTCCTTCCAAGAGTGGGACTATGAATGGGGTGGCTCAGCCCTGAAGTCCCCCAGACCTCTCAGGGGCTCTGTCACTTTTCCTCCACTGTTCCCCACTCCAGTGAACGCAATACCTCATCCACAAAGTGCAGGCAAAGGCCCCACCACCTGAAGGACAAATATGTGATCTGCCCATCACCCACACTCAGGGCAGGAGGCAGCCGGCACCCCAGTCCGTCTCCATGTGATCTGCCCATCACCCACGCTCAGGGCAGTAGGCAGCCGGCACCCCAGTCTGTCTCTCTGAGCATCAGTTTCCTTGGCTCTAAAATGGGATGACAGGCTCTCCCTCACACCAGACTGCTTTGAGGGTCTGGCGAGCTGGCTGGGAGCTCTGTGGGGACAGGGCAAGGGCGGCTTTGGGTCGGCACCATGGGATGGCCCTGGTGCCTGCCCCACCTCGGGTGCTTGGCGGGGATAGCAGCCCCTAGGGCTCAGAATGGGTTCTGGAGTGGGATCCAGCTCTGCCCTTAGAGTTATGGGATCTGGGTCGAATTTCCTAACCCTGCAGAGCCTCAGTTTTCTCATCTCTAAAATGGAGCAAATAACTGCAGGCACCTTGTAGGGCTGCTTTAAGGAATCGGTGATAATGCATAAAGTGCTTAGTGGCAGGAACAGTAAGAATTCCGCTGGGGCCGCAGCCCCTGCTGCCATGACTGTTATTAACCATCCTGCTTGACTTCTGCACCTCTCCAAGCCTGAGTCAGGCCAAGGGCCAGCCCCCTCCATGGCTGGATCTGGGAGCTGGAAGGGCTCCTGGGTCCCTGGCAACCATAGCCTGGAAACACAGACCACACCCGTCCCAGGCCAACGGAGGGTCCAGGGCAGCCCCTCCCCGGGAGGCCCCCAGCCTCCACAGACAAGGGCCTCTGTCCTGCTGACCCTAGGTCAGGGCAGGGACAGTGCACTGGCACAAAGGCTGAGCTCTGTCTGTACCTCCCATGGGGGCAGCTGCCCATGGCAGACTCTCCTGCCACAATGAGGCCTTTGAGTAGCTGTCGGCGGGAGCTGAGCTCTCCTCGAAGGCCCCCGGCTCTCACAAGCCCTGTCTGTCTGAGAGGCCAGTGCCAGAGAGGCAGCTGTCGTGGGGGCAGGGCCCCCGCCCGGCCCTGCTTCTGGGCCCACTGCCTCCCACCGGTCAGAGCAAGCTGCAGGCCTGAGAGCCAGGCTGGGCCTCAGGCGGGCAAGGCCTGCCAACGTCCCCACTCTGAAGTGGTGGCCCAGGCCCAGCACACAGGGCACTGGGAAAGCTCCTATCCACCATCAGGGTCCCAGGAAGTTGCTGCAGGGCTGGGGCTCTGCCTCCCTGCTTCCTTCCTTTTTTTTTATTTTTTTTTTTTTTTTGAGACAGAGTTTCACTCTTGTCACCCAGGCTGGAGTGCAATGGTGCAATCTCAGCTCACTGCAACCTCTACCTCCCGGGTTCAAGCAATTCTCCTGCCTCAGCCTCCCAAGTTGCTAGGATTACAGGCACCTGCCACCATGCCCAGCTAATTTTTGTAATTTTAGTAGAGACGGGGTTTCTCCACATTGGCCAGGCTGGTCTCGAGCTCCTGACCTCAGGTGATCCACCCGCCTCGGCCTCCCAAAGTGCTGGGATTACAAGCATAAGCCACCGTGCCCGGCCTTCCTTCCCTACAGATGAGTTTCCTCATCTGTAAAATGGAGCCTGTAAGTACATCTGGGCCACTGTAAAGATAAATGTGATCCTCTGTGAATGCCAGGCAGGTGACGAGGGCTCAGGGAATGCCAAGCTGGTCACTCCTCCACCTGCTTTACGGCTGCTGGGGGTGAAACGGAACAGGACAGGGACCCTATGGCATGGACCTGGCTTCATCTCCTCCGATTGCTGGGTGACCTTGGCCCAGTGACTGAACCTTCCTGAGTCTCAGGTTTCACCTTCTTAAAATGGGCTCACGCTACCCACTCCCAGGGCTGTTGTACAAAGAAATCCATTTATCAGCGAATCTTGGGCCGGGAAGGCTTGCTGGGAGGAGTTGAGGAATCTGACTGCTTCCACAGTTCAGCAGCACCTCGCTGGGGCAGGGGGCTGGCACCACAGGTGGGTGGAGGCAGGCAGTGCCACCTGCACCGCCTTTCATGAGGCAGCCAATGTCACCTGCACCGCCTTTCATGAGGCAGCCAATGTCGGGGAGTGAGGGTGGCCTTCCAGACACAGGGAACAGCACATCGAAGGCTCAGAGGTGTGAGCATGCTGGCCGGGGGAGGCACTGGGGCGAGGCTGGTGCATCAGCCAGGGCCATGCTGGGAAGGTCTGAAATGCCAGGCTGAGGGCGCTGGACTTCTCAGGAACTAGGGAGCCACTGATGGTCTCAGAGCTAGTGCGTGACTTGACTGAATTCAAGTTTTTTAAAATGTCCAGCAGTGTCTGGCTAGAGGATGGGGAGAGGCAGGGATGGGGAAGACTTCGTATCACACCGTGAATTCCTGCCTCCACAGCTTAAAGAACGGGCCAGGCCAGGTGCAGTGGCTCACGCCTGTAATCCCAGCACTTTGGGAGATTGAGGCGGGCGGATTACTCAAGGTCAGGAGTTCGAGACCAGCCTGGCCAACATGGTGACACCCTGCTTCTATTAAAAATACAAAATTAGCTGGGCATAGTGGCACACGCCTGTAGTCCCAGCTACTTGGGAGGGTACATGATCTTGTACTCCAGACTGAGCGACGAGAGCAAAACTCCGTCTCAAAAAGATAAAAAGAACGGGCCAGTCAGGAGTGTGCATGAAGCTGACCTGGGCTGGAGCACAGCGCAGGGTCCCAGACAAAGGCCAGCACTGTCTAGGGTCCAGGGCAAGGATAGGACCCAGCTCCCTCCTGTCCCCTTGGGCAGCCTCGCACCCCAGCACAGGGGACATTTTGGGAACCCAGGGCCAGCCTGGCTCCACCCTGCCTTTGTCACCTCTGTAAGGCTCTGTTTCCTCATCTGTGCCCCACCAGGCTCTAGTAGCAACTAAGTTTGCTACTAGAAGGTTCTGTAGGAGGTGGCCCCTGTTCCGTCTTCTGGGGCTTCCTCACTTTGGATGAGAGGCACCGGGGACCCAGTGGGAGTCGGCTGCTCTAGGGGACAGAGGCTCAGGAGGCCAGAAGCAGCAACCGTGCTAAGAGAAGCCGGGTTCCCATCCTACCCCTGCCGCTCAGAACCTGCGTGACCTTGGCTGCCTGTAACTCAGTTTCCTCATGTGTAAAAAGGGAATAATAACAGTATCAGTGCCCACTTACGGGGATTAAATGAGATACAGTACTGTACGTGACATGCTTAGCACACTGCAGGTCCACAGTGAATGCTCAGTCATGTTAGCCGGCATCACTGCTGTTATTGTTTTAAGAGATGGGGTCTCACTATGTTGCCCAGGCTGGTCCCAAACTCCTGGCCTCAAGCCATCCTCCTGCCTCAGCCTCCCAAGATGCTGGGATTGCAGGTTTGAGCCACCATGCCCACCTGTCATTACTATTATTGTTAGTTCTGAATTCCTTCTCATCCCCCAGAAAAGTGAGGTCTATTTCTGGCTTTTGGCATCCAGGGGTACAGTGGCTTATGCAACCACATGGCTGGCCAGGAGCAGGGATGCGAGCCTGCCCTTGCGACCCCAAGAGTAGTCTCTCCAATCTGCACCCTCAGGACGCAGCAAGGTGGCTACCCCAGCTGAACGCCGCTGGTCCCTCGGCAGACCCTCAGCCCCCACCTACCAAATTGGGTCCCATAAGTGACCCAGAGGCTGGGATAGGGGTGGTAGAGCCCCCTCTCCAGCTGCCCCACGGCAGGGCCCATGCTGCAGAAACCAGGCTGAGTAAATAACGACATTTCCTCCTCTCTCCTGCGCTCTTCGCCCCTTTCCCTTCCACAAATAAATTATCAACATGCCCAGGTCCCGGCGGAGCAGAGCATAACGCGGGGAACAATGAAAAAGCTTTTAATAGGATTCCAGGAGCTGCTGCCACTGGCTCACGGGCCCTAATGGAGATTGCTCCGTGACCGCAGACCGCCAGCACCCTCCCGGGCCCCCTCGCCCACCGCCCGCCCCACTCCTCCCGAGGGCACCAGCGGGCAGCGAGGCCCAGCTGGGCCACCTGCTGACGTCACAGGCCAGCGTCTGGGCTGGAGAGAAGCGCTCGGCCAAGGCAGAAGCACATGCCACCCACCACATGCACCCGGACTGCTCCCCCTCAGCCCGCACAGGCCTGACCGCTCACAATGCCTCTGCCAAGGCTGTTCCTCTCCAGGAATAATGCCCTTCTGCCTGGCTCCAAGGTGCAAATGACACCTCTCCTATGAGGCCTTCCCTGATTCCTCTCTGACACATATGTTAAATGACATCACCTACTGTCAGTACCAGCCCCAGGCCCAGCACACAGTGGGGCCTCAGGAAACGAAGGCAGATTCCAGGCAAGGAAGAGGAAGCATGAGGCTCTTAGACCACAGGAGACAGCCCAGAGGTCCTGGGCAGGTCCCCAGCTTGGGGAGGGGTCTGGTGAGGGGGGAGCATGACAGATAGCAAAGCTCAGGCCCTGGTGACCTCGGGCAGTTACATGCCATCTCCATGCCTCAGTTTCCCATCCTCCTTTGTAAAGGACCCAAGTTCACCCTAATGAACGTGGTTCCCCTTCCTCTGTGTGACCTTGGGCAAGTGACTTCGCCACTCAGTGCCTCAGTTTGCCCCTGGGGTAAAATCAGGATAATAATAGTGCCTACTTCAGAAATTGCTGGGGGAGCAGGTGCAGTGTCTCACACCTGTAATCAGGAGACCAAGGCGGGAGGATCGCTTGAGGCCAGGAGTTCAAGGCCATCCTGGGCAACATAATGAAACCTTATCTCTGCCAAATTAAAAAATTAGCCAGTGTGGTGGTGCGTGCCTGTAGTCCGAGCTACTTGGGCTGCTGAGGTGGGAGGATCACTTGAGCCCAAAAGTTAGAGGCTGCAGTGAGCTATGATTGTGCCTCTGCACTCCAGCCTGGGCGACAGAGCAAGACTCCATCTCAAAAAAAAAAAAAAAAGTTGTTGGGGGAACTGCCAACCACCAGGTACATAGTAAGTGTGACATAAATGTCAGCTACTACTGCTGTGTCGATTACTCTCATGTGTTGTAGGCCGGGGGGGTTACGAGCATATGCTTTAAGATGCCATGTCCTGGGCCGGGCGCAGTGGCTCACACCTGTAATCTCAGCACTTTGGGAGGCTGAGGCGGGTGGATCACCTGAGGGTCAGGAGTTCGAGACCATCCTGGCTAACACGGTGAAACCCCGTCTCTACTAAAAATACAAAAAATTAGCTGGGCGTGGTAGCGGGCGCCTGTAGTCCCAGCTACCAGGGAGGCTGAGGCAGGAGAATGGCATGAACCCAGGAGGCAGAGCTTGCAGTGAGCTGAGATCACGCCACTGCACTCCAGCCTGGGTGACAGAGTGAGACTCCGTCTCAAAAAAAAAAAAAAAAGAAACCCCGTCTCTATTAAAAATACAAAGATTAGCTGGGTGTGGTGGTGCACACCTGTAATCCCAGCTACTTGGGAGGCCGAGGCAGGAGAATAGCTTGAACCTGTTGCAGACAGAGGTTGCAGTGAGCTCAGATTGCACCATCGCACTCCAGTCTGGGCAACAAGAGTGAAACTCGGTCAAAACAAAAAAAAAAGATGCCATGTCCTGGCTACGTGACCTTGGTCCAATCACTTTATCTGCCTGAGCCTCAGTTTTCTCTTCCGTGCAATGGGGCTGTTGTGAAGCCTCAGTGGGATTCTGCAAGGTAGAGTCCTTAGCATGGTGCTCTATGAAATACGCATCCTATGCAGTAAACACTCAATAATGGCTGCAGTGACCTCTCTGCCACCCTTAATGAGCAGAAGGTGACATTTGAGCCCCATGTTTTCCCTGTCCATGATTTGACCTCTAGCCCCTCCCACACCTGCTGCCTCCTAACCCTTGCTGCTCTCCAGAGCCCTCCAGAGCCCAGCTCTCCCCAGCTCCCCGAGGAGTCACCCACACCCCAACTTGCCCTTTTGTCACAACCAGGCAGTTAGAGTCCACTGCTCCCTGATGCCTTCCACCTGCTACTGCATGGGCCCCAGACCTCGGGGCTCAGCAGTGCCCCACAAGCCTTCCTGCCAGAGAGGGTGGGGACCTGAGGGCGGAAAGCTAGCCTGTACAGCCCCTCTCCAGCCCCTGAGCTCCTCAGAGCCCCGAGCAGGGTCATTATCCCAGCACTTCTCTGGTGGGGCCTGTCCAGTGATTCGAAGTAACTACTGGTTCCCACAAAGCCCTTCTGTGGACACAGTCACGTGGAGTCTTCATGCTAACCCTGGGATGTGAGCACGTGTGCCATCATCCTGTTTCACAGGTGTGGAGACTGAGGCACAGAGAGGGGACGTGAGGCGTCCAGGGTACTCAGATGATAAGTAACAAAGGTGCGCTTCGAGCCCGAGTCCATCGACTCCAGAGCCTGGCACTTTCACTTCACAGCCCTGCCGCCCCGGGGTGTGTCCTGACCACCACATGGCATTGGACAGGGCATGTCTCCACTCTGTGCCTCAGTCTCCCTGCTCTCACAGTGGGAAGAAGATAAACCAGGCAGAGCTTGTCAAGCCAGAAGCCCCTGGAAACTGGGAGGGCTCAGAGCCATGGTGCTGCTCTGAGTGGCAGCTATTAGGGACCTAGTGGTCCAACCCCTTTTCCAGTAGTGGGGAAACTGAGGCATGGAGCACCCCACTGTGACTGGGGGGTCAGGGGAGTGTTGTATGATCTATCTCCCTGGGACCGGTGGACAGCCTAGGAGGCATGCAGCCCCAGTGAGGCAGGGAAGGGCTTCCAAGACCCTCACAGGCCTGGGCACCAAGCCAGCCCCCCATCGGCTGGCCAGGGGGGTGGCCTTACCCAGAGCCTACCTGACTGCTGGCTCCCTGGGGTCAAAGGTTACGCTGCAGGGCTGGCCATCACAGGGCCTCCTCCATTGGAGCAGGGCTTAGGGGAGGGGCTGTCACTCCCACTTCTCATTCCTTCGCACCCACCCATTCCCCAGAGAGGGGCCTGGGCAACAGATGGCCACTGTCTGGGGGCAGGAAGGGCAGGGGACTGCACGGGAAGGGTGGGGCAGCCACTCCAGCCCCTTCCTCATGGCAGCTTCCAGAGGTGGGGGTGAGATGTGGGTTTCATTCACCTCAGAGCCTGGCTCAGGCTGGCTCAGGGAAGACAGGAGAGGAAGGTGGGTTAGGTGTGAGCATGTGTGTGCAAGAGTGTGTGCATGAAGGTGCATGTGCGCCCACCAGAGGTGTGAGCGTGGTGCGCATCTGTCTCCCCCTCCCGCCTGGTCCCACTGGACTGGGCCGCTGCCACCTCCCCTGTGGCCAGCTCCAGGCCTGGCCCACTGTGGCCGCTGCCTGAGAGAGTGAGTGGGCAAAGAAGGAAGGGTGGGCCCCTAACTGCCCCCCACTGAACCCAAGTCCCCACTCAGGGTGGGGCAGCCCAGCCCAGGCTAGGAGCCCAGGGACTCTCAGCCCACCGAATCTCACCCCTGTGCTTTAACTGGGCGGGGCACCCTCAGCCCTGAGGTCAAACTCCCGTGACCCTCTGCGACTTGCCATGTCCCCAGGGCCAGACACCCACCCCCTAACAGCCAGATTCCCTGAACCAAAGCCAGGCCCCCTCTGGTCTGACCAGAGAGAAATGGAATTGGATCCAAGACCCAAGATGCTATGTCGCTTGAGAGACAGCTCAGTCCCTCGGATTTTGTCCCTAGGAATCCTGATGGGCAGGCTGGACCCTCCACTGCCACCACACCAGCTCCCAAGGCGGTCATTCGGTCCTGGCTGCACCCCTTTTTCCATTCATTTATCCGTTCACTCGCTCTGCCCTATACCAAGCCCCAGCCCTGCCACCACTCAGAACCAGCCAGGCGTCCCCTGACACACCCTCCAGAGCAGCCCCGGGCACCCTCCACACTCCCCTGAGCTCTCCTCTCCTCCGCAGCCCCTGGCTGACCTCCCCCAGGAAAAGCCCCTCCTGGCTCCAGCACCCGGCAGCATTTCTGAGGACATTTTCCCGAGCAGCATTTCCCAGGCGTCACGGGGGGTGGAGGGGTGGGGGGCGACAGGAACGGTTCAACAAGAGCAATTTGCTTCTGGAGATAAATGCCGGCTCCTCACGGAAGGCATTCCCTCCTTTCTTTTCTCTCTTCCTCTCTCACTCATGCTCTCTCTCTCTCTCTTTTTTTTTTTTTTTACAGTTTGCTAAATCTGTTGTAATCTGGTGCCAACAATTAATTCAGGCAGAAGGAGGGAAAGGGGCGTGAAAAAAATACTGCCACAGAGCTGCCTCTGGAGAGGGACGCGGGCAGGAATGGCCAGGACCAGCGCCCTGTGACCCCAGTTTTAATTAAGTATAAGCCATCCCCAACCAGCCTGGCCACTGCCTCCCTGCCAGCCAGACAAGAGACCCCCGTCTGCCCATGAGGACTCCCCTCGACCCCTCGAAGCAGAGCCTGCGGCACCTGGGTCCTGGCCGGACGTCGGATGCCTGGGTCCTGCGGTCTGCCTGGGAGGCAGTGTCCCCTAGTGGCTAGCTGAGCCCCATACAGCCGGGTCCGGGGCCCTCCAGGACACAGCCTCTTCACTCCCTTCTCCCTCTGCCTGCACCCCAGCCCGCTTCCCTGCACCGGGAACATTCAGGGCTGGGGAGGGTTTCTGCGGACTCTTCTTCATCACTAATAGCTTTCGGTCCACCCAGGGCTACCGCCCCTGTCATAAACAAGCCCACATTTGTCTCACAGCCCATCAGATGCTGGGGCAACCTGTCTATGCAGGTGAACACACAGCTCTCAGGAAAAGGGGACCTGGCATCCTGGGCCTAGGAAGCCCACTCTTCCAGAGGCCCACCTACAAGGACAGGCAGAGGGTCCCTGAGGCAGACCCAGGAATCCTGAGAGAGCTGGAGAGGGATAGGCCATAGAGACCCAGGGAGACAGCCCACCAGCCCCAGCCCTGGCCAGGTGCCTCGAGCCCCTCTGCCCTCCTGCCAAGGGGTCTCCATGCAGCCCTCTCTATCCATCCTGTCCTCCAGGCCCTTGTTTCTGTCCCTGCCCTTCCCCGGCTCCAGCTCACTCTTCACATCTTAAGCACCCCCTTCCCTGGGAAGTCCCCATCAATCCCAGCCCCCAGCAGGCCCCTCTGTTACTTGACCTCACCACTTTGTGCCTTCAGAGCCAAGGCTTCACAGGGAAGAGGTAGATCTGACTAATGTCTGACACCACATCTGACTGGCAGCGCCCTGAGGGCAAGACACCCACTGCTTTTGCTCCCCACTTTTGTCCCAGAGCCCAGCACTGTGCCTGGCAATAGCTAATGCTCAATGATTATCTCAAGAATGAATGAATGAATGAATGAGCAGGAAAGGAGGGAAGGAGTGAGGGAAGGGAAAACAGAAGAGCCAGGGAGCCAGGGGTGCCAGAGGAGCACTGGTGGGCCAGCCCATTTATTCTCCATGGCTTCAGCCCCAGACTCCCACCCATCCTCCTCCCTGCCCTCTCCCCCACCCTCACTAGCCACCAGCTCTGCAGGTTGTCAGTTTAAAACCCAGGGCTGCAGGAATCCAGCAAACAATCTCCACAAAGCAAGGAGAGGCCCCCAAACCCTGACATCATCTGCAGAGCCGCTGGCCCGGGGGAGCAGCAGTGCTCTGGGGGCCTCGAGCGATGGTAAATACACAAACACAGGCCTGCGCAAACACAGCCTGCTCCGTGGAACCCTCTTGGCGGCTCCAGCTGCTGCCAGAGAACTCCAGGCAGGCTGTCCGGGGGGAGGAGGGCAAAACAGGGGTGCTGTCCTTTCCCATCTCCCGGCCATCCAGTCTGCCCCACACCGCAGCCCTGGCCCTCTCAGGGTGAGTGTCCCATGGCAGAGGACAGAATGCAGCTGCCTCGTGGGCCAGCCAGAGCCTGAACTTTGTCTCCAGGAGAACAACACAGGTTCTGAGGAGGGACCCCCCGCCGCCCCGACCTCAAACACACTCGGAGGGCAGTACACCGGGGGCAGCAGCCAGGGCCTGGGGCCTGGGCCTCCCAGAGGCTGGTGCTCTCCTCTGCCAGTGAGCAGGGAAAGCGACCCCCTGGGGCAGTCCCCACCCATCCCACTGTAGGCAGTTAGCACCCTCGCCACACCCACGCCCCTTCTTGTCCACCCTTGCTCGCTCACCCACATGCCTCACGCACCCCATCCTATAAGGGACCTCAGCAAAAGCCCTCCAGCTCCCCCTTGCTCTGGTGCATTTCCCACTGCCCCTTGGGCCGGGTACCAGAGTGGATGGCCCCTGCCTGCAGGGGATGAGGGCCACCTCAGTCCTCCCTGCCACCCCAAGGCCTGAAGAAGCTGAAAGCCCTTGGCCCACAGTGAACGAGGGGTGCAGACCAGGCAAGGGCCCCACATTGCTAGGCATGAACTCTGCTAGAAACTCATACGCATCCTCTCAAAGTGGGTGTCTCCCCAAGGTAGGTATTGCTGTTACCCCACCCTACAGATGAGGAAGGCAGGTCACTTGCCGAAGGTCAGCAGGCCAGGTAGAGAAACCCTCCCCAGGAACCGAAAGTCCTTAGGACCCTGTGATGGCATTCTAGTGTCCCAGGAACATGATCAACAGAGGTGACTAGGTGGTTGATATCATTTCCAGACTCTAGAGCAGAAGGGCCAGCACAGCCAGACCCACACAGCCCCAGACAGGCCCCATCTCTGAGATCAGGCCATGTCCAGCCCTGATTCTGGGGATGTCTGGCTGGCTGGGGACGGGGCTGCTAGCCCCATGACTGGGCAGAGGTGGCTGTGCCCAGCTGATCCCAGAGGCCTCACCCTCCCCCTGCACCAGAGCAGCCACTTGACAGCTGCCACCTCGTCGGCCTCTGGGCTCTACACCCACCTCTCCGTCCCTCAACACCCGCAGGGTCAAGGCCACCTGGAGCCCTAGTCCTCTCAGCTAACTTTGAAGCGAGCACAGATGCCACCTGCTCATGTGTGCACCGCCCTTCCCTGTGCCCACACGCAGAACACCCAGGCATCCTCTCTGTGGGGCAACTGCTGTAAACCCCTGCGCAGGCAAGGAAGCCGGTCCCAGAGGGGAGGCTGCAGGCCCAGGGTCACCCAGCGAATGCGACACAGGCTCAGCCACCAGGCATCAATCTCTACAGAGCTGAGTCTGTACAGCCCTGGCAGTGGGTGACCGGTGGGGTGACAGCACCCCCTCCCCATCACCTCCTTAGAAACAGGCTGGGCGGATCTCCCAGGGGCTTCCATGGGAGGCCTCGGAGATGGGGAGGAGGGGACACAGGGTGCTGCCGCTGAGGGCCAGCGTGAGGATGAAGTCCAATGACAGCACACTGGCTGGGGGTGGGAAAATCCGACTCCCCGACTCTCTAACGTCCCTGCAGGTACCCTCAGCCCTTGAGAATCCTCCAGTCCAGGAGCAGGACCACTGACAACATGCGTCAAATGCACTTACAAAGCAGCACCCTGGCTCAGGCTCAGGAGGTGGCACTATCAACCCTATTTTACCAATAAGGGAAACTGAGGCACAGGGAGGTGGAGGGACTGATAAATGGTAGAGTGCAGACGCATAGACCCAGGTCTAGGTGAAGTCCAGCAGGCCACAGCTGCCTCGGGGGTGTGGGCTAGGGAGCCTCCATGCTGGGGTCAGGGTGCTTTTTACTGAAGAGTACCCAGTCTCTGTGTCTGGGAAAGAACATGGGACCGGGCGCACGCACACACACACCCTGTGCCCATGGCCAACCCTTCAGCCAGATATGACAGCCCTCAGCTCTTCCTGGCTCTCACACCTACCAGGGCCCCCTCACTGCTGGCCCAGCTAGGCAGCGTCCCCTCCCAGGCACTGGCCCCGTCAGCTCAGGCCATTTCCATTTTAAACCTTCTGAGGAAGCCCTGAACAGTCGCCCACGGAGTCAGCACCAGCTGACAGGTGATGTCTGTGTCTCTCCTCCCTGGGCTGGCGGAATAGATGCAGTAGCTTTCAACTCCAGAAACCGGAATCTGGAGCCCCTGAGCGCGGCTGCCTCCCCCGCGGCCGCTGGGCAGAGACAGGGTGCCTCAGCCACATCCCTCCACAGTGGCATCGTGGGTTCCCCCCACAGGCAGCCTGCTTCCTAACTCCTGAGCCACCTGGGGAGGGGGATGTAGAGGGGCTGGTTTCCATCCAACCCGAGGGCGTAGGGGCCGCGGTGAGGCAGGGCTGTTCTCAGTCACCCTTCACCTCCGTCCCCAGCCTTGGCTGTATTTATTCACATCAGAGCTCTGGCTTGGGCCTCGGGGGCCTGGCACACCCCAGCTGGGCTGTATTCTCTCAAAACTGCCCACCCTGGAGGGCCTCGAAGGCCTCCCGGGGCCACCGGGAAGGCTGTGGCAGCTCCCTGGTGTCCCTGCTCCACAACTTTCTCCTCCTCGGGGAGCTCTGATCAGCCACGGTTCCCTGCAGCTGGGCGACAACACTCCCCAGCCTTCCTCCCCGGGGCCTCCAGTGCCCGCGAGGAGGGGCATGCTCCGCCGGGTCGGGCCGCCTCCTTGTCTTGAGAGCTGGGGGATGGGGGGTGCCCGCCGCTCCCCGCCCAGGCACAGTGGTCTCACCGTTCCAGCCGCCAGGTGCACGGCCCCAGCCCCCGCCTGGCTCAGGGCTGACGGTCCACAGCACGCACAGGGAGGGAAGTTGGAGGCTGCTCATGCCCCCCTTGAAGTCGTTTTAAAAATAAAACCTCGCTCCAACCGTGACTCACGCGGCTGGTGGGGACGGGAGCGCGGCGCCCGGGCCGGCTGGCTGTCCCTGGCCGCGCGCCCTCCTCCGGTTCCCGAGTGCGGGAGCTGGGACCCACATGATCGGCCTGACGCCCCTCACGGGCCAGCCACCCTCCCTGGGGGCGCAGCGAGGGCATGGACTAGAGCTCCAGCTGAACCCCCGCCCTTTCCAGCCTCGGCTCGGGAGAGCTGAGCCGCCGGCCGCGCACCCCGCGTCTCCCCGCGGCGGGGCCAGCGCCACCGCCACTGGCGCTTGGCTCTTGACTCAGGGACCCCCACCCCAAATCCCAAAGGCTGGGCGTCCCGTCTCCCGCCGCTCTGGGGCAAAGCCAGGCTGCCTGACCCCGTGGCGCCTCGGGGCCCCCAGGCCCCCGGCCCCCGCCCCGCCGGCTCCGGCGCCCTGTCCCAGACGCGCGGACCCCGACCCCCGCCCGGTGCAGCCAGCCCTACCTGCGCAGCGGCCGGAGAGGCGGGTCTCCTCGGGAAACTTTGCGGTGACGGCTGGAGCCTCAGGGGTTATTCCAAGGAGCGGGCGGGAACCAGAGCCGGAGGGCGCCCAGGGGGGCCCGGGAGAGGAGCCCCCGGCGCGCGGCAGAGCACGGTGGCGGGCCCGGAGCGGGGGGCGCGCGGCGGCGCATCTGCCCGGCTCGGGCGCCCGGCGGAGCCGCGGGACGAGTGCGGGGGGTGCGTCCAGCAGCGGGGTGCGTGTGCCCGGGCGGGTGCGCTCGGCGGCGGGGCGGGGGCCAGCGGCGGTGCCCGCGCGAGCGGCGGCGGCGAGCAGGGCGCGGGGAACCAGGCTGTGCGGCCGCCTCTCCCCTCGCGGCGGCGGCGGCGGCGGCGGGGGCCGTGCGTGCAGGCGCGGAGCAGGGAGGGAGGGGAGGAGGAGGGGGAGGCAGCGGGCTGGGAGGAGGTGGCGGAGGCGGGGGCGCCGCGCTGCGCACTGGCCGGCGGGACCGGCGCGGGAGGCTGCGCCGCCGCGCGGGGACTCTGGCCCAGCCCGGGAGAAGCGGCCTCCGCGCCCCGCTCCCCCGCCCTCGGCTAAACTGCCTGGGGGGAGGGCGGATGGGGGAGCCGACCCCTCTGGGGAGTGGGGGGAGGGAGGCTCCCAAAGCCAGCCTCCACCGCGGAGGCGGGGGAGAAAGGGGTTCTAGCTCACGCGCCGCCTCCGCAACACCCTCCTCTCCGCACCCACTCATTCAACCATCCCTCCATCCATCCATCCATTCATTCATTCATTCATCCGTCCACCCATGCATTCATTCACAAACAGGTACCCACCGCCTACTCTGCATGCCAAAGTAACCCCTTCCTTCCTGCCTGGCGCCCCTTCCCTGGGCAGACCCTCTTATCCGCCGCGTGCTGTAAACACCCGGGCGCTCCCCAGTAGTACCCCTCCCACCTATTAAGAGGGCAGTGCCAGGGTCCCATGCCAGCGCCCCCTCCCATCCCCAGCTGACTGTGACCTTGGCCAAGTTGCTGAACCTCTCCCAGCCTCAGTGTCCTGGATTGTGAAATGGGAGCGTTACTACCTAGCTCCAAAGGTTACTGTGAGAGATCAAGAAGACCTTGAATGGGAGGGTGGCTGGCCCGGTGCCTGGCACCTGTTAGAGACTAGGAAGATGTTCATGCCTGTGGTGTGGCATCTGGGTGGGGCGAGGGAGTGTTTAGACCAGACAGCCTCCTCTTAGCCTGAAAGTCCCCGTGCTCTTGCCATTCGCTGGGACACTAAGTAAGGGACTCTCCCATATACCCAGCCTGGCCTGCCCTGGTCAGACCTCATCACCTTGTCAGTGGCTGCTCTGAGTCCCAAGCCCCCCAGAGCCCCCACCAGGGCCCCAATGCTCCTGATCCACCCTCAGACCGCCCACAGTCTGGCTGGGACCCTCTGCTGTCCATCGAGGCCTGGAGGCCACCTCCCCTCTGGGGTGCCTTCCCAGATCCCCCTGGGGAGGGTCCCCCACAGAGACTCCAGCACCTCTCCCCCTCCTTTCCCTGTGCAAACCCAGCCCTCTTGTGTCCAGCCCTCTTGCGCCCAGCCCGGGGACAGACTGGGGCCTAGCCTGAGGCTGCCGCCTCTGGTCTCTGTGCGCTCTGCGCTCTGCGTGCGCCTGTCTTTGCCCTTCCTGCCTCTCCCTCCTCACTTCACCCTTCCAGATTTCCCTTCCCTTAACTCCCTTTCTTCCTTCTCCCGATTTCTACTCAGTTCACCAAACAGCTATTTTTTCCTCCCAATTTTTATTTATTGCCCAAACAGCATTATACCAACAATAAAAGAAAGAAAAATCACCCACAATGCCACCGCCCTGTGGCGTCAACAGCTTCCGTTCCTCTGCTCCCTTCCAGGCTTGTCCATGCAGAGACGGCTGTAATTTTTACAGAGCTGTGGTTTCTGTTCCGCCTTCCCAGACCCCCAGATGGACGTGTGGCCCTGGGGCTCCGTCATTCCTCCATCATGACGCTTGGCATGTGGCTCAGGAATTATGTTCAAGCCTTCCTCCTCTTCTGAACCAAATGTCTTGAAGAAGAGACCCCTTTCTATCCCTGCCACCCCCATGCCAAGCCACGGAGCTCGCACAGAGCACGGGTACTCAGTGCCTCGCAGTGGAATGGATTGTATGATTGTAGCTCTGTTTGACATGTCACACTTAGATATCAAAATGTTATCTTCAAGCCAGCCATGGTGGCTCACACCTGTAATCCCAGAGCTTTGGGGGGCTGTGGTGGGATGATTGCTTGAGGCCAGGAGTCTGAGATCAAAAATAATGTACAAAAAAATACAAAAAATAATTTTTTTTTGAGATGGCATTTCGCTCTTGTCGCCCAGGCTGGAGTGCAATGGCATGATCTCGGCTCATGGCAACCTCTGCCTCCCAGGTTCAAGCAATTCTCCTGCCTCAGCCTCCCAAGTAGCTGGAATGACAGGAATGCGCCACTACGCCTGGCTAATTTTTGTATTTTTAGCAGAGAAAGGGTTTCACTATATTGGCCAGGCTGGTCTCAAGCTCCTGACCTCAGGTGATCCGCCCAACTCGGCCTCCCAAAGTGCTGGGATTACAGACGTGAGCCACCGCACCCGGCAAAAAATAATTTAAAACCAATTAGGCACCTGTAGCCCCAGCTACTCAGGAGACTGAGGCGAGAGGATCACTTGAGCCCAGGAGGTCGAGGCTGCAGTGAGCTATGATCTTGCCACTACGCTCCAGCCTGGGCAACCTTGTCCCTAAAAAACAAACAAAAATCATCTTCATAATTGTGGTTTTAACAGCTGCACGATATTCCACAAAGCTGATGGAATAACCTGCTCAGCCATGCCTGGTAGCTGTGCACAGTTCAGGGGATATGGCTGGAAGTCCACTGTGTGCAGGCGCTGTTTAGGGCACCAGGGACCAGAAGTGAATCGCGCCCTGCTGGATCTCGCCCTGGCAAAGCTGAAACTCTAGCATGGGGGCTGGGCACCTAGACAGTTATGGCTTAGCAAGATCTTGCTGAAGTAGGCATTACCTAGTGACCCCAAGACACAGGGCCAAGTCGATTTTGACATCAGCTTCCCCAGGGAGGTGCCTCTTGATCTGGGTCTTGGAGGGGCAGGAGGGATGTTCATGCAGACAGCAGAAGCTCACAGTTGCTGTGACGTGAAACAGCCTCGGCTTTGAGGCTCAGGAATTCTTGGTTAGAGTGGGGGACAGAAGCCGGGGGGGCATAGTGGAAGATGAGGTGGCTGGTGTCAGGATGGGTGTGCAGGGTCTTAGACAAACCTGGAGAGCCTCAACTTTATCTTGGAAGGAGTAGGGCACCACGAGGGAGTGTCATTCCAGGAAGGGGACAGTGGGCTCTGAGAGTCAGAAAGATCGCTGTTCAGTCAACAAACGCTTGCCGAGCCCCTGGGAGCTGTGGGCTCCAGGAGGACACAGGTGACTGGTAAAAGCAGTGTGGCCTTGGGCTGGAGGACTGGGCTAGTCCCTGCTGGGCACTCATGGGGGATGCACTCAGCCACGAGGGCAGCTCACGTCACCCGGCGATGATTTGTAGGTTCAACCTTGAGCTCACCAAGCCCTAGCTTCCCGGCTCCCAGAGGGGCAGTAACCCACGAAGCCTGGTGTGGTGGGCCTTACCACCGGGCAGCCAAGGTCACCCTGGCCCTGCGGGAAGCATCCTTACCTCTCCAGCTGCCATCTACCCTCTCGGAGCCCCTAAATCTGGGTCCTGCTCACCATCCTGCAATTCACCAGCCATCGGCCCTGGGCACCATCCCAGCCTTGCTGTGCCTCCATTTCCTTATCTTAACGGGGCCATCTCAGACCTCCTAGGGCTAGCGAGAGTCCAGTGAGGTCCCAGGAGGAAAGTGCTTCGTATACAGTGAAGTATACGAAGTATACGATACGACTCACCATTATTAGACTGTGGTCAACTAAAGCTGGGCCACCGCTGGCTTCACTTGGGCCTGTTCTCAGCTGGGGGCAGGGGAAGGAGGTGACTTGACTCAAGGGAGGAACAGGGTCTTCCTCACTGGGGGTGGGGTCTGTGGTCATCATCAAGGACCCTTAGCCCCAGGCTCTGTGCTGGGCATCCAGGCATGAAGCCATCCCAGGGCAGTGGTCAGGGGTTGGCACCAAGGCAAGGACAAATTGCAGATGTTCAGAGGGCACAACCCTGGCCTCAGCCTTTCCCACAGGCCCCAGCCTGGGTATCACCTCCAAGGAGGGGTGGACTCCTAGCCCAGGGCCCCAGTGATGCCCCAGTATACTATGGGATGTTCACACGAATGCATGGATATGTAACCTGTGGGTAGGCAGGCTGTGCGTGCCACTTCAGGGACACCTGGCCAGCACACATCAGAAAGCTCCAGCAGCAGCCGGGTGCGATAGCTCACGCCTGTAATCCCAGCACTTTGGGAGGCTGAGGCAGGTGGATCACTTGAGGTCAGGCATTCGTGACCAGCCTGGCCAACATGGCAAAACCCCGTCTCTACTAAAAGTACAAAAATTAGCTGGTGTGGTGGTGGATGCCTGTAATCCCAGCTACTGGGAAGGCTGAGGCAGGAGAATCACTTGAACCTGGGAGGCAGAGGTTGCCAGTGAGCAGAGATTGTGCCACTGCACTCCAGCCTGGGCGACAGAGTGAGACTATGTCACAAAAAAAAAAAGGAAGGAAAGAAGGAAGGAAGGCAGGCAGGCTCCAGCAGCTTCTCTGATCCAAGTTCTAACTCCACATGTGTTCCCCTCCCACCATTATGCACAACTCAGAGGGCTGGGGCTTCTCTCCTCTAAGCACAAGGTCTAGGACCAGGAGGGTGGGCCCTGGCAGAGAGCTTCAGGGAGAGCCAGAGAGCAAGACCTCCAGCCGAGGAGGAAAGTCCCAGAGAGGGTGCCCCAAGGAGCAGGCACAGAAGGGACAAAGCCAGGTAGGGTGAAGTCAGCAAGCCCCAGGACTGGTGCTGAGAGCAGGGAGGGGCCCAAGGCAGGTCAGACCAGGCCACTGGCACTGGGGAGGCTGCCAGCCAGGACAAGAGCACGCCTCCAGCCCTGCTCCAGTGCCTGCCTCCTCCTCGTCCTCATCCCTCCCCTCAGCATGCTCCTGCCCCCAGGCCTTGAAACAAGGGTCTCACTTCTCTGCACCCTTCCACCTCTCCAGTCCTAACTACTCCTCCTCATCAGCCCAGGGCCTGGCCAACCTGTCATCAGAGAGGCCTCCCTAACCCCCACATCCCCACCACCCACCCACCTTCCTTTTTTTTTTTTTTTAAGAGACAGGCTCTACTATATTGCCCAGGCTGGATTCGAACTCCTGAGCTCAAGTGATGCTCCCACCTCAGCCTCCCAAGTAGCTGGAATTGCAGGTGCGCGCCACCATGCCCAGCTTCTAACCCCACCTTCCCGATTAGGTCACCTTCTTCTGTCTCCCTCCTCCACTTCTGTTTTGTAGCACTCAGCTCGTTGGTGATTGCTTATGATTTCTATGACTCCGTTTTTCGTCTACCGGCCAACATGTCCACATCTCTAAGATCCGGGTGTGGCTGATTTTTTCTCTGGCGGTGTGTTTGCTTCCTGGGGAGTACACACAATAGTAGCGTGACTTAGAATCACAGGCATCTGTGCCCAGTGATGCGCGTTTTGTTAGTATTCATCTCTCCAGCAGACTGTGGGCACCTTGAGGGCACAGCCGGGCCTATTTGGGTTCCTGCGTGTCCCCAACCCCTGCTACAGTGTCCAGCATGTGGGGACAGCATGGTCAGGCATTGGTGAATGTGGCGAATAAATGAATGGACAGAACATTAAACAGGAGCGAGCATCAGGCTGACAGAGCCCTTCAAGGCAACAATGACGGAGCTGTCCCAAGGCCAACCATGATTCATAAAACTGGGAATTGCCCGGAGATGATGGCTCCTGGGGTTCTGGGGGGCCAGATGCACATCCAGCTACTGGGGAGTGGGTAGAGTCTGGGTGTGAGTTTGGCGGGTGATGGAGACATGACGGGGGAGATCAGGTCTAACCAGCTGCCCCTGGGTGGGTGGGCAGACAGACAGGGTGGGAACGCAGGCCTGGGCAGAGGCAAGACTGTGTCACCCGGTGGGGGGTGGTTCCACGTGTTAGCTGGTCAGCCCCCGGCCCCAGCAGGACTGAGGCGGTTGGTGGCCAGGCTTCTCTCATGGGCCCCTCCTTCCCTTGGGAGCTTCCTCTGCTCCCCATCAGTGACATCACCTCCCCTGCCCCCATCCCTTCCAGATACTCAGGGCTGCCTCTCCCGGCTCCCTCCCTTCTCAGCGATCATTCGCAGCAGAGGATATGCTTTTTGCGGTGATTTAGACCTTCCTTTACTCCAGCTGTCATTCACCTGTTACACACATCCCAAGTTCAGGAAGGAGATGTAAACTGTGTCCTGAAAGACAGCCCTGTGGAGACACCAGCCTCAGCCAGGGTAGGGAGGTCTGTGTGATGAGCAGCTCATGGGCATGGGTCCGAGAGGGGGGTGGGGGCGAGGCCAGCTGTGCAGGGTGGGCTGGGAAGGGCCTCCAGGAGAGAGACTGGGCCTTCTGGCCGGTGCAGAGTCTGTAGCAGGTGGAAGCAGATGGGGGCTGGAGCCCGGGACAGTGAGAAAGGGGATGCCATTGGGAGTGAGAGGTGGGGCCTGATCCAAAGAGAAGGTGGCAGCCCCAAGACATCAGGGAGCCAGGGGACGGGGTCCCTGTGACTGCCCAAGGTTGAGGATGTAGGAGGCTCTGAGATTGGTGCCTCAGAGACCTCTATTGGGGATCCCCCCACCCCATCACTGTGCCTCTTCTGCCGGCCGCCAGATTCCTGTTTCAGGGGCTCCAAGTTCTGCAGCCCCCTCATCTCCCCTCCCGTTCCTCTGCCCCAGTGTGAGCTGCTTTATGGCCTCAGCCTCCCCCACAGCGCAAAGGCTCTTGAGGCCCAGCGCCCACATCCCAGCACCCGCACCCGGCTCAACCAACCGCAGCAGGTGGCCACTCCCCACCTCACTGGGAACTCAAGCGGCTCCTGGCCCTTCCCCTTGGGTTGTCCCTGTCCCCCAACAGACGCCAATAAAGCTAAGGCCACTGATGGTGCCCTGGGGCGGGGAGGTGGGGATGGGAGAGTCTGAGGTGGGGTGCCCTGAGCCCAGGGTCCCTCTCCCAGAGTCCTGGGGCTGCAGAGCTGGGGTTGAGGAAACAGATGGCATCTTCTGGGACCCCTCACCTGCCCTTGCCTGCTGGCCTAGGTGCTCCAGGGGCAGGGAAGTAAGGAGAAAGAGTGTCCTAAGCCCGGGGTCTCCCTCCCTGAGTCCTTCCTGGGAGGCAGGGCTGTGGTCCAGAGCTGGGGCTGGATGTAGTCACTCAAAGCCCCTTACCTGCGGGGCACAGGTGTCCCCAGCAGCCAGGCCTGGCAGGTTCTGAGCTAGGAGCACCAGCGCCGCTGAGGCTGGGCACTGGGAGGAGCTGCGGGAGGAGGGGGAGGGGAAGAGGGCCAGCGCCAGCGGCAGGGGGCGGGGCGCGATGGGGTTGCCCAGCAACCAGCACGCTGCCGCTGCCGAGGAGGGATTCTTAAAGAGCTGAGCAGAAAGGCTGGGCCGCGGAGGGAGCAGAGGGGCTGAGGCCAGGCCTCGCATACCAATGGCTGCCACAGTGACCTCCTCCTGCGTCCTGCTCCCACCTCCCTCCACCCTTCTCCCTCCTCCCTCTCCCTCCTCCCTCTGCAGCGTGGAGCCCAAGCTGGGAGGGCAGGGGAACAGAGAAGAGGAGGCGCCCAGGCCAGGGGAGCCCTAAGGTAGGCAGGCAGGCAGGGACCAGGCTAGGGTCCTCTCGTGTCCCCACAGGACAAGGCCTGGGAGGGGTAATAACACAGGGCAAGGGGCACCCTCGGCTCCAGACCCTCAGCACAGGCCCTGGCGCTGGGGACAGCAGGGAACTAGAAGGCCTGGTCCCCACCCCACCCGGCCCTTCCCATGCGCCTCCCAGGCACTCCCCACTGGGGAAGCACTAGTTTTAGAGTCAGACACAACTGCTTCTTCCGCCTGCCCAGCCCCGTGTCCTGAGAGTCCTGGGCAGCCTCAGAGAATGAGCAGCCACTGGCTGCAGAGAGGCGGCGGGTGCCCGGCAGGCAGAGGACGGTGCTTCCTGGTGTCTGACTTAGATTCCCTGTGCAGCAAGTGGCTGCTGCCTTTCTTCTGTCTTTACTGAGAAGGGAACGTTTTTGGCCTTGGTGCAACACTTCATATTCCAAAAAGCAAAGTGACAATTCAGCTGTGCCACCTTCTTCCAGTTCCTTTCCTTCTAGGGCGTTGGTTTCAAATCTGTGGTGGGGGAGGGGAACATAGGTCAAGGGCTCCTTGCTGGGGGCCCCGGGAGGATCCGCCCACGGAAACTGTAGGCCCGGTGTAGTGCTTACAGGCAGCGTCTGGGGAAGTGTTCAAAGCAGTCACTGGGGGCCAGGGGGAGGCTATAACCCCAGAGGTTAAGACCTGAGCCTCTGGGTGGGCTAGACATGAATGAGCCCCCTCCCAGCTTCTTGCAGAGGGTGGTGGAAGCCAGCATGGGCAGGAGGGTGGGAGGGCTACAGCTACCACTGTGTCTTCATAGACAATGTGCTCTTCCATTGACTGGATTGAGCCACAGTTCTGAGCCAATCGCATCCTTGATCTAGTCCCATCTCCATGGTCTTCTCTTTGGTCCCATGGGCTCAATCATGCCACCTCTCCCAGCCCTCCCTCAACCCATCCTCAGCCACCACCATCCCTGCAGCCCCTGCCTCCATCCCTTCACCTGCAGCCCCTGCCTCCAGGCCCACCCCTTCAATCTGCTCCCTTCCCCAGCTCTAAAGAGGGTCTTTCTAAAGGGCAAGACCAACCCTGCTACTCCCAGCTCCAGCACCCGCCATGACACCCCATGACTGTGGGAGAAGGATCAGGGAGGGCCCCGTGGGCCTGGTCACCTCTCTGCCCTCCTCTCAGCCACAATCCCCTCTGCAAAGCCCTTTCCCCACTGCTCACCCTCTGTGACATCGGTGACCTCATCAATGTCTGTCGAATGAATGAGTAGTCCTAAGAGGAACTCTTAGGTGCCAGGCCATGCTGGCCTTTGGGATCCAGGAATGTACAGAGCAGATGAGGTTGTCCCCCCAATAAACCAGCAAACACATCAGAGGATGAGGTCGTTATGGGCCCAGGGTGTGGGCTCCAGAGGAAATAAAGAGGCTGATAAGAGGAATGGGGCAGAAGGCCCTTTAACTGGGTGGTCAGGGGCAGCCCCTTAGAGGAGGTGACATTTTCATTGAGTCCTGAAGGATAAGAAGGAGCTCAGCTTGGGAAGAGCTGGAAGAAGAGTGTGCCAGGCAGAGGGAACTGTATGTGCAAAGGCCCTGGAGCGTGAAAGAGCCAGACCTATTGAAGGAAGAGAAAGGAGGCCAGGAAATTGTGGGGGAGGGGTGTGGGATACAGCCATGCCTCCATGGAGGGAAGCGTGGATTTTATTCTAAGTATAATCGGAAGCTATTGGAGAATTTTAAGCAGGGAAGTGACATGATCTAATTTATATTTTAAAACGATCATCTGAACAACCACTTTGCAGAGCAATTTGGCAATAACTAGTAAAGTTAAGATATGCGCACTCCACAACCCAGCAGTCCGCTCCTAAGCGTGGACCCAAGAGAAATTCTGGTGCATGTGTGCATGGGGCGTGTAAAGATGCTACTGCCACTGTGTTTGCATGAGACAAAACCAAGCATGCTTGACTGTGGGTCAGTGGGAGAATGGGTGGCTGGGCGTGGGGTAGTTCCACCATGGAACATTAAACACCAGTGAACAAGAGGCCGAGCGCAGTGGCTCACACCTGTAATCCCAGCCCTTAGGGAGGCTGAGGCAGGAGGCTCACTTGAGCCCAGGAGTTCAAGACCAGCCTGGGCAACATGGGGAGATCTTGTCTCTGTGAAATTTTTGTTTGTTTTCCCGAGATAAGTCTTGCTCTCTTGCCCAGAGCTGGAGTGCAATAGCACGATCTCGGCTCACTGCAACCTCCGCCTCCCAGGTTCAAGCAGTTCTCCTGCCTTAGCCTCTCGAGTAGCTGGGATTACAGGCACACACCACCACACCCAGCTGATTTTTGTATTTTTAGTAGAGACGGGGTTTCACCATGTTGGCCAGGCTGGTCTTGAACTCTTGACCTTGTGATATGCCCGCCTCGGCTTCCCAAAGTGCTGAGATTACAAGCATGAGTTACCGCGCCCGGCCCGAAAATTTTAAAATTAGCCAGGTGTGGTGGTGTGTGCCTGTAGTCTTAGCTACTTGGGAGGCTGAGACAGAATGATCTCTTGAGCCCGGGAGGTCATGGCTGCGGTGAGCTATGATCCCACCATTGCACTCACTCCAGTCTGGGCAACAGAGTGAGACCGTCTGAAAAAAAAAAAAAAAAAAAGGGTGAGGGGCCCATGAGAGCAGTGTGGGCCTGCCCAGATAAATCTCACAAGCATTGCAATGAATGATAACAGCAAACCGGGAGCTCTTGTTTATACAAAACTCAAAGACACAGAACCTGTCTTACCTTGTTGAGGGGCACGCATAGTAAAACTCTAAAAAAATACATGCCAAATCCAGAATAGTGGATACCTCTGCAGGGAAGGGGCTTCTGCTGTTTTGTAGGGTTGATTTCATGCATGTGGGAAATGCGTGGAAAAGGCTCACCAGTTGCTGGGAGAGGAAGGCATGGAGGGGTGAGGGGCAGCTGAGGAGCCGCCTAGGTAGGAGACCACAGCAGCCAGGCCTCCTGGGATGGGGATCGGGGAGTCAAGGGGAGCCCAGGCTGGCCTGGCTGTTCAGAGCTGGTGCTCACTCTTTCCTCTTGCAAACTCCTGCTTTGTTTTCTACTAAAATAGCTCCGGCTGGGTGTGGTGGCTCCCACCTGTAATCTGAGTACTTTGACTTGAGGTTAGGAGTTCAAGACTAGCCTGGCCAACATAGTGAAACCCCATCTCTACTAAAAATACAAAAATCAGATGGGTGTGGTATCGTGTGCCTGTAGTCCCAGCAACTCAGGAGGCTGAGGCCTGGCAGAATCTCTTGAACCTGAGAGGCGGAGGTTGCAGTGAGCCCAGATAGTGCCACTGCACTCCAGCCTGGGTGACAGAGTGAGACTCTGTCTCAAAAAAAATTAAAAAATTAAAGAACAATAAAATAGCTTCTGGTTTTCTCCTTTTAGAAGAAAGCTGAATCACAGAGAGGCAAGGGGCTTTCTGGGGTCACCCAGCAAGCTGGGTGCAGAGGAACCTGTGACCCTTCCTACGGAGCAGTCGGGCCTGCCCAGCTAGGGCTGCGCCTTGACCTTTCCTAGGGGTCAAGGCTGCCTTCAAGACCCACACACTGAGGGGTCCATGGCCGTCCTAAGGCCCCCCAACTCCTCCCTTATCTTCTCTGACGCTCTCCACCCTCCCACCCGCCAAGGCTCCCTGGATCACCAGCCCCTCATTCTTGCAAGGATGGAGACTGCCCGGCTGGCTGGGGCCCAAGCCATCTCCTGGTAATTGAGTTTTAGGGATGCTTATGGTTATGCTAATGTGGGATGCTGAGTGCCTGCCCCATGGTGCCTGGGAGAGGGGAGGCCCAGGCAGCAGCTCAGTCCTCCCGTGGAAGTCAGACAGCCCAATTCAGACCCAGCTCCCCACTCCCCAGCTGCATGAACTTGGGCAAGTCACTCAGCCTCTGCGAACCTCTATTTTCTCATCTGTAAAGTGGGAAAAATCATAGGACCCCCTCAATGGGCTCTTGTGGGGAGGGCAAAATGAAAGAAGCCACTGGAAATACTTGGCCCAATGCATAGCACGGAGAACTTGCTTGATAAATGTGTCATCAGCTATTTTTTGTTTCGTTTTAAAGTCTGGAAGGTCCTTCGGGGCCATGGGAATGGGGCGAGCCGAGTCTGCGCCAAGAGCGAGCAGCTGACTTCGTTTCTCTTGTGTTTGTGTTGCATGCTCATGGTATTCCATTCGGTGGAATGAACATGAATTTCTTACTTAGCAAAATACCAATACGTGGAAGGTGCTTGGGGTCAGGACTTGGAGAGGGGGTGTTGAGGACCTCCAATGTTGCCAGGGGTTTAGGGGCCAGCTTGGGGTGGGACTGGCCAGGAGATTGGGTCTCCAGGGGCCTAGGCAGCCAGGCAGACAGAACCCAAGAAACCCAGGCAGGAAGCAGACAAGAGAGGCCGAGGCCAGCTGGAACTGCAGCCACGTCATTTTAAACAGTGAACTGTGAGGCTTTTATGGGGAGAGGCGTGGGGGTGGGATGCCTCGATTGGACCAGGAAGAGGGGCTATAGAATGGAGTGGATGTGGGCGAACGGGCAGGGAGCACCTGGAGGTGTGTGGGAGTGAAGGAGGCTGCTCTGAGGTACAGGGGAGTCAGGGGAAGGAGGGCCTGGAATGGGCCCAGGGGGAAGGAGGAGACTGAGGGGAATCTAGTGGGGATGCCCAGCTGGGTACCACCCCCAGCAGCTTTGAGCAGCTCCCAGGCTCCTGTCAGAGAAGACGTGGTGAGGGGCTTAGCCCTGGACCAGCGGGGTTCAAATCCTTCTCCCTGACTTACCAGGGGTGCTGGGACCTTCTGCTCCCAGGAACCGCTCCCCCTGCTTCGGGGCCCACTGCCACAGTGAAGCCCTATGAGGCTGTAGGTTTTACGGGCATTTTTAACTTTATCATCTATGCCTCACAAGGGCCTCAGTTAAATGATCACCCCCCCTACAGATGAGGAAACTGAGGCCCCAGGAGGTGGGGTCTGACCCGAGATCACAGCTGGGGGTTTCAGGACCAGGGCTGGCAAGGCATAAGGATGCTGGCTCCTCCCACTGAAGTCTGTGGCCTTGGGCAAGTCATTTCGCTTCTCTGGGCCTCAGTTTCCCCATCTGTAAGTGGGGCAGGAGGGTGTGTGAGCACGTGCAAAGATGATGGTCAAAGATCCATGTGGAGGCCAGGTGTGGTGGCTCAGCTGTAATCCCAGCACTTTGGGAGGCTAAGGCAGATGGATCACTTGAAATCAGGAATTTGAGACCAGCCTGGCCAACATAGTGAAACCCCGTTTGTACTAAAAATAGAAAAATTATCCCGGCGTGGTGGCACATGCCTGTAGTCCCAGCTACTCGGGAGGCTGAGGCAGGAGAATCTCTTGAAACCAGGAGGCAGAGGTTGCAGTGAGCTGAGATCGCACTACTGTGCTCCAGCCTGGGCAACAGAGCAAGACTCCATCCCAAAAAAAAAAAAAAAAAAAAATCCATGTGGAAGCTTGCTGGGGATGCACTTGGTGCCCATAAATGGGAGCCCTCACCCTCCAGTGAGGCCCCTGCTCCCCTGGATCCCCAGTCTGGAAAATGTCCAGGAAGTCTCCCACCTTCCACCTGGGCCGCCCCACCACGGAGGACAGTGACCTTGGCCTGGGGGGACAGAGCTTGTCAAACAAGCAACTGCTCTCACAGCTTGAAATGCCTTTGAAGTCTCTTATTTTATCTTCAAAATCCAGCACATTTCACATTTTATTCCATCTGCGGGGTGTTTCTAATATAAAACATGTTTTAAACGACTCGCCCTCAGGTCACACGGATACCCACCGCTGGCCTGCAGGAAGTGGGGCATCGGTTTCCAAGAACAAATCCCGCTCCCCTAAGCCCCCTGTGGGGCCAGGCCTGCCAGCTGGTCAGATGATGGGACAGTTGGCAGTCACGGAGCCCCTTGGAGGTGCCAGGCTCTGTGCTGATGGGCAGGATCTGGGCTCGGGGAGGGTGAGGAGGATGCTGGGGACGCACTTTGCGGGAGCACCCAGGAGGCTTGCTATCCCCAGGGGAAGTCTGAGAGGCATCCCAAAGGCAGGGGTCACCCGGACACTGCAGTAGCCAGGAGGCCCCTCCTGCTACCACCTGTGCCCCCAGTCCCTTCCCTGTGAAGTTCATCCCTCCTCTGTCTAAACCCCCCAGCAGCTCCCATTTCTCACTAAGGCTTTCAAGGCCCCCCAGGGGCTGCTGCTGCCTGACCCCCCTCACTTCTGTCCTCCTTCCCTGCTCCTCACTCAGCCCCCAGGCTTCAAGGCCTTTGCTCCTCATCCCCCACCCCTGCCTGGCTGTACTGCTCACACCAGCTCCAGGGTTCAGCAGGCCCCGCCCACCACCCCTCCAGATCCACTGCCCGCCACCACCACATCCCCCACCCCCCCACACTCCCTTGCATTTCCTGAGCAGCCTCTGGCACTCACAGGGATTCTTGTGCAAGTTGATTCTCATGCTGTCTTTCCTGATGGTCTCCCGGCCAGATGATGCACGTGCCAGCAGGGCTGTGCCCATCCGTGTCCCAGCACCCGGCACACGGTGGGGCTGGCTGCACACTTGTCAGAGGACAGAAGGCTGAGATCCGGCTCACAAGGGGGAGGGGAGAATGAAGGCCAGGCCACGACGCTGGGTGACTTAGGGGAGCAGCCCCCAGCCCCCCACTCCTGGCTGGGGCCCCTCCAGGCAGCTGAGGCCAGGGTGAGGCGCAGAGCAGCAAGCAGGGGGAGTGGAGGCAGCCTCCAGGGACATGCAGGTGAGCCGTGCCCGCCTCAAAGTCACCGCTGTGCCTGCTCACCCGGCCTCTCCCTGGCCCAGGAACCTGCTCAGCGCTTTCCTCGGGTCACTGCATCTCCTCTGATGTCCTGGCCCCCACACAGCGCCCCTCACCGCCCTCGGCAGCCCCCCTCCCTGGGCTGGAGGATTTCGTCCCTGTCAGGGAACAGCAGAGGCAGCTCCTGCACCTGAGCACCTTCGTGGCTCGGTCCTCCTGCCACTGCCCTTGGAGCAGCTGCTGTCGCCTACACAGCTCCCGGCCCAGGTCCTGCCTCCGGAGGGCCCCAGGGTGGGCTCCCCTGCATGGCCCATGGTAGAGAGCTGAAGCTTGGGAGTCAGGCAGGCAAACCCAGCTCAAATCCAGCTGAGTGACTCTGGGCACCATCTGTAATGTCCATGGGATCCTTCAGGAACTCATTAGTGGGCACCTGCTGTGAGCCAGGGGCTGTGCTGAGAGCCGAGGAAGAACCATGGGGGAGACACCTGAGGGCAGGAGTGGGGGTGTCAAGATAAGCACCTGGGGGCCAGGCGCCGTGACTCATGCCTGTAATCCTAGCGCTTTGGGAGACCGAGGTGGGTGGATCACCTGAGCTCAGGAGTTCAAGACCAGCCTGGCCAACATGGTGAAACCCCATCTCTAAAAATAAAAAAAATTAGCCAGGCATGGTGGCTTGCACCTAGACTTTCAGCTACTCGGGAGGCTGAAGTGGGAGAATCACTTGAACCCTGGAGGCAGAGGTTGCAGTGAACCGAGATCAAACCACAGCACTCCAGCCTGAACGACAGTGAGACTTCATTTCCAAAAAAAAAGATAGGCACCTGGGAGGGGATTCTGGAGGCAGTGATAGCGATTCATGGCCCCCATGGAGAGCATCACCGGGGGCCAGGAGACCTGAGGAGGTGGGAGATGATGAGGGTCTCCTCCAGGCAGAGGTGCCATGGCAGAGTCTATGCAAAGGGCCTGGGGCTGGAGAGTATGGGGCAAGTTTGAGGACCATATGTATGGCAGAGGGAGAGGAGGAGGGGAGGAGATGGTCGATGGGGCCTGGGGGTCTACAAGGAGCCAGTCTTTATCCTAAGAGCAAAGGGATTTCTCATTTCTCACTAAGGCTCCCAAGGCCCCCAGGGCTCCCCACTGGGAGGGTTTTCATAGGGCAGCTGGGGCAAAATAGGAGAGTTTACCTCCTTTCCGAATGTACATTGTGAGAGGATCACTTTCCATGGCTCAGCGTCCTCATCTGTAAAACGGGTTTGTAATCACATCTTCCAAACAGGGAAAGGATTAAACAAGCTGTGCAAGCACCAAGCTTACCCAGCCTGGGCCCAGGCATTCCACCCTGTTGGTCCCTTTCCTCCATAAAAAATATCTTAAATTATATTTTATGACTTGGTTAGCATCAAGACAAATGTATTAATATTGTATCTGATAACATTGTTTTTTGACCTAAAAGTTCACTGTTTTCTTCTGATTTTAAAAGAACTGCAACATCTTTGTGGGCCCCTAAAAGTGTCATGGGCCCTAAGCACGTGCGTACTGTGCCCAGCAGGGAGGCTGGCCCTGCCTGGGCCCTAGGAGGCTGGCGCTGCCCTCTCAGTGAGGTGTTGGCTGGTAGGGTGCCCTCCTCATGCACGTCCCGGTGCCCCTCCCTCCATGCCTTTCCTTCTTATCCCTCAAGCCTCAGCTCAAATGCCACCTCCTCCGAGAAGCCTTCCCAGTCTGCAGACTTCAGTAGATCCCACACACCCCCATTCCCCTTGCCACGGCATTTAGCATGCCCAGGGCAGCTCTCAAGCCTGCTGCCAGCTACCCCTCTGGTCAGGACTGGAAGCTTCCAAGGCCCAGGGACTACATACTGTTCTTTTCTCTGTGCCTGCTGCCCAGCACAACCCTGTCACCCAATTAGCACTGAATTCAAATGTTTTGTGTGGAGCATGGAGGAGGGGCCGGGTGCCACCTGTGCCTCGGGCCTCCTGTGACCTGTCGTTTCCAAGTACTCAGGTCTGGCCCTCTCCTTTTCGCTGGACAGTGGACACCTGCCAGCCTCTAACTAGGCTGGGAGCAGGGGCACAAACTGGGGAGCTACTGCACCTGCCCTCAGGGACAGCAAGTGCTGGGGCAGAGGAGGGCCAGGAGGAGGGGTGTGTGGGAGACGGAGACTGAGGCTTCCAGGCCCCCAGTCCCCAGGGACCACCAGCAGGGGACAGAGGACTTGGCAGTGATTGGCATTGAGGGGTGCCACCCCAAGGTCACAGGCGCAGCACCGGGCTCAGAGCCAGTTAATCAAGTCCCAGGGAGCATGGCGCAGGCACGTCCTTGGGCGGGGGGATCCCGATGGGGCCAGGCTGCCTCAGCCTGCAGTGGGGGCCGACAGGCGACTCCAAGAGCAGACCACAGACTAGGGCGCCCCACAGCCTCCAGGGTGTGCTTGCTGCCGGGAGGCCCCACCCACACCCAGAGCCAAAGCAAACTGTGCCCCTCCAAGCTCCCAGGGCCAGGCTCGGGTCCCCCACTCAGCCCCGCATGGCGTTCAAAGACCCCTGTTTGCTGGGAGCAGGTCTGGGTCCCTTGGGTGGGGCCGGGTCATGAGCCCCAGCTTGGACTCGAAGTCCAGTGCCCATCCCCCACCTCACGTGGCCACCGCCTGCCCGAAGCCACTACGCCTTCAGCAAGAAGAGCCCTTTGAGATGGGCATGTTGGGGGTCAAGAAAAGGAGCTGTGACAACCAGTGCTCCTGGGCCCAGCTGCATCTCCCCCACTCCCCGGGTACTCTGTGAGCCTCAGTTTCCTCCTCTGGAAACTGGGTTGATGACTTGTTGTATAAGGACCAGAGCCTCTCAGCAAACTGAGGGGGGTGGTGCAGTACAGAGGGGACTTAGAGGCTCAAGCCGGTGGCCAGGGACTAGCTGAGGTGAAAAGGGCCGGCCACGGGCCAAGATGTTGGGGTGCACGGAGGCCTGAGGAGCAGGGAGACCCGAGAAGCCCTGCCCTGGGCTGGGCGGGCTGGGTGGCCACTCCCGGAAGGCTGTCTGTTGGCGTCGGCTGGCACAGCCGCCCTAGGCTCTTCTCTGCAAGCCTCCAGGCCATTCCTCTGCACGGCCTGGCCCAGCTCTCGGGCCTTGGAGGCAGCTTTATGGGGAAACCATGTGGCCGGGTGTCGAGGCCCAGGGGCCAGAACGGGGACCCAGGGAAAAGAGGAGCTGAGGAACTGGGTCCCAGCCATCAGATTGGCCACCTGCCCCCCAGAGCCCCCACCCGTGGGACGTCAGGCACAGGGGGCTAGAGAAGGGGGCACAGTAGACTGGCCTCCCGGGGCACCTACTGCGCGTGGCTCAGGCCTGGGACCAGGTCCTCTGTGCATCTGAGTCTGAGCCCCCAGCACTGGGCCGCAGCCACTCTCTCCCACCTGTGGCAAATCACATCTCCTGGCCTGGCCTCCCCCAGCTCCACCCAGCGAAGTCTTCCCTCTGCCCCCAGCTCACCCCCTCCTTAGGCTCTGGCCCGGTTGGCGTCAGGTCAGTTCACCCCACTCACCTTGCCAGGCACAGTGCAGGCCACACACAGTGGAGTTTGGGGGTGCCAGGTGGGCAGGGGGATGGCATCACCTTCCCACAGGGGCCCGCAGAACGGTAGGTCAGCACCCCTCCCCTACCACCCCTTCAAGGCTCGCTGCCAACCTATTTGGCATGGCGCCCTCTTTGAGCAGGAGCCAGGTCATTTGTGGCTGGTGTTAATTAAGAGAGAGAGGTGATGGGGGGAGGTGGGGAGGGGCCAAGGAGGGCAGCTGCCAACCGCTGCCACGACTGCCCAGGCCGAGGGGCCTGGAGCTGGACCGAGACCTGAGATGCCCCCTCCTCCCTCACTGGCTCTGGGGTCGCACTGCCCAGACGCCAGCCCTCGCCTCTGCGGCTGGACCTGCTGGGGTGGGGAGTGGGTGGAGGCTGCATCTGGGGCTTGCAGGGTGCTCTGCCTGGTTTCGAGAAGGCAGGCCCCACCCCTGGCCAGGAAAAGGCAGTCCCTCTGACCGACCCTCAGACAGTGTCACTGGGGTCAGCTGGCTTTGTGGCTTGGCTTTGGAGTCAGACAGACTCTTCCAATTCTGCTGCTGCCACCCCATGAATCAAGCTCCCTAAGCCTCAGTCTCCTTCTCTGTAAAATGGGAACCATCACACCTCCCTTGTGGCTTTGTTATGATAATAAATGGGCCCATCTGTGCCCAGCACCCAGTCTACACCCAGCAAATAGTCTTGGTCAGTAGAACTGTACATTCGTGCCCAGGCGCGGTGGCTCACACCTGTAATCCCAGCACTTTGGGAGGCCATGGCGGGCGGATGACTTGAGGTCAGGAGTTCGAGACCAGTTCAACATGGTGAAAACCTGTCTCTACCAAAAATACAAAAAATTAGCCAGGTGTGGTGGCGCATGCCTGTAGTCCCAGCTACTCAGGAGGCTGAGGCAGGAGAATCGCTTGAACCTGGGAGGTGGAGGTTGCAGTGAGCTGAGATGCTGCCACTGCACTCCAGCCTGGGCCACAGGGCCAGACTCCATCTCAAAAAAAAAAAAAAAGAAATGTGCATTTGTGGGCGCAGGCCCCACCCAGAGTCATTGAGGGGCCCACCCTTCTGCAGCCTGTCCCGGGCCAGCCTGGGCACCCCATTGTGGTCCGGCTCCTGCTCTCCCTCCGGCTCTGGCTCCGGCTCCGGCTTGTGCTCCTACTGCCTCGCTGGCACCACTCAGCTCACCTCCCCCTCACTTCCCGCGGCCCCCACCCCTGCTTTGGGAGCGCCCAGCCGCTCCTCGCCTCTCCATCTTAATTAGCTGCTTGTATTAATCTCGCAAGTAACGTGGCAACTTGCAGCCCTGGGTTTTCGGGCTGTGGAATTAATTATTCCCCAAGCGAAGAGCTGTCAGCTCTGGGAGACCAGCCACTCGGAGCCGCCCGACACCACTTAGCAGCGTCCATGCCGTCCTCACGGCATCTTGGGCCTGCAGCCTGGCTGGCCCAGCTCAGCTGTGTGTCCCCCCATCCTTTCTACAGAAAGGGCTGCAATGGGCTGGGCAGATGGGGTGGGTAGCAAAGCTGTGTGCAGAGCTGAAGGCCCTGTCTGGGAGCCAGGACTCCTCGGCAGAGGGGCGGGCGCAGCTGGCCTCCCACCTGGGCAGCATCTGGGCCTGGGCGGCACCTGCCTGGCCTCGCCCGCTGCTTTCCCTGATGAGCTCTGGCAGTTACCACGGACGCAGGCTGCAGATGGGGGCTGGAGCCCAGGCTGGGGGCAGCGCTGGCATGCACAGCTCTGGCATTCCAGCAGAGAGGGGCTGCCAGCCTCACTTTGCCCCCATGTCAGCTGCATAGTGGCGGGGGGCAGCCGGTCGGACAGACTGAGATGGACAGGGCTGTGCAGGAAGGTGGCAGCCACAAAGCTGTCCATCAGTCCAGCTCTGCCTGGCAGCACTACCCCTAGCCCAAGGAGGGGACAGGGACCCAGGTCTTCCTGCAGCGGGGCTCAGAGCTGAGGACCCCCCTCCACTGGCCTTCACACCAGCTGGTGAGGTGGGGCTATTCTCCCACATGGGGAAAATGAGGCACGAGGCCACATGGCCCCAGTCACCCCGATGTTGATCCGGCCTTGGCTCCAGTGGCGGTGCTCCAGGCCCCTTATCCGGCTCGCCTTGTCCCTCTCACGGTTGGGCGCCCCCGCCCCTGCCCCCGCCTCCTTCTGCAGCCCCCAGCGCTGCTCCGTGTTCTCAGTCCTCCAGCTCTGGCCCTGGGCAGCAGCGCTTAGCCCGGTTGCAAAGGTGCAGTTTGCTTCCTAGTGGCTTCAAGGCTGTGCCCTGCCGGAAGCTGTGAGCCCTGGGGACGGGGACCTGTCCTTTCCTCCCCACATCCCTGCACCAGGCCTGGCGCTGACCGGCCTCAGGAGATACTGTGGGCGAAACAGTGAAGGAATGAAAGGGCCGTGGCGGGAGCCATCTGCCTCTCTGGACCCCCACATGTGTCTGCATCCAGGTGAGCAGGCAGGCTCTGATAGCTCTCCTGTGTCCCCAGCCCTACCACCCTACAAACCCCAGGCCCATGAAGAACCTCCTCCCTCTTCACCATTGTCTACCACCACCCCAGAGGGCTGGGAAGACCCTGTGCCCAAGTCTGAAAACCTAGCTGGCAGCTCACTCCCATCTTGACCTCACCCTCCCCTCAAGGCTGATATTCCTGCCACAGCCCCTTCCCCACTGATCTGCCTTTGTCTCCCTCTCTCTTGCAGCCAACAGCTCCCTGCTTGGAGGCGGTGGCGGTGAGTGGAACTTCTGTCTTGATGGGGGTGGGGGTGGGGGTGGGGGTGGGTGTGGCATCTCCCCTGCTGGGTCTGCTCCTCCCCTGCCCCTCGCCCTCGGCGCCCAGCTCACTGCCATCCACCTTCCCCGCTGACATCACAGGGCGCCTCCCTTCCCCAGAGCTGGAGACCTGGATGGCAGGCCTGGCACCCTCACCACCAGGCAACCTGGGCCAGCTCCCCACCGCTCTGAACGCAGGCCTCCTGCTCTGTAACTGGGCAGGGGCCACAAGTGTGGTGGAAAAAACCCAGCCCTGACCTTGATCTCCCTGTGACCTTGGGCAGCTCTGTCCCTCTTGGCCTCAGTTTCCCTACCTGTGAGGGCAAAATTATCATCTCTGCCCTACCCTTGGACCTCGGGCTCTGCAGCCAGGACAGGTCTCGGAAAGTCAGGGAGAGAGCTGCCAGCTCTCAGCCCTGCGATGTCTGCGTTTGCCATTGTTAACGACCACCACGGAGCAGGGGTTCTGGCAGGGCCAGGCAGGCAGGAGGTTAGAGGTCAGGGTGGACCTGGCCGCAAGGGATACAGGCCAGGTCACAGGTACCAAGCAGGGGTGTCCCTGTACCCCCAGCACCTGTCTCCATGGCCAGCCCACCTAGGGCAGACCACACCAGCCCCTCAGCCCCGTCCCTCAGCCCCCAGCTGGCCAGGCTGCCCGCTGTCTGCACAGGCAGCAGGATGATTGGTGAGCCAGGGGCCAGGGGTTAATGCGCCGTCGGATAAATCCCGGGGTCGGTGTTTACGGCAGCGGTGGCGGGGCCCAGGCCAGGTTTTAAAAGGGGGAAAAATAAAAGGGGCATGAAGGTCAGGAATAAATAAGAGCAGCGTTAAGAGCTGTCGGTGACCAGCCAGGATGCAGAATGGGGGTCTGTTTGTGGCTGAGATGTTTTCCCTCCTCCCCATTCTCCTCTAGCTGTCCCCATGGAGGTCACAGCTCCCCAGAGGCCTCACAGAATGAGGGGCTTTGCCAGGGACTGTGGTCCTGAAAACAGGCCACCTAGGACCCTCTTCCAAAGCCTGTCCTTTTGGAGGACACTTTGCAGACTTGACACCTGTGTGTCCCACCCACAGCACCCTGCCCTTCCTCCGTTCATTCATCACCCCTGTGTGCAGGGCCCTGAGCTGGGTGCCAGGACAGGTACTGCCGGGCACAGATGGGCCTGGTCCCTGTCCCCTGAGCTCCCAGTGCAGTTGAGAGCACCACCAAGACACAGGGTGATCTGTGGTGTGGGCGTGGGGGTGGGAGTGGCACTGTAGGAGCTTGATGAGGAGTGCCTGTCCCTGCTTGGGCATCAGGAAGGCTTCTACAAGGAGGTGGTGCCTCCTCTGCAATCTGAGGGACGCGTAGGCGTGAGCCCAGTGAGGAGTGCTGGGAAGGGTGTCCCGGGCAGAGGGAACAGCGCAGGCAAAGGCCTGGAAGTGGAGAAGAGGGAGGCTCTGACAGGAATGGCTGGCCCCCAGCCAAGAGGTGGGGAGATGGGAGATAGCCCAGGATCCCAGAGAGCCTGTGAGGAGCGAGATCTTTAGCCATTCAGTTCAGGAAGATAAAGGATCACAAAGGGGGTGGGCCTTTCAGTCCCACGTCAGCTCATTGAGTCCCTTCTGCCCACCACCCTGCCAGGGTTCTCATCTCACTCAGGGCCTAGGCCAAGTTCCTAGCATGGCCCGTTAGGTCCCCAGCCACCTCTCACAGTCACCTCCACACTGCCACCCTCTCCACTTTGCTCCGGCCACCCTGGCCTCCCTGGACAGGCCCCGCCCACTCCTGACTCCAGGCCTTTGCCCTGGCAGTTCCTTCTGCCTGCAATGCCCTTGCTTCAGTTGTCCATGCGGCTGCTCCGTTCACTCCAACAGCCTTGATTTGAATGCCATCTCTTGGGGGGGCCACCCTGGTCCCTAGCTGAAATTGCAGCTGCCTCCCCTGCCCCATGCTGGCACTCCCCCAGCCCCCACCCTGCTCTGGTTTTAATTTTTCTGAGCACCTGTCTCCTTCTAATATGCTGTATAATTTACTCATATATTGTGTTCCTTGTCTTCTACCCCCTGAAAATGAAAGACTGTATCTCCTGCACCCAGAACTGGGGCTGGCACTTAAAATAAGTGCTCAATAAATGTTTGTAATCCCAGCCTATAATCCTAGCACTTTGGGAGGCCGAGGCAGGATTGCTTGAGCCCAGGAATTTGAGACCAGCCTAGGGAACATAGTAAGACCCCATCTCTACAAAAAAAAAAAAAAAAAAAAAAAAAAACCAACCATGGTAGCATGCGTGCCTGTAGTCATAGCTTGGGAGGCTGAGGGAGGAGGATCACTTGAGCCCAGGCAGTTAAGGCTGCAGTGAGCCATGATTGCGCCACTGCACTCCAGCCAGGGTGACAGAGTTAGACCCTGTCTCAAAACACAAGGAACAAGGGGCCGGGCATGGTGTCTCATGCCTGTAATCCCAGCACTTTGGGAGGCCAAGGCGGGTGGATCACCTCAGGTCAAGAGTTTGAGACCAGCCTGGCCAACATGGTGAAACCCCGTCTCTACTAAAAACATAAACATTAAGGCCAGAAGTGGTGGCTCATGCCTGTAATTCCAATTCTTTGGGAGGCTGAGGTGGGCAGATCATGAGGTCAGGAGTTCAAGACCAGCCTAGCCAACATGGTGAAGCCCTGTCTCTACTAAAAATACAAAAATTAGCTGGGCATGGTGTTACACACCTGTAATCCCAGCTACTCAGGAGGCTGAGGCAGGAGAATTTCTTGAACCCCATAGGCAGAGGCTGCAGTGAGCCAAGATCATACCACTGCACTCCAGCTTGAGTGACAGAGCGAGACCCTGTCTCAAAGAAAAAAAAAAGTTTATCGAATGAATGAACTACAGGTAAAGGTGGAGATGACCCTACACATTAAGCAATGGACTTACCTAAGGGCAGCAGGTGGAAACCAAAGATGTTTTGGCAAATCCAGGAGTGGCTCACAGATGGCCTGTGACCTCACTCTAGGAAGTGGAGGGGCCCTGCCCTGGCCACTCACAGGTATGGTGGAGGTCTCTCTGGTTCCCCTTCCAGCATTTAGGGGTGAGGAGCAGCTGGCACAGGCCTCTCACACAACCTGACTGATGCAGAGATGGACCAGGCGGGTGCCCCTGGAGGAAGTAGGCCTGGAGTCCAACCTTTTAACGTGGGCTGAGATTTATGGAGCCGCCGCCAGCACTTGTTGGGACTGTCATTCTGCTAATGTGATTGGAACACAGTGGAGGTGGTGGGGAGGGGGCTGTGGTAGGGACGAGACTGGGGCTGGAATGGAGCCCAGCCTGGTCCCCGGAGGTGCTCTGCCTTCCCCTATATCCCTGCTCCTCCCACCATCCTTTGAGTTCATCCAGTCCTAATCCCCTACCTGACCAAGTTAGACCCCATCTGACTCTGCCCAGACACACCCATCTTCCCATGGGGTCCCTAGACATCCCTCCTACAGAAGTTCAGGCCTCTACCCACGCCCCTCCCATGACCAGCCACCCGTTGTTCGAACAAGCACAAGGGCCATCCTGCCTGCCCTGGCCACTCTGCCCAAAACCCTGATGCACCCCCCTGCTCCATGTCTTCGTCCTGCAGCCCTGATTCCCTGCTTGTGTTTTGTGTTTGTTCTTCATTACCTGCCTCCCCACCGGAATGGACTCTCCCTGAGGGCAGGGTTATGAGAGATTCTGAGACCCTAGAAGAGCTTCCTGCTCTGAAGTAAATAATTAACATCTGTGATGCAGTGAGTGGCACCCTCTGTGTGCCCTGGGAGCTGGGGACACAGATCTCAGTCTGGCACCCCCATCCCATCCCCTCACCCTGGGGACTGCCAGCCTGCCAGTCCCTCAGTGGAGAGGGGCAGCAGGCAACACCCTGGCCAACACCCCAATCAGCATCCTAGCCAGCCAACACCCCAACCAACATTCCAGCCAACACCCCAAACAACACACCAGCAAACACCCCAACCAACATGCCAACCAACACCCCAACACCCCAACACCCCAACACTCCAGCCAACACACCAGCCAACACCCCAACCAATACCCCAACCAACATGCCAGCCAACATCCCAACCAACAACCCAACCAACTTGCACCAACCAATATGCCAGCCAACACCCCAACCAACATGCCAACCAACACCCAAACCAACACCCCAACACCCCAACCAACATGCCAGCCAACACACCAGCCAACACCCCAACCAACACACACCAACCAACATGCCAGCCAACACCCCAACCAACATGCCAGCCAACACACCAGCCAACACCCCAACCAACACCCCAACCAACACCCCAACCAACACCCCAACCAACACACCAACCAACATCCCAACCAACACCCCAACCAACACACACCAACCAACATGCCAGCCAACACCCCAACCAATATGCCAGCCAACACCCTGGCCAACACCCCAAACAACACACCAATCAGCACCCCAACTAACACCCCAAACAACACTCCAACCAACACCCCAGCCAACACCTCAAGCAACATGCCAGCCAACATCCCAACCAACACCCCAACCAACACATGCCAACCAACATGCCAGCCACCACCCCAACCAACATGCCAACACCCCAACCAACACGCCAGCCAACACCCCAACCAACATGCCAGCCAACACCCCAACCAATGTGCCAGCCAACACCCCAGCACCCCAACCAACACTCCAACCAACACCCCAGCCAACACTCCAACCAACACACCAGCCAGCACCCCAACCAATATGTCAGCCAACATCCCAACCAACACTCCAGCCAACACCCCGGTCAACACCCCAGCCAACATCCCAGCCAACACTCCAACCAACACTCCAACCAACACCCCAAACAACATACCAGCCAACACTCCAACCAACACCCCAACCAACACTCCAGCCAACACCCCGGTCAACACCCCAGCCAACACTCCAACCAACACTCCAACCAACACCCCAAACAACATACCAGCCAACACTCCAACCAACACCCCAACCAACATGCCAGCCAACACCCCAACATGCCAGCGAACACCCCAACCAACATGCCAGCCAACACCCAGCCAACACCCCAACCAACACCCAGCCAACACCCAGCCAACACCCCAACCAACACCCCAGCTAACACCCTGGGCAACACCCCAACCAATATGCCAACCAACACTCCAGCCAACACACCAACCAACACCCCGGGCAACACCCAAACCAACACCCCAGCCAACACCCCAACCAATACCCCAACCAATACCCCGGGCAACAACCAACCAAAACCCAGGCCAACTCCCTGGCCAACACTCTGGTGTGGGTGGTGGCATGGAGTTCCTGCCAGGAGGGGCTGGCGCCACGGGGGCTCAGAAGATGGGGCTGGGCCTGGCCTGCAGGGCTTTGGGGCCCGAGCAAATGTGCGGTGATTCAGAGCAGGAGAGGGCTGCAGTCTCAGGGGAGCAGAGCAGGGAGTCTCCCGGGCACCCCCAATGCAGTGAGAGCCCCCAGGGGCTGCTGGGGCTAAAGGGACTTAACCTGGAGGGCACAGGACTCCTGTGCCTGCCTCACTCTGGGCCTGGACCCCCACCCTCCAGGCCCTGGGGCCGAACTAGATGGTGCTGGCAATGCAGTGAGTCCCGGGGAAGTCCTCCTACTCCCCTACTACCCATTCTTCTCTGGGGCTCTCTCTCTGAGTTGAGGGAGCTATGCCAAATGCCAAATGCTGGGACTCAGGACTTGGCTCTGCCTTCAGGGAGACCCAGTTTGGTAGGAGGCTTCCCAGCAGAGGGAGCACTTGACTTGGGTCCCAAAGGCTAAATAGGAGTTCTGCAGGTAGAGCAGGATGGAGGGGTCCCCCAGGGAGAGGGCCTGTGTCTGCTTCAGGAAGGCTTGATGGGCTTGGGGCAGCCACCAGCCTTCCCGACAGACCCTTGGCCTGGTGTCTGCCAGGCCCCCTCCTCTCTCCCACCTCCCTCCTGGAAAGCTTTTACTGGCTCAATAAAAACATTTTTTAAAACACTCCCCTATTGTATGGTAAGAAGGGAGGCAGGTCCTAAATCAGGATGGGAATCGACAGAGCCCTGACGCGTGTCTCTCCTGTTTATTAGGACTGAAATGTTTACTCGGTGATAAGGAGCCAGCTTTCTCGGGGAGATTTGTGCGCTCTTTTTCAATTACCCCTCGTCTTTCTCTGCCACTTTTGCACTAAAGGGATAATAAATGTATCGGAGCGTTTCAATTATTCATCTAAATCATGACTGCGCCTGCCACGGCCAAGCTTTAGTGACAGATTAATTCAGGGCCGCCTTCCTCTGGCTGCGTGGCCGCCATCTCTACTCCGGCCTGGCCAGTGCCCCAAAGGGTCGGCTCCTGGGGTGCGAGGGTGGGTGGGAGGGAGTCAGGCAGGTCCCCGGCAGGCGGGCAGGAGAGGATGGAACCCCATCCCCACCCTCCCCACATTCTGTCCAGGGCCTTCCTGAGGTCAGCGACCCCACTCAAACTGCAGGAGCCGGGCCTGCCTATGTGGGTGCAGCTGCCCCTGCCCCCATGCCGTCGGCCCTGTGCACCTCTGCACCCTGCGCCGGCAGGGCAAGCCCATGTGTGTGTCTCCTACACCCGGGCCTAGCAGCTGCTTCCCGCCCAAGAGAAGCTAGGGTGGCTGGGCTTCCCTCACTGTCTTCCCCTAGCACCCGGCCTTTGCACATGCTGCTCTCGGGCCCGAGCGATCCTCTGCCCTCCTGCCGCAACCCTCCCGCCTAGTTTCGCCTTCCCATGTCAGGGCAGCCCCTCGGACACCTCGTCCACTGCTGTGTTTAGTGAAGGCCTGCCATGTGGACAACACTCCCTGTCCCGCACCCGCACCCCAACCCTGGGCGCCTGTGTGTGCGTGGGACCTCGCGCCTCTCCCCAGGCTCCACCGCAGACTCCCTCACCTGCTCAGAAGCCGCCACCCAGGGCCCGTCCCTCCTCACACACATGCTGGGACCCTGGAGGCCAGCCGAGCGCCCTCCCCGACAACCCTGCCTCTCTCCCTCAGGTCTTTCTCTTGCCACCTCCCTCTCTCCCTTGTTTTCTCCATTTCTCCCTCCACGCTTTGCCTCTCTCTGGCTCCCTCTCCCTTCTCCTGTCGTTCTTCCTCTCTGGCTCTGGCTGGTTCTCTGTTCGTAGACCCGCAGGCCCGGGAGGATTCGCCCAGGCCTCTAAGTATTCAGCACTCGACTCCTGCCCGGCTCGAAAGCGCTCCGCGCCCTGCTCTGGCACTATCTCCCATCGCCCGGCCGCTGCTAATCCGTGATTGCTTCCCGCGGCCGCTAGGAAAAGGCTCAGCTCCGGCTGCTCCGATTAGCCGTGGCCTTGCTCTGCGAACAGATAAACGTGACCTCCGTGGCCTGTGGCCAGCCTCGGCCCTCTGGAGGCGGGAATGTGTGCGGCCCTCCCCTCCCCAGCAGGGCTGAGCTCAGAAGCAGCAGGCAGCCCGAAGGGCTCGGCAGTCCCCGCACCTGTCCCTGTGCCAGTCTGGTGGGTGTTGTGTGTGCAGGGTGGGCGTGCCGGGACCCTCTGGCGTGGGGCTGTCTGGCAAAGGGCAGGGGTGGGGGCTGTGCTTCAGCATAGAAGGGAAGGGCGTGCCAGGAAGAGGGAACAGAAGAGGGTCCAGAGGCCGAACCAGAACACATCCCTCCACTGCTGGAAACTTCCCACCGTGCTCGAATCAGTTCCCAATTGCTCGTTCCTCACACCTCCCAGGAGGTCCTGTGGAGGCAGCGCTCCCTCCCAGCCTCATCCGCCGGCCTGTTCCCGCCACAGGGCTCTGCCCTTCCTGAGCTCTCCGCCCAGACTCTCATCCAGGACTCTCCTCCCCATCTCCTTCCAAAGCCGCTTCTTTCTCATTACTCAGGGCTCTGCTCAAACGCCACCTCCTCGGAGGGGCCACCTCATCCTCTGAACAGCGCCCGCCCCTCCCTTCTCCCTCGGGTCCAGCTCCATTTTCCCCTTCTCCTTTTTCACCACGCCCACAACTTAGAGTTGCGTGTCCCATCCCTAGAACTGCAGCCACAGGACTCCTGGCCCTTGCATAGGGCTGGCACGCGGCATGCCGCCCCTCAGCCCTGGTACGCATTTTTTGAACGGCAGAGTTTGGAACCAGTAGGAGGGGTGCGGGACGTAGTGAATTCATCTGAGAGGGAAGCTGCAGGGAGCCCCAGAGAGTCCTTGAAAGCTTTGTTAGAGTTGAGGATTTTATTCCATGTACCCTTGGGAGCCATGGGAGGTTTTATGACAGGTGGCACGTGCCCTTCCCCAAGGAAGGGCCCCCAGGCCTTCCTGCCACCCCTGCCTGACCCCAGTTGATGATGATGGTGCCAATGGCAGCCAGGCATTCTCAGTATTCACGACATGGCCACCAGCACCCTTTGAACCTCTCCCTGCAAAATCTCATACACCCTCACCCAGCCCTATGGGAGGCATCATTAGCATCTCCATTTTGCAGATGAAGAAACTGAGGCACTAAGTCCCTGGAGCTGAACCTCACTTCCCGCCCCACCCCGCAGCTGGCCCCTGTGTAAGAGGGGTGCTGGGACTTGGGCCCCTGTCCCGTGGCCACAGCTTTGACCAGGCAGGGCTGTGGAGCTCCTGCTCTGCCCCCAGCAGGCACGATGCCACCAAGCCCCGGCATGCAGCTGCCACAGGCATTTTTAATAACGGGAGTGATTTTTGCATGATGAATGAGGCACTGCTGTTGTGTACATAATGAAGCCCTAATGTTTTCAAATCCCCATTTAAGGAGCTGATCTCACCCCGTAATGAATTTCAGATCACATCACAGAACTGTCGTCCATCCATCTTCTCCCTGGGGCACCCACCCGCCTTGGCACCGAGAGGGTGGGGCCTGGTGAGGATGGGCTCTGCACCCCACTGGGCTGAGCCCAAGCCTAGCACAGAGCTGGGGCTGGCTAGAGTTTGTTGATTGAATGGCCGACCAGGAGGGTGTGAGCAGAAGCAAAGATGGTTCCGGCAATGGGATATTGCTCAGGTCTTGGCCTAGGAGTTGAATAGAAGCCAGAGGTGGAGCATGAGGAATGGGCTGAGAGAGAAGAGAGCGCAAGACCCTTGGGTAGGTCACTTATCCAGGCTTTGTGGCTAAACCTTCCCTCTGCAGGGTTAGAAGCCTGGGGCAGCAGGTCAGATGTCTGCCCTTGACGCAGTTGGTACCCTCTCAGAGACTCAGCTTCCCCCATTTCCCTGGGGATCCTGGCCCCTTTCTGCCTTGGCATCTGGTATTTCTGTAGCCCTCCTCCGGAGAGGGAAACCAGCACGGGCTGCACCGAGGTTCGGCTGCCAATGCCCTCCAGGCTGTGCCCAGCCCGTCCAGGCGGGAGTGGTCCCTGGAGCCCAGACCCCTGGTCCTTTCTGGGCTGGAGGGGAGACACACCCCTCCCTCAACCCCCAGCTCACACCTCTGCCTCCAAGGCCCTCTGTCCCCAGCCCCCCCTGCCTGCCTTCTCAGGGGCATCTCCACCCTGGCAGTTCGGCCAGTCCCTGGGGTACAAGGCCCCCAAGACCATGACAAGGCAAAGGAATCCCCTGCCTGTGAAGTCCGTGGCTGAGCCTCAGCCTCCCATCTGTAAAAAGGGAATCCTCCCAAACAGCCCCCGAAAGCTCATTTCAGAGGCGTGAGGTTGAGCCAGAGAGGTATGAGACTCGGCACCTGAGAGGCAGAGCCAGACGCTGCAGTCACAGGGCAGCAGGCCGGAGACCCAGCCAGCCCAGGCCCCATTCACCCTCACAACCTTGCCCAGGCCCCCCTTCCTGCTCACCTCCGTGCTCTTGGGGCCCACAGGAGTCTAGGAAGGTGGGGGGCAGGGGCGAGAGCTGCCCAGGCAAGGCCTTACACTTTGCTGTGTGGCTCTGGGAAAGTGGCTTTGCCTCTCTGAACCTATCATTACTTCTGTAAGATGAGGGTTAATAATGTGGGTCTTGGCCGGGAGCGGTGGCTCACGCCTATAATCCCAGCACTTTGGGAGGCCAAGGTGGGCGGATCACGAGGTCAGGAGTTCAAGACCAGCCTGGCCAACATGGCAAAACCCCATCTGTACTAAAAATACAAAAATTAGCCAGGCATCATGGCACGTGCCTGTAATCCCAGCTACTCAGGAGGCTGAGGCAGGAGAATTGCTTGAACCCAGGAGGCGGAGGTTGCAGTGAGCTGAGATCACGCCAGTGCACTCCAGCCTGGGCAATGAGCAAAAAACTGTCTCAAAAACTAACTAACTAAATAATGTGGATCTTAGTGTCTGCTCCTTTTCTTACTGTGGGGCCTTGGACAAGTTGCTTAACTCCCCTGGCCCTCAGTCTCCCATCCCCCTTGACACCTCCCAGTATATCTCAGTGCTCCCCACCACTCTTATTTCTTTTATTTGAGATGGGGTCTCACTATGTTGTCCAGGCTGGTCTCAAACTCCTGAGCTCAAGTGACTCTCCCACCTCAGCCTCCCAAAGCACTGAGATTACAAGCATGAGCCACCCCTCCCACCTGCCAGCACTCTCTTGAGGTCAGAGCTCAGAGACTCAAGTTAAGTGACTTGCCCCAAACCACCAGCAATCTCATGACCAGGAATTTTGAGAAAAGAAATCCCAAAGAGGGCACACCACAGATCAGCACCTGGGATGGTAGGGGAATGGGGGAGCAGAGAGAGACCAGGAGCAGGTCCAGACCTGCAGGTTAGGGTGCCCTGCCCTCAGCAGGGGCACAGCTGCCCTCCTGGTCCCCCGGGCCACAGGCCTCCTCATGTCCCTGTAAATAATTAATTAGCCCCTGCCTGCTTGTTTGTTTAGCATGAGGAATGCTCCCCCACTGAGACGCATTTATTGCTGAATAAATTTAAATATCTAATCTTCCCTTCATGAATATTACAGCACCCTAAATAGCGGCCAACTCATCCTAAGCGCCTTGGCGGATGGCCCCACTGGAGGCTGCCTGCCTTCCACCTCTGCTGATTTTGAGGACTGCCCACTTCTGGTGCCCTCCACTGCCCCAGGAATGCCCAGGACCACGGGCAATCACTTGGCCCAGCCCTCCTTCCTTCCTCAACATCCTTCCATGAGAGGCACACAGAGGCTGGGCTGAATGTTGGCCACGGAGGCTGGAGGGCAGGGCTTTACCACAGCAAAGCCGGGAGATGCCTAAGATGGGGCGGAGGGCCAAGGGCTGCTCAGAGGCCAGGGCTTGAAGCAGAGAGAGGTTCCTCCGGGCTCAGGCGAGGGCAGACAGAGCCCCAGTGGCATTTGAGGAGCGGCCTGAGGAACGAGAGCCCACGAAGGAGACGGGAGGGCCTGCTGGATGGAGGGAGCCGTCAGCGCTGGGGGCAGCCAAACCGTCCAGAAAGACAGTGGCCTCAGAACACTGTGCAACAAGAGGCCACCAGGGCAGCCCCACTGCTGGGAGGGGACGTGCTGATGTGGGGAGACACTGCCTCCCCAAGAGCGTGGACAGGGGGCCATTCGAACCAGTCAGCCAGGGTGGTTCAAGGTGAGGCCCTTTTATGGTCCCAGAGGAAGCAGAGCCACCGAGGTTGGGAGCCCAACGTTGCAGCCATGTGGGCAAGTTTCCCTCTCTGTGCCTCAGTTTCTTCTTCTAGAAACAGGAAAAATAATAAGACAGCGGCTGTAAATCACCATGCAGGTGCTTACCCAACAAGAAGGCTGACAAAGGCCACGGGGGGTGAGTCATACCAGCTACTTAGGAGGCTTAGGCAGGGCAACATAGCAAGAGCCTCAAAAAAAAACAGGCTCACATCTGTAATCCCAGCACTTTGGAAGGCCAAGACAGGTGGATCACGTGAGGTCAGGAGTTCAAGACCAGCCTGGGCAACATGGTGAAACCCCGTCTCTACTAAAAATACAAAAAATTAGCTGCGCATAGTGGTGCGCCCCTGTAATCCCAGCTACTCGGGAGGCTGAGGCATAAGAATCACTTGAACCCAGGAGGCAGAGGTTGCAGTGAGCCAAGATTGCGCCACTGCACTCCAGCCTGGATGATATAGTGAGACAGAGGGCTGACGTGAAGGAGCCCGATCAGGGGGAGCTTAACGGTAGAGGAGGGAGGAGGGAAGAAGGGGCTGCAGGGAGGAGGCAGAGGGGCCTTAGGGGCCATCTTCTGGCCACAGGTGGAAGAAGGCTTCATCTTTGACCTGACGGAGAAACATCTCAGGGGGGCCCTACCACCCAAGTGGGCTCTGTCTCCCCAGGAGTGACCACAGGTTTTCTGCTGACTTGGGGTGAGGGTTGAGCTGGAGCCTGGAGGTTTGTTTTGGTGATTGAGGGCCCTGGAGAGGAGACTGAGGGTTGGTCAGCTCCTGTGAACTGGGAATACCCCACCTCCCACCAGGTAGCCCCAGGGACCAGGGCTGCTGGTGGGGTGGGGTGGGAAGAGGGAAGAGGGAAGGAAGGGCATCTCCCCTGAATGGGACCCCAGGAAGCTTGAGTCTCTAGGACCTAGCTTAGCCCCAGGTAAGAGCCAGGACAGGGCCTGGAGGGCAGAGCTAAGGGGGCTTTGGGAGTGTGTGTGGGAAGGGTCCTTTGGGCCTATGGCTAAGGAGAGCAGAGTGGGAGGGTTCCCCTCTGCACTCACAGGGGAGAGAGCGAGAAGGCTGGTGTGTGGACAGGGAGGGACATGCAGGCAGGAGGGGCCAGGCTGCACTCTAGCTTGTTGGGGTAGCAGTGTGCTGACAGTGACCTGTCCCTCATCTCTGCTTTAGGGAGCCCCTCCCTGGGGCCCCTGTAGAGCCATTACCTGGCCCAGGCCCTGTTCTGGAACTGCTGGGGGTGAGGAGGGGGCATCCGGCCTGAGCCCTCTGCCAGCATTGATTCCAGCTCCCTGCACCTCCCTTGCGCCCCCAGGTCAGCCCCAAAGGCCTGGCTGCAGGCCCGTCCACTTCCGCAGGAAACATTAAATCCCTCAAACACTGAGCTCCACTTCCGCACAGCCCCCACAGCTGGCCGAGGTCACCTGCAGGGTGGTTAGCCCCCAGAGACTTCAAGCAGCCAGGTGCCAGGTGGCTGAGGCCTTCAGGGCAGAGCCCGGGAGGCTCCTAGGAGAGCCAGCTCAGACAGGTCCCTGGGCTCACCCACACACACTGTGAACACCCTGTGTGCACCCACCTCCCATCACACTGATGTACACATACCCGAACATGCCCACACTGTCACACTGTTGTTAATAACAGGATACACTCACATGACCTCCATTCTTGCCAAGTACTGCCTTAAGCACATTACAAAGTTAGTTAACTCAATCCTTCCAACAACCCAGTGAGCTCTGAGGTGGGTGCTATTATCCCATTTTCCAGATGGAGCAACTGAGACCCAGAGAGGTTAAATGATATGTGAGGAGTCACACATCTGTGGCTGGCAGAGCCAGGATTTGAACTCAGGCTGCCCAGCTCCACAGCCCAGCCACGGCACCCCATTCGGAACACTCACTTCCCAGCACTGGGAGCTCCAGCCTGGACGCCCGCTCTGGGCCCTGCCTTCTTGCTCCATCTCAGCCTCACCCTGGGCTACAGCTGCCTTTCTCCCTGCAGAGGAGAGGAGCAGGTGGAAAGGATCCAGGCCTGAGCCGTTCTCAGGGTGCCCCTAACCTCTCTGCCCTCCCATCCCTGGGACGCTCTGGGAAATTGCCTAGTGCCAGCTCTGAGTAAAGTTGCAGAATGAGGTTTAATTGCGCCCCCAGGGCACAAGAGAAAACAGCAAAAGAAAGGGGCGTGAGCCAGCTGGCATCCCTGGAACTGTGCCGAGACTGAGGTGATGAAGAAGGGGGCCTTGGCTTGTCCATCTGTAAAATGGGGAATGATGGTCCTCTCTTGATGCCCGCCTGTGAGCACCAGGCAGCTGGTGCCTGAGGAGCTCCTGGCGTGGGCGATCAGAGCTGCCAAAGATGGGCCGTGTCCTCCCGGCCAGCACGCAGCGTTTTCCTCTGTGGGAGGGTCGCTGTCCCGGTATTCCAGATGAGACCGTGGACGCCGGAGAGGGGAAGGGGCAGGATCTCACAGCCTATGAGGGGTGAGCCCGGGCTGGACCCAGGCCTGCCTGAGGCCGCGCCTCTCCTGCACGGTGCCCTGGCGAGGCTGGGCTGCTGGAGCGTTTCCTCCACGCCTCCCGCTGCGCCCCGGTTGTTTATCTGTGCCCAGGTCCCCAGGGTCGCTCGCGAGCCCTGGAGCCGCCCTCGGATAAACAAGCCCAGGCGGGGCCGCAATTAAGCCGGATGCGCTAACGAGGCGGTTCATTAACCAGCAGGGGTTTGCGCGCCAGGAGACCCGGGCCCGGGCGTCGGGCTCACCTCCCCGCGCGGCTGGAAGACCCAGGCTCCAGCTACAGATCTGATCACCCTGTAACAACGTGGCCTCTGTTTCCTCATCCGCGAAATGGGTCCTAGGGTTTGCCGCCGCCCCGTGGTGGGGCGCCGCCTGGGGAGGTGGGCCTTGGGATCGCACCGACGCTGAGGCCCGGGCGGAGACAGCGACTGGTCGCGGGCCCTGCAGCGCGCCCGGGACAGGGCTAGGGAGGGGCGTCGGGGAGGAAGGCGAAGCTTCCCCGTCACCCCGGCTCGGACGGCGGTTCCTGCCCCGGCGGCCCTCGCCTCCCGGAGCCGCCCTGCCTGGGCCCTGGCGGCGCGGCCTGGAAGGGACAGGGTGGGCCGGGTGCGCCCCCTGCCGGCCTCCTTGCGCCACTTCCCGCCAGGCCCAGGGCCGTCCCGCTCTGCGCCTCGGTTTCCCCAGATGTGAAACACTCCGGGCGGGGGTGGGGGCAGCGGCCGGAGGCCACGGGGTTGGGGCGCGGCGCCGCATGGGTCCTCGCACCGCCGAGGGGCTTCTCGGGACTGAGGGTGCTCACCCCGGGGCCGCAGCCTTGCCAGGCCGGCTCAGTCCCGCCCGCCCTCCCCGCAGTGGACGGCTGCATTCACCGGGCCGCCGGCCCCCTGCTTACCGACGAGTGCCGGACCCTGCAGAGCTGTGAGACTGGCAAGGCCAAGATCACCGGCGGCTATCGGCTCCCGGCCAAGTGTGAGTCCCCGACGCGCCCCCAGTTGCGGGGCGCAGACAGGGCGCCCGTGTGTCACTGGGACATCAGGGGTGAGGCCCCCACAGGAGTGCTGGGGACCTCCTCAGGGGGCCCTTCTTAACCTTAAGGGCCAAGACCCGGCCCCCACCCCGCACCCCTCAGGAAGCAGATGGGGGAGACCGTGCGCGGAGGCTGAGGATGCAGCTGGGGGGGCAACGCCTTCGCGCCCACACTCGCCCTCAGGTCTCAGCCGGGCCCATACAGATATGGGGAGGGGGCGCGGGGCGCTGTGCGCGTGCGGATTCAGGCTCGAGGGGGCCCACAGGGGTGAGGGCCTTCGCGGAGGAGGCTCAGCGCTTGAGGGGAAAGGTGTTTCCTGCCCCCTTCTGCCCAGGCCGGCAGGGGGAAGCGAGGGAGCTGAGGACCTTGTAGACCCCCGCCGGTCTGACCCCGTCGTCCCCCGTAGACGTCATCCACACAGTGGGGCCCATCGCCTACGGGGAGCCCAGCGCCAGCCAGGCTGCCGAGCTCCGCAGCTGCTACCTGAGCAGTCTGGACCTGCTGCTGGAGCACCGGCTCCGCTCGGTGGTGAGGGACGGCCCGCGGGGGAGGGCGGGGGGCGGGGCGCAGTGACAATGTTCCAACCCCCTCTCACCCCTCCCCGCCCAGGCGTTCCCCTGCATCTCCACCGGCGTGTTTGGTGAGTCTGGAAGGGCAAGGGCCAGGAGTGGGCGGTGGACCCAGACGCCGGGAGGGGCCAGGGCGGACGAGGGAGTGGGCGGGGCCGAGCCTAGGACTCACTCCCGCCCCACCCGCCTCAGGATACCCCTGTGAGGCGGCGGCCGAGATCGTGCTGGCCACGCTGCGAGAGTGGCTGGAGCAGCACAAGGACAAGGTGAGTCCTGGGCCCGGGCGAGGGTGGGGCCCGCATCCCGGCCAGAGTGACCAGACCCCGTCATCGCCCAAGGAGTCAGGGTGCAGAGCGCAGGGCCAGGCCCGCCCCTTCCTTCCCTACTTCTCCTGCGCAAGGGCGCCTGGCGGTGGCGAGATGGGGTTGATGGCACACAGCCGTGAACCTCCGTGAAGGGCGCGGGGCCAGGCAGGTGAAAGCCTGCACCGGGGCAGGCAGTCACAGGATCCTGGGGCCAGGCGTGGCGGCCCGGCCCAAGCTGAGCAGCCCCTGGCGCAGGTGGACCGGCTGATCATCTGCGTGTTCCTCGAGAAGGACGAGGACATCTACCGGAGCCGGCTCCCCCACTACTTCCCCGTGGGTACGTGCCCCGCACCGCCCCACGGCCCGCCCCTGCCCCGGTCCACCCTGGGGGCGGGTTCTCACTGTCCTCTGCCTTCCAGCCTGAGGCTCCCGCAGCCCACCCTGACCGGGACTGGTAAGCAGGGCCTTGCCCCGTGCGGCGGCCCCGGCCCTAGACTAACTCGCCCACTAACCCCCGCTCACCCCCAAGCAAGGCGGGAAACCACGGGGCAGCCTGGGAGGTCGGGAACGCCCACAGACACCTCTGACTCTGCTCTGCCCTCAGACCCGCCTTCGGGACCCCGCTCCCAGCTCTGAGAGGTCGCCAAAGCCTGCAGCCTGGCCTGGGCCTGGCCACCCCTTCTTTCCCTCCGCGCCCCATCCCTGAGGAGCCTAATAAAGATCACGTTGTGGCAGCTCCTACTGTCTGAGCTCTGACTGGGGGGAAGGAGGCGGCCCAGGTGTTGGATGGAGCCCCGGTCAGATGCTTTCGCTGAAAGGGGCTAGCAAGAGCTCTCGGTGAGCCAGGCGGGCAGAGGCACAGGCGGACGGCAGAGGCGGCAGCAGCAGTTCACATTTATTGAGGGCCTGCCCCCAAGGAGCTCACAGCCTGGGGGCTGAGACCCCGAATGTGCAGGGGGCGGGGAAGAAAAGAGGTGAAGGCAAAAAGGCAGGCAATGCAGAGACACCGTGGCCCAAGCAGAGGGGGTGCAAGGCAGGCACAGGCAGGGGGCCTGGGGCAGATGGGGAGGTGGAGAACCAGCAGCCCCGAATAGACCTGAGGACTGTGGACCCCACACGTTTGAAGGCTGCCCTCCCCCACCAGGATGGCGCTGCCGGGGCACCCTGTGGGAGGCCCAGCTCCTCCACCTGCCCTGAGCCAGGTCCAGCCTCACAAAGGCCCCTCCACCCAGGACTCCCGACCATGCAGACCCCTGGTGGAGGGCAGGAAGCTGGGGTCTGGGGCCCAGCCGGGATGTGGAGGTGGGGCCTATGAGGGAGCAGATGAAGTGTGGGTGGCCCTGGGACCCTGGGCAAGTCCCCAAGGAACTTCCAGGATCCCATAGAAGCCCCTGAGCCAGCTAAGAAGGGAAGGGGGGCCTTAGGGAAGGAAGCAGAACCCAAGGAAGCAGGAGGGGCCTCCAAGAGGCCTGGCCCCTCAAACCTGCTCCTGTTGGGGAAGCTCAGGGGTGGATAGGTGAAAAGCAGGGGGACCCACCTGGGGGGAGGGGGCAGCAGACAGAGCAGCCAGGCGGGCAGCAGAGCAGGGACACGCACACACGGCTCACCACCAGCACCCCCTTTAATAAAACATGGGGGGGTCATGTGACAGGAAGAAGGGGGTGAAATAGGACCATTTACAACCACAGAAAAACCTCTGTACATGTCTAGCGCCTGGCAGAGGGGGGCAGCAGGGCAGCAGCGGGCCGGGGCCAGCCCTATTTGTAGAGGATATCGTAGTGTCCAGGCCGGTAGAGAAGGTAGACCTTGGGCTCCGAGCCCTCAGGGAAGATGTGCGGATTAGTGGTGCCGCCCTCGCCGCGGTCCATGTACTCCACCTGGATGGACACGCTGAGGGCCTGGGCCAGCGCGATGATGTGGATGTGATCGCTCTCCTTGCACATGGGCTCCACCTCCTGTGGCATAGGTGCGGGTCAGGCCCCGGTCTCCGCACCCCGCCCCAGGCCCTGTGGACCCACTGCACTCCCCCAGCCGAGAGTAAAGGGGAGGGGGACGGCACCTGCTGGCAGAACTCCTTGACAGTCCGCCCACCCTCGATGAAGTGCTCGAAGAACTTGCTCTCGCGCTGCAGGTAGCCCGAGGTCAGCAGCCGCAGGTAGACCACAAGGTAGTCGGAGGTGCTCTGGTCATTGAAGGAGGCCAGCAGGTCAGCGACAGAGGTCTGCTTCTCCACCTGCTCAATCAGGTCCATGAACTGCAGCCGCGGAGGGAGAAAGCGCAAGATGAGGGGGAGGAGATGGGTGGTCCTCACCAGGTGAACCCCTCCACCCTGGCCCAGCCCAGACAGGCGCCAGGGCTCACCGTGTTGTGGAAATCCTCAATTGTGAATTCAGTGAAGCCCTGGGACACCAGGTCCTCCTTGCTCTTGGCAGATACAGCCTTGAACCTGGGGATGGGATGGAAAGGCGGGCCCAGCATGGGCTCCTCGACCAGCCCAGATGCCAGGGCCCAGACAGCACCGCCCCGCCTGGCAAGGCCAGAGTCCAGCCCATCGCCTGCCCTCAGGTGGAGCTGCACCTCCTACTCGCCCGGGGAGGAGGGAGACACCCACCTGCCTCGGTGCCCAGTGCCCACCCTTCTCACCGCTGCAACTCCTTGCTGTCATCCAGCAGTGCCTCCAAGTGGGAGAATCCGAAAGCCCGATAGAAACAGTTGCCGTCAGGCCTGGTCTTGCGGATGTACGAGTACTTTTTGTGGAGGTCCTGCAGAGGCAGCCCCACCCCGACAGGTTAACATCAGGCCAGAACTGGGGCTGTCCAAGGAAATGTCCCCCAGCAAAGGTCACATTCCAAACGTGGCAAATGAGCTCCCAGCAGCCACCTGCCACCCTGGGCCCCTGAAACAGGCTGCTGAACGTGGCAATGGGAGCAGCCCACTGCCCAGAGTCCTCCCAACAGATGGCAGGAAGCTGGGGACTTAAGGACAAACTAGTTGCATGGGTCACTAAAGTGCTGCGGCGCCTACAGGACTGTACAACAACAGGCGAGTGAATCTGTCCTTGAGCAATGCGTCCTCTCCGGTCTTTCAGCCAAAGAGAACTTCAGGGCAAGCAAGTCAGGGCCAGGGTGGAGTGCTGGCCTCCACGCCTCAGCCAGGCGGCTGGGGCCCTCTGCACAGCCCAGCTCAGCCCCGCTCCCGCCACACTGAGAAGAGTTCCCCCACCTCCAGGCCTTGCCTGCAGCCCTCCTGGGGCTAGAAACAGCCTCCCTCCTCTTCTTGTTTTTTTGAGACGGAGTTTTGCTCTTGCTGCCCAGGCTGGAGTGCAGTGGCGCGATCTCGGCTCACTGCAACCTCTGCCTCCCAGGTTCCAATGATTCTCCTGCCTCAGCCTTCCAAGTAGCTGGGATTACAGGTGCCCACTCACCACGCACACTTCACCTGGCAAGCACACTTCACTCCCCTGGCCTAGGCACCCTCCCCCCTCCCCTACCCATCTTGCTCCCACCCCCAGCTGATGACCTTGTCTTTTCTCCTCAGCCCCCACCAGCACATCTGCCCTTGGCCTCCTCCCACAATCCTCAGAGGATCTGTTCCAGCTGCCACCTAAGCTGCCTCTCCACTCCACACTAGCCCACCCCCACCCTCAGGCTCAAGCACATCATTCCAAGCTGGGCGCCATGGCTCACACCTGTAATCCCAACATTTTGGGAGGCCAAGGTGGGAGGACTGCTTAAGCCCAGGAGTTCAAGACCAGCCTGGGCAACACAGTGAGACCCCCATCTCTCTAAAACAAATAAGTAAGTGGCTGGGTGCGGTGGCTCACGCCTGTAATCCCAGCACTTGGGGAGGTCGAGGTGGTTGGATCACCTGAGGTCGGGAGTTCGAGACCAGCATGACCAACATGGCGAAACTCCATCTCTACTAAAAATATAATATTAGCTCGGCATGGTGGTGCATGCCTGTAATCCCAGCTACTCAGGAGGCTGAAGCAGGAGAATCGCTTGAACCTGGGAAGCAGAGGTTGCAGTGAGCTGAGATTGTGCCATTGCACTCCAGCCTGGGCAACAGAGCAAAACTCCATCTTGAAAAAATAAATAAGTAAGTTAGCTGCACACGGTGCTGCATCCTGTGGCCCCAGCTACTCGAGAGGCTGAGGTTGGAGGACTGTGTGGGCCCAGGAGGTCGAGGCTGCAAGTGAGCTGTGATGGCACCATTGCACTCTAGCCTGGGTGACAGAGTGTGTGAGATCCTATCTCAAAAAAAAAAAAAAGACATCATCCTAGTAAGTCCCCACCATGATCAATTTTTCCCTCCCTACTGGTTTAGACCCAACAGCATATACACATTCGGCTACTTCTTTAAAAGCAAGGGAATCCTGAACTTTACGTTTCTGTCTGGCTACCCTTCAATTTCTCTGCTTTCTTTACAGCAAAACTCCTCATGAAGCTGTCCATGCTGTCTCCACCTCTTTTCTCCCTCGGGAGGCTTTTGCTCTAGCCAAGGTCAGCTGAACACCCTCAATCAGAGGGGGCAAACCCAGCCCCCCACCCCCACTGGCCCCTTAGCAGAACTGAGGCCACTGACTGTGGCCCTGCCTAGATGCCTCCTTCCCTGGGCTGGCGCCCCCACCCTCTCCTTGTCTTCCTCCTGCCTCCAAGGCCACTCCTCATCTCTCTAAGCTCTGAGGATCAGGGATGCCACCAAACCATACAGCACCCTTCAAGACATGGTGTGTCACCTGTAAGAAAACAGTCACTGAGGCTGGGCGCGGTGGCTCACGCCTATAATCCCAGCACTTTGGGAGGCTGAGGCAGGCAGTAATCGAGGTCAAGAGATCAAGACCATCCTGGCCAACATGGTGAAACTCCGTCTCTACTAAAAATACAAAAATTAGCTGGGTGTGGTGGTGCACACCTGTAGTCCCAGCTACTTGGGAGGCTGAGGCAAGAGAATCACTTGAACCCAGGAGGTGGAGGTTGCAGTGAGCCGAGATCGCACCACTGCACTCCAGCCTGGGCAACAAAGCGAGACGCCGTTTCAAAAAAGAAAAAAGGAAAACAGTCACTGCACATTTAGCCACTGTGCCTGCCATGTGACCACGGGCATGAGGGCTGTCTCCCATGTGCCTACCCTGCCCTGCTCAGGCCGGGGACAGCTTCCACTTTTTTCTTTCTTTTCTGAGACAGGGTCTCCTCTGTCACCTGGGCTGGAGTGCAGTGGCAAGATCACGGCTCACTGCAGCATCAACCTACCAGGCTCAAGCAATTCTCCCACCTCATATTTCAGAGTAGCTGGAACTACAGGTGCACACCACCACACCCATTTAATCGTTGTATTTTTTTGTAGAGATGGGATTTCACCATATTGCCCAGGCTGGTCTCGAACTCCTGGGCTCAAGTGATCTGCCTGCCACAGCCTCCCAAAGTGCTGCACCCGGCCAGCTTCCTCTTTGAAACTACACTCACTCTCGTGGCCAGGTACAGTGGCTCACACCTGTAATCCCAGTGTTTTGGGAGGCCAAGGGGGGGAGGATCAAGTTGAAGCCTAGCCTGGGCAACACAACAAGACCTCGTCTCTACAAAAACGTAAATTATACTTGCTCTCTTGACGACGTCAGTCTCAAGCAATTTTTGTTTGTTTGTTTTTGAGACAGTCTCGCTCTGTCGTCCAGGCTGGAGTGCAGTAGCATGATCTCGGTTCACTGCAACCTCCGCCTTCCGGGTTCAAGCAATTCTCCCGTCTCAGCCTCCTGAGTAGCTGGGACTACAGGCGCGCGCCACTATGCCCGCCTAATTTTTTTGTATTTTTAGTAGAGACGGGGTTTCACCGTGTTGGCCAGGCTGGTTTTGAACTCCTGACCTCAAGTGATCCACCCACCTTGGCCTCCCAAAGTGCTAGGATTACAAGCATGAGCCATTGCCCCTAGCCAAAGTCTCAAGGATTTAAATAGCCCCAAGTGTGAATCTCAACTCTCAACTCCATTTGCGATCCTCCTATCTACCAGCCTCACCACACCTCCTCTGAACTGTCCAACAGGCATTTCCACTGAGTGCAGCCTGAGATCAACCTCCGAACAACTGCTCCTCCCCAAGGCTGCCCCACCTCAGTCACCCACAGCACCTTACAGTCACTGCCGACTCCAACACCATATCCATCCCTTCAATATGTCTGGTATCCAACTGCTTCTCACTCCTCACCTCCACCACCCGCTGCCCACCTCCAGCAGATTTTACTGCACAAGCCTCCTGGCAGTGTCCCTGCCTCCACTTCACCTTCCGGAGTTTATTCTCACCCCAGCACGAGAATGGCCAGGGTTGGCTTGGCGTGATGGCTCAGGCCTGTAATCCCAGCACTTTGGGAGGCCAAAGTGGGTGGATCATTTGAGGTCAGGAGTTCAAGACCAGCCTAGCCAATACGGTGAAACCCCGCCTCTACTAAAAATACAAAAATTAGCCAGGCATGGTGGCGGGCATCTGTAATCCCAGCTACTCAGGAGGCTAAGGCAGGAGAATCACTTGGACCCGGGAGGCGGAGGTTGCAGTGAGCTGAGATGGTGCCATTGCACTCCAGTGCACTCCAGCCTGGGTGACAGGGCAACACTCTGTCTCAAAAAAAAAAAAAAAGTGACCAGAGTCACCTGCTAGATGCACCCCATCTCCCTCAGAGTCCTTTCTCTCACCACAACACCCCACCCCGCCCTGCCCCGCTCAGTTCCCCAGCCCTAACCCCTAATTCTGCACCAGCCAGCCACACTGGCTTCCATGCTGGCCTCAAACCATCCAGGTGCCCTCTTGCCTCGGGCCTGGGTGGGCACTGCTCTCCGACGCCTGTGACTCGCTCCCCGCTCTTTTTCTGTTCATTACTCAAATACCACCTCATCAGCAAGGCCTTCACCAAGCCGTTTAAAATGGCAAATGCTCCCACTCCCCTCTTTTTTTTTTTTTGAGGTGGCGTTTTGCTCTGGTCACTCAGGCTGGAGTGCAGTGGCACAATCTCAGCTCACTACAACCTCCACCTCCCAGGTTCAAGAGATTCTCCTGCCTCAGCCTAAGTAGCTGGGATTACAGGGATGTGCGACCACACTCGGCTAATTTTGTATTTTTAGTAGAGACGAGGTTTCACCATGTTAGTCAGGCTGGTCTCAAACTCCTAGACCTCAGGTGATCCACCTGCCTCAGCCTCCCAGAGTGCTGGGATTACAGGCGTGAGCCACCACGCCTGGCCCCGATCCCCTTTTCATTTTTCTCCACAGCACTCACTGCCTTCTGATACCCCACATGTCCTAGAGCCCTCTTTGGCTTATCATGTCTTTCCACCCTGAACTGTAAGTTTTGTGAGGGCAGGACTTTGTCAGCATCGCTCTATCTTCAGTACCTAGAACAGCGCCTGGACCACAGTCCATTCTCAATAAATGTTAAATGAGTAGCACACCAGGACCACAAAGAGCCCAAATCACCACTGCTACTGTAGCAGCCACCATGGCCATTGTGAGCACACTCTCTGTGCCAGGCACTTGGCACAGGGCGAATAAACGTCATCCTAATTGAGCCTCACAAGAGCCCATTTAGAGAGAGAGGAGTTCTCTGCAACCAGGCCTGCTTGGGCTCTGCTGCCACAGCTGTCTCTGCCCAGGGAGAAAAGGTGGGCTCAGGCACAGCACACAGAATGCGGGTGCTGGGGGCACAGAGAGGCCTCTTAGACAGCATGCTCTGGACATCCAAATGTTTGATGACTCTGTGGGAAGAACCTGGGGCCCAGCCTGTCCTGTCCACTTTACCAGGGTGATCTAGCATGAGCGGCAGGCCTTGGCATGGGGGGGTCCCGCTGGAGGACAGTGACATAAGAGGAATGAATGAATGAAGCTCACCCCCTGTATGGGGAGAGGAGGTTTGTAACCCACTGCTTACAACCCCCCGTAACATCTCCTTCAACCCTCACACTTGCCCTGTGAGGAAGACAATGTCCCCGCCCACAGAGAAGAGAACAGGGGATCCAAGAGCTTCAGGGTGTTGCCCGAGATCATGCAGCTCGAAGTGGTGAGGCCAGGACTGGAACCCAGGCCCATCAGGCTCCACAGCCAGTGCCTTCATCTCTCCACAGGCACCCTGAGGAAATCTAGCTCCCTGAGGAGGGGGCCTCAGGAGATCACAGAGCACAGACCTCACACAGCTGGATCTGGCCTGCAGGTGTGTTTGGCCCACACATTTAAAATCTGAATTAGCTGCCAACTGTTAGAAGTCAGGAGCTGTGGTTACCTCCGGCTCCTCTTGGAAAAACAGATCTGGAGACAATGGAGTCACAGGTATGGACACTCCCATTTCCCCCAGGGGCCTCTGCTCCCTATTACTGTCTGGCTGATACTGAGCTGTGCTGCCCTCCTTGTTCACCACCTGACTGCCTGGCCACCTTCAATCACCTGGGTTACCTACCTGGCCACGGAGGCCTCCCCTACCAGTAGAGGACTCTTAAGCATCTGTCATCTTCCAGGGGAAGAGAAATATTTACTAAACACTTACACTGAGCCTACCAGATACGGTTTCCACACACCCATTGTCACATTTCTTTTTTTTTTTTTTTTTTTTTTTTTTTTTAAGAGACAGGTCTCACTGTCACCCAGGCTGGAGTGAAGTGGTATAATCATGGCTCAACTTCTTGGGCTCAAGTGATCCTCCAACCGCAGCCTCTTGAGTAGCTGGGACTACAGGCATGTGCTACCACACCCAGGAATTTTTTGATTTGGAGAGACAAGGTCTCACTATGTTGGCTTGAACTCCTGGGCTCAAGCGATCCTCTGGCCTCAGCCTCCCAAAGTGCTAGGATTCCAGGCTCGAGTCACCATGCCTGGCCCCATTTCACATGTCAACCTCCCAGCTCACAGACCTAGAAAGTGGGTGGTAAAGTTTGCCTCCGTTTGAGTGATGCAGCACGGCCCTTCGAGGAAATCTGTGGCTGCTTGACCCCACTGCTGCCTGCCTCTCCACAAAGATCCAGGAGGCAAGCTGTGGGAAACGGCCCTCTGGCAACCCTTCTGCCCCACTGAGCACCAGCCTGGTCAGCCCCTGTATGGGCACCGAGATCATCAGCTCCCGCCCAGCCTGCACCTCCCTCAATCTCACAATCGCCCTATGAGAAGATGCTTTTTTTTTTTTTTTTTTGAGACAGAGTCTCGCTCTGTCGCCCAGGCTGGAGTGCAGTGGCACAATCTCGGCTCACTGCAACCTCCGCCTCCCGGGTTCACGCCATTCTCCTGCCTCAGCCTCTCCGAGTAGCTGGGACTACAGGTGCCCGCCACCATGCCTGGCTAATTTTTTTGTATTTTTAGTAGAGACGGGGTTTCACCGTGGTTTTGATCTCCTGACCTCGTGATACGCCCGCCTCAGCCTGCCAAATTGCTGGGATTACAAGCGTGAGCCACCGCGCCAGGCCTTTTTTATTTTTTTTATTTTTGAGACGGAGTCTTACTCCGTCACTCAGGATACAGTACTGTGTGAGATCTTGCCTCACTGCAACCTCCGCCTCCCAGATGCATGCAATTCTCCTGCCTCAGCCTTCCCAATAGCTGGAACTACATGCGTGCGCCACCACTCCCAGCTAATTTTTGTATTTTTAGTACAGATGGGGTTTCACCATGTTGACCAGGCTGGTCTCGAACTCCTGACCTCAGGTGATCTGCCCGCCTCAACCTCCCAAAGTGCTGGGATTACAGGCGTGAGCCACTGTGCCTGGCCAGAAGATGCTTTTATTGTCCCTATTTTATAGATGAGAACACCCATTTTAGAGACACTAAAGGACTTGCCAAGGATACAGCTGCTGAGTAGCAGAGTCTAGATTTGAATCAATGTCTTTTTTTTTTTTTTTTTGAGACAGTCTTCTTCTGTTGCTCTGGCTGGAGTGCAGTGCCGCAATCTCAGCTCACTGCAACCTCCGCTTCCCAGATTCAAGCAATTCTCCTGACTCAGCCGGGCAAGTAGCTGGGATTACAGGAACCTGCCACCACGTCCGGCTAATTATTGTATTTTTAGTAGAGATGGGGTTTCACCATATCAGCCAGGCTGGTCTCCAACTCCTGACCTCAGGGCATCTGCCCACCCTGGACTCCCAAAGCGCTGGGATTACAGGCGTGAGCCACCGTGCCCGCCCCGCACCCCCTTTTTTTTTTCTGAGATGAAGTTTTGCTCTTGTCACCCAGGCTGGAGTGCAATGGTGTGATCTTGGCTCCCTACAACCTCCACCTCCCGGGTTCAAGCGTTGAATCAGTGTGTTTTTGAGGCCTCAGCCTATGCACTTCAAGAACCAGCAACGAAAGGTGTCCTCCAACACCCTACTCCCTCAGGTGACAGACCCAGCAGGAAGCAAATCTGAAGCAGGCACCCTCCTGCCCCACCCCCAGGGTGCTTCCCACCCGCTCTGGCCAGGCTCCCACCTTGATCTTCTGTTGATAGATGTTGTCATCTTCAGCATACTCCTTGTATAGGACCGAGAGCTCCAGCCGCTCTGACACCAGAGGGTTCTGCACAGCAATCTGGAGGAGGCAGGGATCTGTCATGTCCTAGCAGGGAGATGGAGTGACCCATGCCTAACAGCCAGAATAACTACAAATGGGCTGGGCTGGTCACCCGGTGGCCCAGCAACCCCCAGAAAAGCACCAGTACCTAGCACAGCCTAGGGAGGAGGGAGCTTCCAAAGTAGAGACAGACAATAGGCTTCATGCCCAGCCTATGCATTTCCACAATGGGGCTGCTGGCCACTGCCTCCCTCACCCACTGCAGCCCCTCACCTCTTGCTGAATTCGGTCCTGCTGAGCCATGATGGCTTCATCATAGGCCAGACAGTTAACACCTGGGAAAAGGAAAAAAGCCAAAGATTACAGGGGGTCCTGGCTGTCTCCACTGAAGGCAGCTGGGCCAGGGACAAGAGCAGCCCAGGAGCAGGAAGACAGGCTTAGAATCTGGAAGCAGGTATGTTACAGATGTCCCAGATGCAAGCAATTCTCCTGCCTCAGCTTTCCCAATAGCTGGAACTACACGCGTGCACCACCACTCCCAGCTAATTTTTGTATTTTTAGTACAGATGGGGTTTCGCCATGTTGACCAGGCTGATCTTGAACTCCTGATCTCAGGTGATCTGCCCGCCTCAACCTCCCAAAGTACTGGGATTACAGGCGTGCTCCACCTCAACTGTGTCATCTTGGCAAAGTCCCTTCCCCTTCTGGGCTTTCATTTCCTCATCCTTAAAATGAAGGGGCAGAGGTATACCGTGGTACCCCTAAGGTGCGCTCTTCCAACTCTGACACCCGCTTCCTCCCGTTAACATCACTTCCCAGCGGCCTGGGAATGTTCTGGGGCCAGGCGTGGTCTCTTGCGGAAAGTAGGATGAGGAAGCAGAGTCCTGGCCTGGAGGAGAGCTTCCTGTGAGCCTGCACTTTACTCCATCACCGCCTTCATCCTCTTGTGGTCCTGGATATTGTTAATGGTGCCCATTTTACAATTAACAAAACAAATGCAGAGAGGTGAAGCAATCTGCCCAAGATCACAACTAGCAAAGACCTGTGATCAAACCCAGGTTTGTCTAATTCCAGGCTGAGCTCTTCAGCACAATACCTCTCCTTGGCTACCACATGGCAGAGACCTTTCCTCAACTGTAAAATGGGGCGAGTACCCCCGCCTTTCTTAGAGGCATACCAGTACGTGCTCTAGTATTATCAGCCAGCTGGGCAGGTCCACCCTATGGACCCCACTGTGAGCAGCTATCGGTGAGGAGCTAGGACAACTGAATTTTAGTCCTGGCTCTCTCTTAATGTCATCTTGAACAAGTCCCTTCCGGGGCCCAGTTTTCCCACTTCTCGTTCCCTCAAGTATTCGGTGAGAATAAGGTGCGTGTGCTGATGACTTTAAAGGTCAACCCTTTTGGGGCTCGCCATCCCAAATTCTTGGCTGGGCGTCGACCTACCCTTTTCGCACTACTCTGCAAAAGATCTGTCCCTGCCACCCAATGACCTACGCGGTCCCCAGGGCCCAACTCATAGGCGGGAAAAGACAGAGTGGGACCATTTTTGAAAGGCCCATCTCCTCAGGAGACTAACAATGTCTAGGCAGGCGGAAAGGGGCTGCAAGGCCAGAAGAGGCGGCTCTACCAGAAAAAGTCGCAGGCCTCAGGGACAGATCCCGCAGTCCCCTCACATCCCAGGGCCGCCTACGACATCCCGAATGGCCCGCCCGGACCTTTGTGCTCCGTAGCCCAGCGAAACTCGAGGCCCTCACGGCGCGGGCCGCCGCTGGAGCAGGCCGGGGGGCTCGGCCCTGGCCTAGGCCTCAGCCTGACTGCAAGGACAGGGGCGGCAGGGCTCGGGGCCCCTGGAGCCGGGAGCCGAGGGGTTGGGCAGAGGGTGGGGCGGCCCAGGCCCCGCCCCGGGCGCACACGATGGAGAAGGGCCGCGGGCCTTGGCCCGCCTCGTCCGTCCTCCCTCCCGGCCGGGGGTCGCGGCGGTAGCTCCTTCCATTGTGAGGGGGAGGGGAGGCAGCGGAGGTGGAGGAAGGGACCCCCGCGCACCTCGACCCCAGAGCCGGCGGCCCTGCCTCCCCTCCCTCCTCGGGAGCAGCTGGCCCGGCATCGCCCCCACTAGCCCGGGCCGGACATCCCTCCTTGGATCTGTACCTTCGGAGTCGCTGCCCAGCGGCTCCTGCTTCTGCTGCTGAGGTTCCTCCGCCGCCATCTTTAAACAGCGCCGCACTGCCGACCGCTTCCGGGTTGCCAATTGCCGTCCTCCCGGAAGTGAGCCCCTCCTCGTGGCCCCGCCTTGGCAACAGCCCTAGCAACGGGATCCCCTCAGACGTTGTCAAGGAATGGGCTTCCAGTCCCGTGGCAGGTGCTGGCACGCCAGGCCTGCTGACCTGAGACCTGTAGGAGAGGCCGGCCGCCCCAGGTCCGCACCTCCACCCCACACACTGGTTTGGCTCCATCTTCCCAGCCTCCCAAAGTTCCCGGTGGTGATTGCAGATCCTCCTGGAGCCAATTCCGTTTTCTTTTTCCTGGAGTTTGAAACGCGGATTGTGTTATTGAGAGAAGTAGGAAAGTGAAATTAAAATCACCGAAGGCAGCATTCCTGCTGCGGGCTTCGGCACGCACTGCATGCGACCATAGCTGCAGTGCGGAGCGGCATCTGACCCAGGAGACAGGAAGTCGGCTAGCGCCGGGGCGCCCGCGGAGCCCCACATCGTGGCCCCACGGAACCTGGGTTCTCTGCCGGCTTTGGTGAGCTGCTTCCGGCAGGGAGACGGCATCCCTTGGTGTCAAGGCCAAAGCCTCATGACCTAACTTTGGGCTCTGTGTCCCTCTGGTTGTGACAAAGCAGGACCTTTAAAAAAAAAAAAAGAAGAAAAGAAAGAGTCTCGCTATGTTGCATGGGGTAGTCTCCAACTCCTGGGCACGAGCGATCTTCGGGCCCTGTCTGAAGAGTAGCTGAGACTCCAGCCGCGAGCCACCACTAAAGCAGGGTCTTTATAAAAGCAAAGACTTCACAAAAAAGGAAAATAATGGTTGCCAACAGTCAAGCAGAGGTGCTGGAGGGAAGTGGATGTGGCTGTGAAAGGGAAAGTCTGGATTCTTGTGAAGGTGGAAATGCGCAATACCCTGACTGTGTCAGTACCGTGGTGTATGCTTTACTACATTTTTGCAAGATGTTAGTGGGGGCAGGGGAGACTGAGTAAAGGATACATGGAATCTTTATAATTTCTTTAATTTCCCTGTGAATTATCTAAAAATTACATTTAACATTTTTTTTTTTTTTGAGACAGAGTTTCTCTCTGACCATCCAGGCTGGAGTGCGGTGGCACGATCTTGGCTCACTGCAACCTCTGCCTCCCGGGTTCAAGCCATTCTCCTACCTCAGCCTCCCGAGTAGCTGGGACTACAGGCGCCTGCCACCACGCCCGGCTAATTTTTTGTATTTTTAGTAGAGACAGGGTTTCACCGTGTTAGCCAGGATGGTCTCGATCCCCTGACCTCATGACCCGCCCACCTCGGCCTCCCAAAGTGCTGGGATTACAGGCGTGAGCCACGTTTAATTTTTTAAATGGCAAAGATGGCTGGGTGTGGTGGCTTATGCCTGTAATCCCAGCATTTTGGGAGGCCAAGCTGGGAGAATTGCTTGAGCCCAGGCATTGGAGACCAGCCTGGGCAACACAGGGAGACCCACCCCCGCATCTCTATAAAAAACATTAAAAAAAAAAGTAGCCAGGTGTGGTGGCATGCACCTGTAGTCCCAGCTACAGGAATGCAATAGTGATCTCGGCTCACCGCAACCTCTTCCTCCTGGGTTCAAGCGATTCTCCTGCTTCAGCCTCCCAAGTAGCTGGGATTACAGGCATGTAGCACCATGCCTGGCTAATTTTGTATTTTCAGTAGAGACGAGGTTTCTCCATGTTGGTCAAGCTGGTCTCGAATCCCAACCTCAGGTATCCACCCGCCTCAGCCTCCCAAAGTGATAAGATTACAGGTATGAGCCGCCGCACCCGGCCTTGCCTAGCTCTTTTCAATGATGGTTTATTTGGTGGTTAATAACTGTTCTCTTGGCCAGGCACAGTGGCTCACTCCTGTAATCCCAGCACTTTAGGAGGCCAAGGCAGGTGGATCACCTGAAGTCAGGAGTTCAAGACCAGCCTAATATGGTGAAACCCCGTCTCTACCAAAAATACAAAAATTAGCTGGCTGTGGTGGCGCATGCCTGTAATCCCAGCTACTCAGGAGGCTGAGGCACAAGAATAGCTTGAACCTGGGAGGTGGAGGTTGCAGTGAGCCGAGATCAAGCCACTACACTCTAGTCCATGCGACAGAACGAGACTCCATCTAAAAATAAAAATAATAATAAATAAGTAAATAACTGTTCTTATCCCCATTCCATCTGTCCTGTTAATTTTACTGTGTGAGGATTTTGGTTCTCTATCCTGAAGCATCTAAATCCCACCTGCAGGCCGGGCTCGGTGGCTCATGCCTGTAATCCTAGCACTTTGGGAGGTTGAGGCGGATGGATCACCTGACATCAGGAGTTTGAGACTGGCCTGGCCAACGTGGTGAAACCCCGTCTCTACTAAAAGTACAAAAAAATTAGCTGGGTGTGGTGGCAGGCGCCTGTAATCCCAGCTGCTCGGGAGGCTGAGGCAGAAGAATCGCTTGAACCCAGGGGGTGGAGGTTGCAGTGGGCTGAGATCATGCCACTTCACTCCAGCCTGGGTGAAAGGGGGAGACTCCGTCTCAAAAAATAAAAAAATAAAACCCTTGGCTGGACACGGTGGCTCAGGCCTGTAATCCCAGCACTTTGGGAAGCTGAGGCGGGTGGATCATGAGGTCAGGAGTTTGAGACCAGCCTGGTCAAGATGGTGAAACCCCGTCTCTACTACAAACACAAAAATTAGCCAGGCACGGTGGCAGGCGCCTGTAATCCCAGCTACTCGGGAGGCTGAGGCAGGAGAATCGCTTGAACCCGGTAGGCAGAGGTTGCAGTGAGCCATGACTGCACCACTGCACTCCAGCCTGGGCAACAGGTGAAACTGTCTCAAGAAAAATAAATAAATAAATAAAATTAAATAAAATAAAACCCACCTGCAGATTCGCCAGGAGCCCCTGGCACAGCCCCAGACATTTGTCTCTGCTCCCCAATTTGCCACCCTGGAAATGGTCCCATGCTGCTGGTCCTTGCTGTCAAGGGCCTATAATGACACAGGCAGCACAGGCACTTGGTTGAGGCTGTATGTCAGAGACAGTCACAGAGGTGACAGGTAGCAGCCAAAGTGCCAACATGGCACAGATGCCTCCTCACACCAACCTGCCAGACTGGTGCCTGCCCAGGCCCCACATCCATGTCCATGGGATTCCATCAGGTGGAGGGAGGGGAGGAGACCCCATAGTGGGTCTCAGGGACTGTGAAACTTCAGCTTTAGAGGAAGTTTACACAACAGCCCAGAGGCCCCAAGGGGCCACATGGCTCCAGACCCACCCAATCTCGTCTGCCCCTGCCTCTCAGGGAAGGGAGCCAGGCTGAATGGACCAAGACAACAGGGGCATGGCATGGGCCCCGGAACAGCCACAGTCCTCACAGGAAGGCATGGCCAGCCGAAAGCCTCGAAGGGTGGGCCACACATGGGGATTAGGCGACCATTCTCGGTGCAGGCTTGGGAGTCGGGCAGCTGCCCAGACAGCAGGAGTAGGGGCATGCTTGGCCCCCACATGAATCTTGCATTGTACCCACAAGAGTCTCCAGGCAGCAGCCCTGAAATCGTGGTCCAGGGAGGCTTTGACAGCAGCAAAGGCTGATGCAGCAGAGCAGGGTCTATGCCTCAGGGCCATCAGTTGGGCTGTGAGTCACCTGCAGGATTCAGACCTCCTAAGGCCAAAAGCAAGCAGAGGGGCAGAGGCAATGCAGGCAGAGCCCCTCCCAAGCAACTCCCACCACCCCAGTCCCCACTGGGGCACCCACTATAAGTGCTGTACATTCACTTCACTTTATGCCTGCAGAGGGTCCCAGCAGCTGGTCCCAGCCCCTCCCCAGGGCCTCACAGCACCACATGATGCATTACTTTCCTTATTGCTTCCGTAACGAGTCACCACAAACCTAGCAGCTTAAAACAACAAAAATTTATTCTCTTACAATTTTTTTTTTTTTTTTGAGACAGAGTCTTGCTCGGTCCCCCAGGCTGGAGTGCAGTGGCGTGATCTTGGCTCACTGCAAGCTCCACCTCCTGGGTTCAAGCAATTCTCCTGCCTCAGCCTCCTGAGTACCTGGGATTATAGGCACCCACCACCACGCCCAGCTAATTTTTTGTATTTTTTGTAGAGACAGGGTTTCACCATGTTGGCCAGGATGGTCTCGATCTCTTGACCTAGTGATCCACCTGCCTCAGCCTCCCAAAGTGCTGGGATTACAGGCCTGAGCCACCATGCTCAGCCTCTCTTACAGTTTAGGAGGTAAGAAGTCTGGGTTTCACCAGACTAAAATCAAGGTGTCTGCAGGCTGCATTTCTTACAAGAGGCTCTAAAGGAGATCCACTTCCTACTCGTCCAGGTTGGCAGAAGGTAGGACCAAGGTCCCCATGTTCTTGCTGGCTGTAAAAGAGGGCTGTTCCCAGCTCTAGAGGCCCCTGCAGTCCTTGGCTCATGGCCCGCTTCCTCTGTCCTCAAAGCCAGCAACGGTAGGCTAAGTGCTTCTCACTTCAGGACTTACGACGACATTGCGCCCGCCTGGATCTCCAAGGATAGCCTCTCATTTCAAGGTCATGACCTTACATCTACAAAGCCCCCATACCATGTAAGATAACATACTCACTGGTTCCAGGGAGTAGACCATGGGCATTTTCGGGGGGCCATTATTCTGTCTGCCACAATATCTTCATTTTACAAAACTGAGATTCAGAGACCAGATGACTTGCCCAAGGTTGTACAGTTCAGTGGCCATGCCAGGCCTCAAGCCCAAGCCTCTCCACTCCCAGACCACTGTTCCTGACATTACAGTACCTGCCGGGACTTTAGCCTCTCCAGTCAGCATGCACACCAGGCACAGAAACCCACACACGTGGACACAGAAAATGTTTGGGGTACAAGGATCCTTGCTTTCTCTATAGGGAATTGCTCCAGGGCCCTGAATTGGTTGGGGATGAGGGTAGGCCAGTGAAAGACCAGATTTTAGACCTAACGGCCACACAAGGGACCAAGGAGTTTGGGGTTTAAACGTGATAGGTCACTCAAACTCTACACTCTCCTGCCCACCCCTATGTACATCACCCCACCCATCCCCACAAATGCAGGACATGGCAGGTTGTGGGAGGAAGAGGGGCTGGAGGAACAGCCGGGCTTGCTGAGGGCTTCTTCAGACCAGGGTCCTCAAGGACTTGCCTGGAGCCATTGGTGTTGCACAGGTTAGGGCAGTGGCTCAATCAATCGAACTTTGGGCTGGAGCAGTCCTCCTCGGAGGGGGACCATTACCCATCATTCAATTCCAGGGACACAAAAATGGAGGACACCCAATCAAACCCTTAGCAGGGCAGTGGAGTTACCATAGAAACTCAAGACAGGCTGGGCGCAGTGGCTCACGCCTGTGATCCCAGCACTTTGGGAGGCTGAGGCGGGTGGATCACGAGGTCAGGAGATCAAGACCTTCCTGGCTAACACAGTGAAACCCTGTCTCTACTAAAAATACAAAAAATTAGCCAGGCGTGGTGGCGGGTGCCTGTAGTCCCAGCTACTCGGGAGGCTGAGGCAGGAGAATGGCATGAACCTGGGAGGCAGAGCTTGCAGTGAGCCGAGATTGCGCCACTGCACTCCAGCCTGGGTGACAAAGCAAGACTCCATCTCAAAAAAAAAAAAAAAAAAAAGAAAGAAAGAAAGAAACTCAAGACAACAGGCTGGGTGCAGTGGCTCACGCCTGTGATCCCAGCACTTTGGGAGGTCCAGGTAGGAGGATCACCTGAGGTTAGGAGCTGGAGACCAGCCTGGCCAACATGGTGAAACCCTACCTCTACTAAAAATACAAAAATTAGGCAGGTGTGGTGGCCTGTGCCTATAGTCCCAGCTACTTGGGAGGCTGAGGCAGCAGAATCGCTTGAACCTGAGAGGCAGAGGCTGCAGTGAGCCAAGATCGTGACACTGCACTCCAGCCTGGACAACAGAGCGAGACTCTGTCTCAAAAAAAAAAAAAAAAAAGGAAAGAAGAAGGCCAGGCACGGTGGCTTATGCCTATCCTAGCGCTTTGGGAGGCCAAGGCGGGTGGATCACCTGAGATCGAGAGTTCGAGACCAGCCTGACCAACATAGAGAAACCCCTTCTCTACTAAAAATACAAAATTAGCTGTGTGTGGTGGTGCATGTCTGTAGTCCCAGCTACTCAGGAGGCTGAGGCAAGAGAATCACTTGAACTCGGGAGGCAGAGGTTGCAATGACCCAAGGTCGTGCCATTGCACTCCAACCTGGGCAACAAGAGTGAAACTCCGTCTCAAAAAAAGAAAAAAAGAAAAACTCAAGATAACACTTTTTCCAGTGCCACATCCTTGCTGTGTGCAGCCCCGTGGCTATGAGACCAGCACCTCATCTGTGCCCACAGCCAGAGGAAAGCAGCCCTGAGTAGCAGGCCACTCAGGGCCCTCTACTCAGGAAGCGAGGGATTGTTGAGAACGCCCCAGCCTCCCACACTGCAGTGGCTGGTCCCCAGATCCAGGGAGCTGCCAGCCAGGCCAGGAGATGGGCTTGAGAGGACAGTCAGGGGGCACTCAGGTTCCACCTCCATAGGGACTAATGTAAGCAGAAAAGCCTCCCAGAACCATGCACAGAACAAGGGGTGGTCCTGCTGTGTGGAAGATGGCCATGAGGCCCCTCCATCCAGAAACAAGGGAGCTGTTGAGATACCCGTATGTGGCAGATGAATTCTCCTAGATCAGCACCCCATCCTGGCTCCAGATCCAACACGGGCTTGCCCCTCCCCAGCTGATGCTCCCACCAGGCACACCTGCAGCATTCTGAACCCCACTAGGGGCAACAGGCCCAGGCAGCTTCTCCCCGGCCCTCCAACCAGGCCGTGACCCTTCAGCCTCATATACAAAGTCTGGCTTGTGTGGAAGGAAAGGAGCCACCTAGGAGGCAGAGGACAATTTCCTAACGCTCAAGGAAACAGCTATGGCAGGAGCTGAACCCACTACAGTATCGGACACTGGGCCCCACAGGCTTCCCTGGGCATCACGCAGAAAAGACAAGCAAGACCAGGCTACGGCAGGAGAGTTGGGTCCACTCTCAGCTCTGTCAACATAAATCAGGAAACAGCCTGCAGAACAGGAGCTGGGAAGACGTGTGTTCAGACACTCAGGGCCTGAGGCCAACCACAGCCCTCCCCTCTCACCTGACATCTTTGCCCACTATTCCAGGCACAGGCGTCCTGGCACCCTCAGCCCCACAGGGGAGACCGAACCTGTGTCTTTTCAGAAATCAACCAAGTCACCCCAGCAAAGAGGATGCAAAGGAGAGGTAAAGCCATGTCTTCCTTGAGGGTGGGACCCGGCACGTCTGAGTGTTCCTTCCAGACGCTGGCAATCAGGACTCCAGCTCAGCTCGCAGTGTTTCGGAACATCGCCACTGCTGAGGTACTTCCTGCCCCTCACACATCAGGAGAAAGAATCACTGAGGAAGGACTCCTGGGGACAGAGGAATGGCAGATTCCCCAAGTCAAACAGAGGAGGAGAAAGGGAAGCTGGCAGATAGAACAAGGAAGGACAATTAGTTCATAACCATGTATGGAAAGTGTTGGAAGGAAAGGGGCGCTGGAATTGACATTTAAAACGCAAGCAGGGGCCGGCGGTGGTGGCTCATGCCTGTAATCCCAGCATTGTGGGAGGCCAAGGAGGGCAGATATCGAGGTTCAAGAGATCAAGACCATCCTGGCCAACAGGGTGAAACCCCGTCTCTACTAAAAATACAAAAATTAGCTGGGCGTGGTGGCACACGCCTGTAGTCCTAGCTACTCGGGAGGCTGAGGCAGGAGAATCACTTGAACCCAAGAGGCAGAGGTTGCAGTGAGCCGAGACTGCACCACTGCATCCAGCCTGGCTACAGAGTGAGACTGTCTCAAAAAAAAAAAAAAAAAAAGGAAACAGCCAGGCGCAGTGGCTCACGCCTGTAGTCCCAACACTTTGAAAGGCTGAGGTAGGAGAATCACTTGAGCCCAGGAGTTTGAGATCAGCCTGTCCAACATAGTAAGACCCCATCTCTACAAGAAAATGTTTTAAGAAACTAGCCAGGCAGGCCGGGCGCGGTGGCTCACGCTTGTAATCCCAGCACTTTGGGAGGCCGAGGCGGGCGGATCACGAGGTCAGGAGATCGAGACCACGGTGAAACCCCGTCTCTACTAAAAAAAATACAAAAAATTAGCCGGGCGTGGTGGCGGGCGCCTGTAGTCCCAGCTACTCGGAGAGGCTGAGGCAGGAGAATGGCGTGAACCTGGGAGGTGGAGCTTGCAGTGAGCCGAGATTGCGCCACTACACTCCAGCCTGGGCGACAGAGCGAGACTCCATCTCAAAAAAAAAAAAAAAAAAAAAGAAACTAGCCAGGCATGGCTGGGCGCAGTGGCTCATGCCTGTAATCCCAGCACTTTGGGAGGCCGAGGTGGGTGGATCACGAGGTCAGAAGTTCGAGACCAGCCTGACCAACAGGGTGAAACCCCATCTCTACTAAAAAATATATATATATATACCATTAGCCAGGCATGGTGGTGCGCACCTGTAATCCCAGCTACTCAGGAGGCTGAGGCAGAAGAACCACTTGAACCCGGGAGGCGGAGGTTGCAGTGAGCCGAGATCGCTCCACTACACTCCAGCCTGGGCAACAAAGCGAGACTCAGTCTCAAAAAAAAAAAAAAGGAAGAAGAAACTAGCCAGGCATGGTGGTAGCACATGCCTATAGTCCCAGCTACTGGGGTACAACCTGTGGTGGGAGGATCGCTTGAGCCTGGGAGGTCAAGGCTGTAGTCAAGGTCAAGGCTACAGAGCTGTGATTGCACCACTGCAGTCCAGCCTCAAAAAAAAAACACGGGGCTGGGAGCGGTCTCTCACACCTGTTAATCCCAGCACTTTGGGAGGACGAGGAGGGTGGATCACAAGGTCAAGAGTTTGAGACCTGGCCAACATGGTAAAATACCATCTCTACTAAGAATACAAAAATTAGCCAGGTGTGGTGGCATGTGCCTGTAATCCCAGCTACTCAGGAGGCTGAGGCAGGAGAATTGCTTGAACACCAGAGGCAGAGGTTGCAGTGAACTGAGATCGCACCACTGCACTCCAGCCTGGGTGACAGAGCAAGACTCTGTCTTGAAAAAAAAATTAAAAAGGCAAGATTGCCAGGCGCGGTGGCTGTAATCTCAGCACTTTGGGAGGCCAAGGCGGGCGGATCACTTGAGGTCAGGAGGAGTTCGAGACCAGCCTGGCCAACATGGTGAAACCTCGTCTCTACTAAAAATACAAAAAACTTAGCCAGGCGTGGTGGTGGGCGCCTGTAATGCCTCGAGAGGTTGAGACAGGAGAATCCCTTGAACCTGAGAGGCGGAGGTTGCAGTGAGCCGAGATCGCATCACTGCACTCCAGCCTGGGCAATAGAGTGGGACTCAGTCTTAAAAAAAAAAAAAAAAAAAAAAAAAGCCAAGATTCTGCAAAGTCCCTACCCCCAATTAGGAAGGGCACCAGCACCTAAGAAATGAAGTCCACCAAAAAGGAAGACCAGAGAAGGCTGGCCCCTTACAGGAAAGGCTTCTAGCTGAAGATCCAGCCCCAGTGGGACAGACACACACACACACACACACACACACACACACACACACACACACAGAGACACATACACATACACGCCCACTGGGCTTTTCACAAACAAGGGAGCTGGTGGGGATGAGCCAGAAAAGCTGCACAATGACAACAGGCTTTGTCTTCCCAGGAAGCCAGGCACCATTTAAAGGCACAGAAGCACACGAGGAGTCCAGCTGAGGCACACAAAACCTACCACAGGGCAGCCAGCCGGGCGCTCTTCTCCACACCCCCACCCGGTGCCAGTGGAGGCATGAGCCCAGGCAGGAGGGAAGGCACAATGAATTTCTGAAGTAAAGTTTAAATAGATTTTATTGTTACAAGGGGGACCCCACCAAGCAGAGTCAGTGACCCCCCAGGAGGTCACCATGGAGACATCAAGAGGTCATGATTGCAGAAGAGGTGACTGGAATTGAACGACATGATCCAGGGGAGGCCGGCCAGAAATGCAGTAACATGACCAGGATGGGCCGGTGGGGCTGGTCAGGTCACAGTGTAAGGGGCAGAACAGACCCCTTCACTCCGGCCTCCTGTAGGTCTCCAGGTGTGACAGGATCCAGCCCGCTGGCAGGAGGAAGGTCACAAAGCAGGAGGTAAGCCCAACGGCCAATTCCTACACAGAGCACAAGAAAGAAGGCACCTTGGAGTCAGTATTCCCCTAGGCTCTCAAGTCCTAGCAGTTCCCAGGCAGCAGAAAGCCCCCCTCAGGGAGCCAGGACTCAGAGGCAAGTGGGAGGCCCCAAATCCTCACGTTAAAGGAATCCACGCTCCAGGGAGCAGACAGAGCAGATCCAAGGCTACGCTAACCCTTGAGGTAAAGGGTCAGTTATAAGGAGGGGGAAGAGTGAGAGGAAGGAGAGACAGCTGGGGTTAAGGTTCAGGGAGAAATGCACCACCAGATCACAAAGGAAGGGACAGGAAGCAGGATTTATTGAAACCTGTTTTAAAACTGGTCTGGGCCGGGCATGGTGGCTCACGCCTGTAATCCCAGCAATTTGGGAGGCCAAGGCGGGTGGATCACGAGGTCAGGAGTTAGAGACCAGCCTGACCAACATGGTGAAACTCCGTCTCTACTAAAAATACAAAAATTAGCTGGGAGTGGTGGCGGGCGCCTGTGATCCCAGCTACTCCGGAGGCTGAGGCAGGAGAATGGCTTGGCTTAAACCTGGGAGGCGGAGGTTGCAGTGAGCCGAGATCGCACCACTGCACTCCAGCCCAGACGACAGAGCGAGACTCTGTCTCAAAAAAAACAAAAAACAAAAAACAAACAAAAACAGCAAAGCTTGTATGTTAAGACCCAGGATCCTTGCATGGGCCAGTAACTCCACAACTATACCTATTCTTCCTTGCCTTAAAACCCCCTCCCAGGCCGGGCGCAGTGGCTCACGCCTGTAATCCCAGCACTTTGGGAGGTTGAGGCAGGCGGATCACGAGGTCAAGAGATCGAGACCATCCTGGCCAACATAGTGAAACCCCGTCTCTACTAAAAATACAAAATTTAGCTGGGCATGGTGGCGCGCGCCTGTAGTCCCAGCTATTCGGGAGGCTGAGGCAGGAGAATCGCTTGAACCCGGGAGGCAGAGGTTGCAGTGAGCCGAGATCGCGCCACTGCACTCCAGCCTGGCGACAGAGCAAGACCCCGTCTCAAAATAAAATAACACAAGATAAAATAAAATAAATAGCAGTAACAACCATTTTCGTCGCTGACAGGGTCAGGCATCCCCCAATGAACCAATGAGAAAATGGGCTCAGAGCGGCTAAAGAAGTCGGCTCGAGGCAGCGCAGCGAGGAGGCGGCAGGGGAGGGAGGGTCTGACAGGACCAGACCCGAGATCCTGGGGCTGTGGGGAAAGACCTAATGCCGACAGCCCCGACTGTCGCCCGGGCACTGTCCCCGTCGTTCGCGCCCTCCAGACATGCCCAAACCGGCACTGCTGCTCCCCGCTATGCTGCGGGGCGCGGGGTGCGAGGCACTCTCAGGACCACCTGAGGTCAGCTAGGCAGAAGGGGCCAGCCAGCCCACGGCGCCTCCCGTGCTCTTCCAGGCCCGTTCCTCACCATGATCCCAAGCTTCTCCTCCGGCGGCAACGAATGGATCTTGGCGCGCGGCACTGGGAGCCGCCGGGCTGAGCCTGTCAAGCCCCGCAGCAGCAGCGGCGTCAGGACGGACATGATGGCACGGAGTACACCACGACAAGCGGTCAGCCGTAGCCCAAGGTCAGGAAGCCAAAATGGCTGCGCTGGCCGGAAGTTCCGGAGCTGGGGAGGCCGGGAAACTGCGGCCCGGAAGTCTCTCGGAAATGACGCAAGAACACACCTCCCACAGCCCTTGGCAGTTTTTGGCGCGTTCCTCGAAACAGCCAGTTGACACCTTCCTACCACTATGGGCGGAGCACAAAAGGGCTCTTCTTCGGGTTACGTTCCGCCTCCAAGGCTTATACTTGTGAGTGACATCTGGGGCCACCCAATCATGTACGCGAGAAGCCTAAACTGTTCTTAACTCCTCCCTCCATTCATACTGTTAAATCTCTCTCTATTCAGGCGGGGCGCGGTGGCTCACGCCCGTAATCTCAGCACTTTTGGGAGGCCGTCTGTACTAAAAATAAAGTACGGGCTGGGCGCGGTGGCTCACGCGTCTTATCCCAGCACTTTGGGAGGCCGAGGCGGGTGGGTAGATCATCTGAGGTCAGGAGTTTGAGACCAGTCTTGCCAACATGGTGAAACCCCATCTCTACTAAAAATACAAAAATTGGCCGGGCGCAGTGGCTCACGCATGTAATCCCATCACTGGGAGGCCGAGGCGGGTGGATCATCTGAGGTCAACAGTTCAAGACCAGACTGGCCAACATAGTGAAACCCCGTCTCTACTAAAAATACAAAAATTAGCTGGGCATGGTGGTGGGCACGTGTAATTCCAGCTACTCGGGAGGCTGAGTCAGGAGAATTGCTGAACCCAGGAGACAGAGGTTGCAGTGAGCCGAGATTGAGCCATTGCACTCCAGACTGGGCCACAAGAGCGAAACTCCATCTCAAAAACAAAAAACAACAATAAAAAAAGTTTGAAAGCAGCCTGGCCAACATGGTGAAACCCCATCTCGACTAAGAATACAAAAAATAGCCAGGCATGGTGGTAGATGCCTGTAATCCCAGCTACTAGGAAGGCTGAGGCAGGAGAACTGCTTGAACCCTGTAGGCAGAGGTTGCAGTGAGCCAAGATCACGCCACTGCACTCCAGCCTGGGCGACACAGCAAGACTCCGTCTCAAAAAAAAAAAAATAATCTCTCTATTCAGAGTCCCCTCCTCTCCACCAGTCCTCCGTCGTTTCTGTTCAGAATTCCTGACACTGACCTAGTAGCCAAACCTCCCTCAATTACTATTACACTCTTCAATTCCAGTTACCATGCTGGAGCAGCCAACTTCCCTTCCTTCCTACCCTATCACTATCTCTCCCTCCCCCATCCCTTCCTTCTTGGTTTTTTAAACCTAAATCTGACCAAGTCATATACTTTCAGTGGCTCCCCATTGCTTCCTAGGCAAAATCCCAATTCCTGGATGTCACTGTCCAGCCTCAACTCTCAAAACTCTTCAATATTCCACACCTTCGACCCTGCTCTCTGATTTCCACCACGAAACCTTTTGTTGCATTCAAAATGCACTCTGCATTTTGTTGTTGTTGTTGAGACAAGGTCTAGCTCTAAGCCCAGGCTGGAGTGGAGTGCGGTGTGATCTCAGCTCACTGCAGCCTTGCAACCTCCACCTCCCAGACTCAAGCCATCCTCCCACCTCAGCCTCCCGAGTAGCTGGGATTACAGGTGCCCACCACCATGCCTGGCTTTTTTTTTTTTTTTTTTTTTTGAGATGGAGTCTCTCTCTGTTGCCCAGGCTGGAGTGCAGTGGCACTACCTTGGCTCACGGCAACCTCCGCCTCCTGAGTTCAAGCAATTCTCCTGCCTCAGCCTCCTGAGTAGCTGGGATTAGAGGCATCTGCCACCATGCCTGGCTATTTTTTGTATTTTTAGTAGAGACAGGGTTTCACCGTTTTGGCCAGGCTGGTCTCGAACTCCTGACTTCAGGCGATCCACCCACCTTGGCCTCCCAAGGTGCTGGGATTACAGGCATGAGCCACAGCACCCAGCCTAATTTTTGTAGTTTTTGTAGAGATGGAGGGGGGTCTTGCTATGTTAGTCAGGCTGGTCTCAAACTCGTGAGCTGAAGCGATCCACCCAGATTAGCCTCCCAAAGTGCTGGGATTACAAGCGTTTGCCACGGCGCCTGGCCTTGCCTCTGCACTTTGGGTTTTGTTTTTGTTTTGAGACATGCATCACCCAAGCTGGAGTGCAGTGGTGCAATCTCGGCTCACTGCAACCTCCACCTCCCTGGCTCAAGCGATTCTCCTGCCTCAGCCTCCCAAGCAGCTGGGATTACAGGTGTATGCCACCACACCCGGCAAATTTTTGCATTTTTAATAGAGACAGGGTTTCGCCATGTTGGCCAGGCTGGTCTTGAACTCCTGGCCTCATGTCATCTGCCCCCCTCAGCCTCCCAAAGTGCTGGGATTACAGGCATGAGCCACTGTGCCCGGCCTTGCTTCTGCATTTTATGTTCATTTTTTCAGCTCCTCTCCAGGCTGCCTTTTTCACCATGCTAACTCCTGCTTCCTGGCTTCCAGTTAATGATACCACTTACTTTATTCAGTGAGTATTTATTAGCCTCTACTGTGTGTTAGGAACTATTGTAGACACCAGTATAAACGAGGTGGATAAAGTTTCTTGTCACAAAGCTGACATTCTGGAGGGGAAAAAACAGACAACAGGCACTTAATTAGAAACTATTGTGTAAGTGTCACGGTGAAAATAAAACCATGATGTGCTAGGAAGATATCTGGGATGGGACTACTCAGGATGCCTTCACTGGCCACCCCAAGCCTGCGTCTCCTCTGTGCCCAGCAACACCTGTGTCAGCCCTGCCCCACATGGTGGGTATCCATCAAGACTAGGGGCCACCTGAGGGCAGAGCCTGTGTTGGTTCACCACTGTTTCCAACCAGACACTCAGAATGTTTATAAACTGCAGGAGGCTGAACAGTATTGAACTAGGTAGAAGGCACACGAGGAAAGGGGGTGTGGGACCACCCACTGGGCCAGGTCTTAATGGTACAATCTCATTCCAGGTTTACAATAATGTCATGAAATAGATGCTATTATTATTTCAATTATTTTATTTTGAGACAGCGTCTTGCTCTGTTGCTTAGGCTGGAGTGAAGTGTCATGACCACACCTCACTGCAGCCTTGACCTCCCAGGCTCAAGTGATCCTCTTCCTTCGGTTTCCCCAGTAGTTGGGGACTACAGGCACACACCAGCATACCTGGCTACCTTTTTATTTTTTGTAGAGACAGCGTCCCACTATGTTGCCCAGGCTGGTCTTGAGCTCCTGGGGTCAAGCAATCCTCCCACCATGGCCTCCCAAAATGCTGGGATTATGGGCGGGAGCCACTGTGCCTGCCCTATTTCAAATTTTTTACAAATGAGGAAATAGACCCGAAGGGTCAGGTGACTTGATCAAGATCATGAAGCTACAAGGCTGCCTTGCCAGGATTACAGGGCAGTTCTGTTGCCTCCAAAACCCATGCTTTTAGCCACCACACATGCTGCTGCAGATTTGGACTTCCCAGATGTTCCAGTTTTGACATTCAGGTTAATAACATCAAAGGCTGTGGCAGGGGGTGGCAATGGGGTGGCAAGAGATTGAGAAACAGGAGCTTTGAAAGAGAAACCTCAGCCAGTGGGTGGTGTGTGTGGGGGGGTGTCACAGCAAGGTTGCAATGAACTCGGGGTGCCCTAAAAGGGGAGCTGTGTCTAAGCTTCCCCTGGAGGGATGTGTTCCTAGGCCCCAAGCTCATCCCTCTTCATTGCTCCCTCACCTTCCCCACCCCATTCTAGTTTTTTGTTTGTTTGCTTTTGGCTTACAACACCACAAATTCATTTTCTTACAGTTCTAAAGATCAGAAATATAAAATCAAGATGTCAGAAGGCCAGAATTTCTTGTCGTGGCTCCAGGGCAGAATCCATTATCTTTTCTTTTCTAATTTCTAGAAGCCACTTGTATTTCTTGGTTTGCAGTCCCTTCAAAAAATATGGAATGCTTCACAAATTTGCATGTCATCCTTGCACAAGGGCCATGTTAATCTTCTCTGTATCGTTCCAATTTTAGTATATGTGCTGCCAAAGCAAGCACTTTTTTTTTTTTTAGACAGAGTCTCGCTCTGTATCCCAGGCTGGTGAGCCGTGGTACCATCTCAGCTCACTGCAAACTCTGCCTCCTGGGTTCAAGTGATTCTCCTGCCTCAGCCTCCCCGGTAGCCAGGATTACAGGCGCACGCCACCACGCCTGGATGATTTTTGTATTTTTAGTAGAGACAGGGTTTCACCATGTTGGCCAGGCTGGTCTCAAAACTCCAGAACTCAAGTGATCCACCTGCCTTGGCCTCCCAAAGTGCTGTGATTACGGGCGTGAGCCACCGTGCCAGGCCCCATTCTTAGCAATCTCAGCCCAACCCCACCCACAACCACCAGGGCCCTGTTCTTGCCCTGCACAGAGCCCTAGCGAACAGCCCAGGACACATGCTTCTAAACTCCCTTCCTGATCCCTAGGGGCACAGGGTTAAGAGGCCCAGGCCCCAGCTGGCTGCCACTGGGAGAAGGAAGGGGCAAGGACCTCCCTGCTGCCCTCCTGGGCTTCTCTGGCACTGGGAAACAAAGGAATAACTCCCCAATTAGAGCACAGTCAGATGTAGGCAAGAGAAAAATGGCTTCCCTCCACCCCTCTAGGTTCTTTGGCTGGACTATGAACTAAATTGACTTAAGACAGATCAACAGGTGAAAAACCATTTCTAATTAGATACATACTATGATGGTTAATACTGAGTGTCAATTTGATTGGATTGAAGGATACGAAGTATTGATCCTGGGTGTGTCTGTGAGGGTGTTGCCAAAGGAGATTAACATTTGAGTCTGGGCTGGGAAAGGGAGACTCACCCTTAATCTGGGTGGGCACCATCTAATCACCTGCTAGTGGGGCTAGAATATAAAGCAGGCAGAAAAATATGAAAAGACCAGACTGGCCTCACCTCCCAGCCTACAACTTTCTCCCATGCTAGATGCTTCCTGGCCTCAAGCATCAAATTCCAAGTTCTTCAGTTGTGGGACTCGGACTGGCTCTCCTTGCTCCTCAGCTTGCAGGCAGCCTATTGTGGGACCTTGTGATCATGTAAGTTAATAGTTAATAAACTCCCCTTTATATATATATATATATATATATATATAAATATATATATATATATATATATCCTATTAGTTCTGTCCCTCTAGAGAACCCTAATACACATACACAAGGGAGTACCAAAAAACATGTAGCTCGAAGGGTCAAATGACTGAAGCTTATATAGCATCCTGAGCTACAGAAAGAAACAGGGGATGGGAGTTCACAGGGGTTATGAGGGTGAGGGTTATGAGGATGTGTGCGGTGAATAAAGGCTGTCTCGTTACACAGATGAAGTCTCCGGTGATCAAAGTTGTCTGGGCTGGGCTTGGTGGTTTACGCCTGTAATCCCAGCACTTTGGGAGGCCGAGATGGGCAGATCACGAAGTCCAGAGATTGAGACCATCCTGGCCAACATGGTGAAACCCCGTCTCTATTAAAAATACAAAAAATTAGCTGGGTGTGGTGGCAGGTGCCTATAGTCCCAGCTACTCGGGAGGCCAAGGCAGGAGAATCACGTGAAACTGGGAGGCAGAGGTTGCAGTGAGCTGAGATCGAGCCACTGCACTCCAGCCTGGCAACAGAGCATGACTCTGTCTCAAAAAAAAAAAAAAAAAAGGTCGTCTGGAGCAGCCCTCTTCCTGATATAAGATACTCTTACCAATGTAAAGGTAATATAATTTCCATTATGCATGTAAATTACAAAATAGCAACCTAAAAGGAAGAAGCTGAAACAAAATTAACATAAGCAGAGAGCTTATTTGGGCCAAGTTTGATGATTATAACCTGAGAGCATAGAATCAAGTTATCCTGAATATACACTCTGATTAGCAGCAGTTGTAACTGGATTTTTTTTTTTTTTTTTTTTTTTAAGACGGAGTCTGGCTCCGTCGCGCAGGCTGGAGTGCAGTGACACCATCTCGACTCATTGCAACCTCCGCCTCCTGGGTTTAAGCGATTCTCCTGCTTCAGCCTCCCGAGTAGTTTGGATTACAGGCGCCCACCACCACGCCCGGCTAATTTTTGTATTTTTATTTTTTATTTTATTTATTTTTGAGACAGAGTCTCGCTCTGTCACCCAGGCTGGAGTGCAGTGGGGTGATCTCAGCTCACTGCAAGCTCCACCTCCCAGGTTCACGCCATTCTTCTGCCTCAGCCTCCCGAGTAGCTGGGACTACAGGCGCCCGCCACCACGCCCGGCTAATTTTTTTTGTATTTTTTAATGGAGACGGAGTTTCACCATGTTAGCCAGGATGGTCTCGATCTCCTGACCTCATGATCCGCCCGCCTCAGCCTCCCAAAGTGCTGGGATTACAGGGGTGAGCCACTGTGCCTGGCCTGTAAGTAGATTTTTAAAGGCAAAAAAGTAGGATAGGGAGCCAGGAGGATCGCTTGAAACCAAGAGTTCAAGGCCAGACTAAGCAATAAAGTAAAACCCTTGTCTCTACAAAAAAATAATAATGGTGTGGCATGCGAGTGCCTGTAGTCCCAGCTACTTGGGAGGCTGAGGTGGGAGGATTGCTTGAGCCTGGGAGATAGAGGCTGCTGTGAGCCATGATCATGCCACCGCAAGAGTGACAGAGTGAGACCCTGTCTCTAATAATAATAATAATAATAATAATAAAAGTAACAACTTAAAAGGGGGAACAGAGAGAGCCAATACAATTGTCAGAGGTGTTTGAACCAGAGAGACTCCATCTTGAGTAGGGGCTGGGCTGGGTAAAATAAAGCTGAGACCTGCCAGATTGCACTCTCAATAGGTTAGGCTTTTTTTTTTTTTTTTTTGAGATGGAGTCTTGCTCTATCGCCCAGGCTGGAGAGCAGTGCCACGATCTTGGCTCATTGCAACCTCTGCCTCCCGGGTTCAAGCGATTCCCCTCCCTCAGCCTCCCGAGTAGCTGGGATTACAGGCGCATGCCACCATGGCTGGCTAATTTTTTTTTTGTATTTTTAAGAGATGAGGTTTCACCATGTTGGCCAGACTGGTCTCGAACTCCTGACCTCAGGCAATCCGCCCACCTCGCCCTCCCGAAGTGCTGGGATTACAAGCGTAAGCCACTGTGCCCAGCCCAAATTTATTTATTATTATTATTTTTTGAGACAGTCTCACTCTGTCACCCAGGCTGGAGTGCAGTGGCGCCATCTCAGCTCACTGCAACCTCTGCCTCCCGGGTTCAAGCAATTCTCTTGCCTCAGTCTCCTGAGTAGCTGGGATTACAGGCATGCGCCACCACGCCCGGCTAATTTTTGTATTTTTAGTAGAGACGGGATTTCACCATGTTGGTCAGGCTGGTGTCAAACTCCCGGCCTCAAGCAATCCACCTGCCTTGGCCTCCAAAGTTCTGGTATTACAGGCGTGAGCTACCATGCCCAGCCTAAACTGATTGATTATGGAGTCTCACTCTGTCACCCAGGCTGGAGTGCAACGGCGCGATCTCGGCTCATTGCAACCTCTGCCTCCCAGGTTCAAGCGATTCTCCTGCCTCAGCCTCCTGAGTAGCTGGGATTACAGGCACATGGCACCACGCATGGCAAATTTTGGTATTTTTAATAGAGACGGGGTTTCACCATGTTGATCTCGAACTTCTGATCTCTGATCTGCCTGCCTTGGCCTCCCAAAGTGCTGGGATTACAGGCATGAGGCACCGTGCACAGCCTCCTTTCCATTCTTAAACAACTTGCTTTCGATTTATGCTACGGACTCGCCCCAAATTACTTCTTTCGGGAGGTCCAAGAACCCTCTCTTGGGGTCTGGATTAGGACTCCTTTCCTGTAACACAATGTTGTTTGTAAGGAATTATTGGTTTATAGAAATGAGGCTGATTAGTGTTACATTATAGGGTATGGGTTATAGTGTCTGGCATGGCACTGTTAGGTTAATGTGTAGCTACTTGTGGCAATAGTAAGCAGTTTCAAGAGATGAACACATAGCTCAAAAGATGAATATCTCTCTGGGCCTAGTAATTAAAAAGATTTACATTCCTTAGGCTGGGAGTGGTGGCTCATGCCTGTAATCCCAGCACTTCAAGTCAGGAGTTCAAGACCAGCCTAGCCAATATGGTGAAACCCCATCTCCACTAAAAATACAAAAATTAGCCAGGTGTGCTGGCACACACCTGTAGTCCCAGCTACCCAGGAGGCTGAAGCAGGAGAATCATTTGAACCTGGGAGGCGGAGGTTGCAGTGAGCTCAGATCACTCCACTGCACTCCAGCCTGGGCAACAGAGGGAGACTCCATCATAGATTAGACTGGATTGGATTGCATTGGGTTGGGTTGGGTTGGGTTGGGTTGAGTTGGATTGGATTAGATTGATTTACTTTCCTCAGATAAAAATGCTTTTTTTCTCAAAAAGGACCGGGCACAGTGGCTCACACCTGTAATCCCAGCACTTTGGGAGGCCAAGGTGGGCAGATCACCTGAGGTCAGGAGTTCGAGACCAGCCTGGCCAACGTGGTGAAACCCCATCTCTACTAAAAATACAAAAATTAGCTGGGCATGGTGGCGAGCACCTGTCATCCCAGCTACTCAGGAGGCTGAGGCAGGAGAACTGCTTGAACCCGGGAGGTGGACGGTGCAGTGATCTGAGATCAGGCCATTGCACGCCAGCCTGGACAATGAGCAAAATATTGTCTCTCACACACAAAAAAAAATTAAAACATTAAAAAGGTTAGCTTTTCAGAGCTTCTCTCATGTCTGCAGTTTCTCTGAATAACCACCTCACAATATGCCAAAGTAGCATATTTCAGGGTGGGATATTCTGGTCTCCTACAGTCGTATTTTGAAGTGGTGTGTCCTGAGCCCCAACACAGGCAAGGGGCCTGGAGATACTCTAGGAGGTGATGGGGACTTTCTGGCGCTGGGAAACTAAACTTTTTGTTTGTGCTCTGTTCCAGGGCTTTCCTCAGGCCTTTGTGATATGTTTCTCTCAGAACCCCTATCACCGTGGAGGAAAGAGAGGCTGGCAGACAGGTTCCATAACGCAGCTGAGTCTGCTAGTGCCAGGCAGGGCTTGCACCTAGGTCTGTCTGTTGGATTAATACCAAGGTCTCTGCTCTTTCCCCATCCCTCCCAGCAACCAACCCATCCCAGAATCCAGGCACAGTCCTTCAACAAAAGAGCAGTGAGACTGTGTGGTGCATTTATACAATGAAACGTGACAGAGTAGCGAAAATGAACAAACTCCAGCTGCAGCACGGATGGATCCCAAAATGTTGAGGGGAGAGGCCAGGCCTGAAAGAGCACAGGGTGCATGCTTCTATTTATACAAAGCTCAACAGCACGCAGGTCTGAGCCATGAGGTGGGAGTCAGGTGGTGGGGTCCCCAGGGGAAGAGGGAAGACAGGGGGCCAAGAAGAGGCATGATTGGCTTCTGGATGCTGGTCCTCTGTTCACTTAGTGATGAGTCCATTGTGAGTGGTGGGACTTTCACGGTTTGTGCACTTTTCTGTATGTATGTTACACTTCAATTAAAAACTTTAAAAAATTTTTGACAAGACAGGCCAGATACAGCGGCTCATACCTGTAATCCCAATGCTTTGGGAGGCCCAGGTGGGAGGATCATTTGAGATTAGGAGTTCGAGACCAGCCTGGGCAACAAACGAGACTCCTGTCTTTACTAAAAACAAAAAATTAGCCGGGCATGGTGGTGCGAACCTGTAGTCCTAGCTACTTGGGAGGCTGAGGCAGAAGCATCACTTGAGCCCAGGAGGGTGAGGCTACAGTGAGCTATGATTGGGCCACTGCACTCCAGCCTGGATGACAGAGCAAGACCCTGTCTCAAAAAAATAAGGCCAGGCTGGGTGCGGTGGCTCATGCCTGTAATCCCAGCACTTTGGGAGGCCAAGGCAGGTGAATCACGAGGTCAGGAGTTCAAGACCAGCCTGGCCAAGATGGTGAAACCCGTCTCTACTAAAAATACAAAAATTAGCCAGGCACAGTGGCAGGTGCCTGTAATCCCAGCTACTCAGGAGGCTGAGGCAGGAGAATCGCTTGAACCTGGGGGACAGAGGCTACAGTGAGCCCAGATCATGCCACTGCACTCCAGCCTGGGTGACAGAGAGACTCTGTCTCAAAACAAGTAAGTTTAAAAAAATAAGGCCAGGCACAGTGGCTCATCCCTGTAATCCCAGCACTTCGGGAGGCCAAGGCGGGAAGATCACCTGAAGTCAGGAGTTCGAGACCAGCTTGGCCAACATGGGGAAACCCCGACTCTGCTAAAAATAAAAAAATTAGCCAGGCGTGGTGGCCTGTGCCTGTAGTCCCAGCTACCCAGGAGGCTGAGGCAGGAGAATCATTTGAACCCAGAAGGTGGAGGCTGCAGTGAGACCAGATCGCATCACTGCACTCCAGCCTGGGCGACACAAGACCTTGTCTCTAAATAAATAAATAAATAACAATAAAAATAGACAAAAAGCAGAGAAAAATAATATGCCATATGATCTTGTTTTGCTAAAGACAAATAGAGAAATAGATATGCATGTAAAAATCTAGGGCACATACAAATTGTGACCAATAGTGTTCTCTAGATAGTGGCAGGAAAGTAGGTGATTTCTGGTCTTTCTCTACTGTATTTCCAAGATTCCATATAAGGCAATTCTTGTTTTCTTTTTCTTGGAGATGGGGTCTCGCTCGGTCGCCCAGGCTGCAGTGCAGTAGCAAGATCTCAGCTCACTGCAACCTCTGCCTCCTGGGTTCAAGCAATTCTCCTGCCTCAGCCTCCTGAGCAGCTGGGACTATAGGCGCCTGCCACCATACCTGGCTAATTTTTTATTTTTAGTAGAGATGAGGTCTCGCTATGTTGCCCAGGCTGGTCTCGAACTCCTAATCTCAAATGATCCTCCCACCTGGGCAGAGTATATATTTTTGTATCACAAAAACATTTCTGGGCCGGGCACGGTGGCTCACGCTTGTAATCCCAGCACTTTGGGAGGCCGAGGCGGGCGGATCATGAGGTCAGGAGATCGAGACCACGGTGAAACCCCGTCTCTACTAAAAATACAAAAAAATTAGCCGGGCGTGGTGGCGGGCACCTGTAGTCCCAGCTACTCGGAGAGGCTGAGGCAGGAGAATGGTGTGAACCCGGGAGGCGGAGCTTGCAGTGAGCCAAGATTGCGCCACGGCACTCCAGCCTGGGCGACAGAGCGAGACTCCGTCTCAAAAAAAAAAAAAAAAAAAAAAAAATTGTATATTACAATAATACACTTTTTTGTATATATTTTGTAATATATTACAAAAAAAGTTTGTATTTTAGAAGAGACAGGGTTTTACCACTTTGCCCAGCCTGGTCTTGAACTCCTGAGCTCAAGCATTCCACCCGCTTCTGCCTCTCAAAGTGCTGGGATTACAGGTGAGAGCCACCATGCCCAGCCTAGGGCAATTCTTACTGCTTAAAAGCAAGCAAGCCCGGGTGCAGTAGCTCATGCCTGTGATCTCAGCACTGTGGGAGGCCGAGGTGGGCAGATCACCTGAGGTCAGGAGTTCGAGACCAGCCTGGCCAACATGGTGAAACCCCATCTCTACCACAAATACAAAACTAGCTGGGCGTGGTGGCACACACCTGTAGTCCCAGTTACTCGGGAGACTGAGGCAGGAGAATCCCTTGAACCCAGGAGGCAGAGGTTGCAGTGAGCCGAGATCGCACCACTGCCCTCCAAGCTGGGCGACAGAGCAAGACTCCATCTCAAAATAATAAAATAAACTAGCAAGGAGAGGGGGGTTTGTTGGTCCAATGAGGGAGGTGTGCCCCATGTAGTGACAGGCTCTCTGACAGGAACCTTCCACAGGACAGGGACTCCCTCTATCACCCTGGACAGCTGCTGTGCTGCCTGCAAAGATGGGGAGCTCAGTTCCCCCGCGTGGGACTGCCCCCACGCTCCGATTGCTTTGCTAGGGAGTCCCTCCCTACTAAGGGGTAAGGCCTAAGTCTCTTGAGCCCTTGGTCTCTCTGATCCCCGGGCTCAACCTGTTCCCTCCTGAGTGGGGCACTAGGAATAGATCTCAAGCCTTGGGGATGGGTAGGGGAGCTGGTCCAGGCCTCCTGTCACTGACTGTCATACCAGGTGCCCCACCCCAGAGGCAGCCCCCAGACCCACTGCTTACACATGGCCTGGAAAAACACTGGGTCTCCCCAGCCCAGGCCTGGCCCTCTCTCCATGAAAGGCTCTGGTCCAGCAGCGGCTCTTGTCCAAATATGGAACTGCGAGGCCTGGGGAGGGGGCTACACCCCAGTCCTGAGGGGCCAGCAGGTAAGAATCCTCAGCTGCCCCTCCTCTGCACACTTTCTAGAGCTTGCCACCTCCCAAAGCATCTGATCTAGAGCTGGTAAGAACCTGAGTTTTGGGTCTCCAGTTTCCCTACCTGGCCTGGTCTCTCCTCCTGGCACATCAGGTGGGTGCCTGGCACTGAGCCCTGGGGCTGGCCAGAGGGAGGGCTGCAGGGTGAGGGTGCAAAGAAGCCAGCCCTGTGCTCTCAGATGGCAGCTGGGGCCTCTTCATCTGCCTGTGGGGAATGACTCTTGGGGTGATGGCAGCAGCAGGAGATGCTAGTGAAGCTGCAGGAAGGGCCCAGTGCCCAGAGGTGGAGGGTGAACAAGGGCCTTGGGGAAGGAGATACAGGCCTAACACTGGGGTGCTGGGTACCTTGAGAATGTACCTTTCCCTCCGTGGGCCTTAGCTTCCCCATCTGAAATGGGGGCGCTAATGCAAAGTCCAGGAGAAGATGGAGGGAGAGACGGCATCACTGGAAGAGCTAGTTTGGGAAACCTAACCAGGCAACGGTCAAGGGAAGGGGCGGGACAGAGACAAGGGTCCCAGAGGAGCGTTTGCTCTTCCTGGGGCACAGCTGTTGCCAGGCGTCCAGGGGGCAGGCCCAGACACAGTGGTCAGGGGCAGGGTTGGGGGTGGAGGGGTTGCTCTCTAGGCAGGCACAGCTGTCCTGGCTGGGGCACCCCAGGGTTCCAGCAGCGGGAGGGAAGGGTGCAAGCTGAGGGCTGGGTGGGCCTGCTGACAGCCTGTGGTGGTTAACCCCTTCCGGAACGCAGCCCACAGCCAGTGGCCCTGTGTGATGAGGGCGAGATCACCGTGTTTGCACCCATGTGGGACTGCAGCTCCAACTTGGTGAAGACTGGCTTCTCAAGCCACATTTCCCTCCATCATGGGCTGGCCCCCAGCCTCGCCCCTACCAGGCTGTGAACCACATCCAGGCCCCTCTGCCTTCTGAGCCCCTAGCCTGGGCTCATAGCTCCAATACCCATGGGCCTCTTGCCTCTAGACCCCTGATCAGCTTAGGGCAGGTCCCCACTCCTTTTCACATTCCTGGACACCAGTCTCACTGCCAGGACCCTCAGAGGGCCCTAGCCTGAGTGCCCCATCCCTGGACCCCTCCAGCCACATACCCCACCTTTCCCCATCCCACATATCCAACATTCAGGAGAGGGGCCGCCACAGGAGTGGTCCCCCCACAGCTCCCACATGTGACACCCCTGTGTGGCCCACCTGCCGGGCATCGAGCTAGGCACGGGGGCAGTTCCACCACATGACCAACTTCAAGGGCGTGTGCTGCCCCATGCCATCCACAGTGCCTGCACTTGGCGGCTTGAGACTTCACTATGATCCTCAGTGGACGTGGGTGCCTAGTCCTTTGTCACCACTGAGGGGCTAGGGCCAGGGAGCCGGACAGGAGCCACTAGTGTCCAGGCCACCTGTCAGCCTCACCTGCTGCAACAGAGCCATGCTGTATCAGAGCATGGTGCAGGGCCTGGCTTTCAACAGCCAGATCAGCCACAGCTGGCTCTCACCCTGCTCCCGATCTCCCAGCTGTGGCCTACCAAGCCCTGCTCTGAGTTAAACAGCCTCCACCCCTTAGGGGGCTCCCAGCCTGGTCCCATTTCTCAGGGCCTCCTCCCTCCAGCACTGGGGTGGCCTGCACTAAGCACCAGCACCACATGATGTGACCTCAGCTCCAGCCCTGCCAGTCCGTAGGGACTACTAAATGTTCACCTTTAATAGAATTAACACTCCACAGCAGGGCCGGGCTTGGGAGCTCACGCCTGTAATCCCAGCACTTTGGGAGGCCGAGGTGGGTGGATCACCTGAGCTCAGGAGTTTGAGACTAGCCTGGCTAACATGGTGAAACCATGTCTCTACTAAAAATACAAAAATTAGCTGGGTGTGATGGCGTGTGCCTATAGTCTCAACTACTCAGGAGGCTGAAGTGGGAGGATCACTTGAGCCCAGGAGGTTGAGGCTGCAATGAGCTGATTGTGCCACCGCACTCCAGCCTGGGCGACAGAGATCTTGTCTCAAAAAAAAAAAAAGCCCACAGCAGACTCCTAAAGCCCCAGTACAGGTTTGAAGGTTCTCTTTGCTCACTTCAGCATAGTAGGAATCCAGGAACGTAGACGGAATCACAGAAACCAACGTCCTGTCCAGGGCAGCACTGCATAATACCCTGGCATTGCAGGCCAGAAGCAGGAGACACCACCCTTGTCCCCAGCACCAGGAATAGCAAGGTGGGGTGGGAGGGGCCTCTGGGGCCCATAGCTCCCACTCAGGAAGAAGCTGGGCCTCTCACAGCCACCGTGGGGCAGGGCAGCATAGGGAGGGAAAGGACCTAAGTCAGGCACACAGCTGTGGGTGTCCTTGGCTTGCTCCTGTCTTTTCTTTCCCAAGCTGCAGGTTACCTAACTGTGAAATGGGGATAACACCTCCTACGCTGTGTTCAAATCTTGGCTCTGCCATTTACTACTGGGCCCATGAGCAAGTTACTTCTCACTCTCAATTTATCTTTTTGAGAGAGTCCTGCTTTGTCGCCCAGGCTGGAGTGCAGTGGGGCGATCTCGGCTCACTGCAGCCTCTGCTTTCCAAGTAGCTGCGATTACAAGCACACATCACCACAATAAGCTAATTTTTTTTTCTTTTTTTGAGATGGAGTCTCACTTCTTCGCCCAGGCTGGAGTACAATGGCACAATCTCGGCTCACTGCAACCTCCGCCTCCCGGGTTCAAGCGATTCTCCATGTGCCACCACGCCTGGCTAATTTTTGTATTTTTAGTAGAGACAGGGTTTCACCATGTTGGCCAGGATGGTCTCGATCTTTTCACCTCGTGATCCACCTGCCTCAGCCTCCCAAAGTGCTGGGATTACAGGTGTGAGCCACTGCGTCCGACCTAATTTTTTGAGACAGAGTCTCACTCTGTCACCAGGCTAGAGCGCAATGGCGTGATCTCAGCTCACTGCAACCTCCGCCTCCCAGGTTCAAGCGATTCTCCTGCCTCAGCCTCCCAAGTAGCTGGGATTACAGGCATGCGCCACCATGCCCAGCTAATTTTTATGTTTTTAGTAAAGATGGGATTTCACCCTGTTGGCCAGGATGGTCTCGATCTCTTGACCTCGTGATCCACCCGCCTCAGCCTCCCAAAGTGCTGGGATTACAGGAGTGAGCCACCGCGCCCAGCCTAATTTTTTTATTTTTAGTAGAGACGGGGCTTCACCATGTTGCCCAGGTTGGTCTCGAACTCCTGGCCTCAAGTGATCTGCCTGCCTAGGCCTCCCAAAGTGCTGAGATTACAGGCGTAAGACACAATGACTGCAATTTTTTTTTTTTTTTTTTTAAGAACAGGATCTTGTTTGCTCTGTCACTCAGGCTGGAGTGCAGTGGCACAATCATGGCTCACTGCAGCCTCAGACTCCTAGGCTCAGGCAATCCTCCCATCTCAGCCTCTCAAGTAGCTGGGATTATAGGTGCCTGCCACCAGGCCCAACTAATCAAAAAATATTTTTTTTTAGAGACAGGGTCTCACTATGTTGCCCAGCCTGGTCTCAAACTCCTGGCCTAAAGCAATCCTCCCACCTCAGCTTCCCAAAGTGCTCGGGCTATAGGTGTGAGCCATGGCGCTGGCGATTTATCCTTAGATTGGGAGTAACACCACCACATTAGTTCACCAGGCTCGGCAGCAACACATCCCCTCTCCCCAGACCCCGTCTGTCCTCAGGGGTATAGAACAACCTCTGTTGCACTTGGGGAGGGAATATTCTAGCCAAAACTAGAAAAGCCTGCCCCCTAGTTTGAACTACCTTCAAAGCCAGCAGCAGAAACCATCTGGTGAGTGGCATCCCTCCCCCTGGGGACATAGTCCCTTTCAGTCCAGCCCAGGCTCTGGACTGTCTACTGCTCAGCAGTGGTGCCTCTTGCTCCGCCTGCCCGCCGAAGCTGTGGCAGCAGCATGGGGCAGCCCCAGGAGTCACACCACACCTCACTGAAGCAGCCGCTGTGGAGGGCCCAGGCCATTGTGAAGATGGAAGAGGAGGAATGGGTGCAGACCTCAACTCTCCCTGCACTCAGCCGGCAGGGATGAAGGAATGGCCCCAAGCTCTCCAACTGTGGCCATTTACCCTTCAGCAAGGGGATGATCATTCCAAGAAGTTTCTGCCTGGGATGAAAACACAGCCTTTAAGGAACAAATAACTTGAGGGGCAGAATTCTGTCACATGGGAAACTGGCCGTGTGATTCGCCAGGCAAATTGCTCTCCCTTCCCAAGGGCTATGCTGCCTTTCTTTGGGCCTCAAAGATAAGACAGCTGCACAAACTACCCGCGGGTGTGCCCCCGCCCACAGGGGAGAGGCCACAACATGCCACGGCTGGGACCCACGGAACAGGTATGACCCCGGCTCCTCTTTCCCCAGATGCTTGCTCTGCCAGGGCATGAACACTCCATGTGGATCAGGGTCTCCCGCTCCCCGTTCCAGCAGATGCAGACCACCAGGCAGAGTACAATGGGGCGGCCCCTCCACCGTCCACAGAAAGTACCAAGCTCCAGCTCCCCCAGGTCAGGGCTGGCAGGAGCCCTGCTTGGGGAACAACCTGCACAGCCCCATCTGTCACACTAGGGGGTCACAGTCTCCACCAGCTCATAACTCTCCTGCCCCAGCAGGCCTGACATGAGCTCCCCTTCCTTGGAGCCTTTGTCTTCTGTGAATGGATGGAAGAGGGCAGGAATCTTGAGACAAAGAATATTTTGAGTAACCCAATAAAGTCAAAGAGGAAAGAATCACTCTCGTCTATTCACCTCCCACACACAGGCACTGGAATTTACGTTTGGACACAGATTTCAAATGTCACAAGGCCTGGCTTGGGACTTTCTCTCCAGGATGCAAATCAGGCACCGTTCAGAACACCTTTGGCCTCTACTCAGAACTTCTGGGAAGTGGCACAAACACATACATTTGGTCTCTGTTCCCAGCTCTGGCTGCTTGCCCCGGACAGCCTGAATTTTTCTCTGGCATGGAGCTTTTTCACAGGGCAAGGCGTGGGGCTATCATAACCATGCACCTCCTGATGTTCGGGCCCAATGTTGGGACAGGCTGAGGGTCCAGAGCTTCCCAGATCCATGCTGCCCATGGTGCCCCAGCATCAGGAAGCCATCTCAGCAGCTGAACAAAGTGTCTTTTATTTGTGACATACAAATACAACCAATTCAAAAAGAGATCACTTTTTCCCTTTGATTCCAGTGATAACAAGCTGCTAAAGAAAAAAATATATATATATATATTATCAAGGAGTTTATCTTCCGAATTTCCTCTTAAAAAAAAAATTAAAAAGAACCATTCACATGTCCTATACATACTTGACACCAACAAAAATAACCTGAAACAGGGTGGATGTAACTAAAATTTTAAAAATCTTAAAAAAATCTTAACACGCTCCAAACAAACAAAACACAAAAAGCCTGGTACAAAAGGCCTGCTACGTTTCTCTGGTTTTTTTTTTTTTTTTGAGATGGAGTCTCGCTCTGTCGCCTAGGCTGGAGTGCAATGGCATGATCTCAGCTCACCACAACCTCCACCTCCTGGGTTCAAGCGAGTCTCCTGCCCCAGCCTCCCTAGCTGGGATTACAGGCCACAACCACGCCCGGCTAATTTTTGTATTTTTTAGTAGAGATGGGCTTTTGCCATGTTGACCGGGCTGGTCTTGAACTCCTGACCTCAGGTGACCCGCCTGCCTCAGCCTCCCAAAGTGCTGGGATTACAGGTGTAAGCCACCGCACCCAGCCATGCCAGCTGTTTCTCAAAACCAAGACCTGGAGGAAGTGGAGAAAGATGGATGTTTTGGAAATGAATGGGCTCAAGACCAACAAGAGTGACTGCGGGTCTCAGACAGTGCCTCTCCCACCCTAGTCCTGACCTCCTGAGGAACCCTTCAGGACATGGCCTGCAGAGACTGGGGTGAGCAGGGTATGGCACCAAGCACCTGTTAACCAGTTGGTGCCACGCATCCAGTGACTGGAAAGAGACAACGTACACTGAACTCACCTTACAAGGGATGAACACGGGGGGTTCCTTTTGGTCCCCTTGAGTGAGAGGTATCAGGAATCCATGATCTAAGACAATAAATATTTATCATCTGTGTCCTTTGAGAGACAGGGACCAGAGAAAAATCTCTTCCTAAACATGTTCCTGTGGTTTCATGATTCTTAGGAGTCCACCAAACCCCTCCAGCGATGTCAACTCTGCCTGGGATGAAACCCACCAGGAGCAAGCAGGGTGAGGCAGAGGCAGACTTATTCCAGTGTAAAGCTGCAAGGCCCTCTCTAAGGAGTTCCCAGTCCCACTGCTGCCCATCAAGAGCAGCGCAGAGTGCTCAGCAGAGGGGCCAGGCTGGGTGAGGGAGGCCCTGCGTACACAGGCTCCTGCACAAGCAGGAATCCAGGTGAGAAGCAAGGACCACTCTGGGGAGACCTGCCAGGACAGACTGCCAGAGTTGGGCAGAGGGTGGGATGTGAGCAGATGCTGAGGTCAGAGGGACCAACACACCTCCACGAGAGCAACTTCACGAAGGCTAGAACCTTTATGATACTCCCCACAGCAGAGCTCAGGAATATCCAAAGGGAGCTGTTAGGTGCTTTTTCTTTGATAAGGATTTGGTTTTTCTTCCCTGGAAGAGGAACAAGGCCTAGAGATCAGGATAAGCATTAGTTCTGAGCCTGCCTTTCTATCCTATGAGAGAAGAGGAAGGCTTTCTCCTTCCCCTGCTCCAGCCTGTTGCCACAGGGTGACACCAGAGAGAAAAGTAACTGTTGGCCACTGAGAGGCATTCCTGCTGCAGCCTGAGCTATGGCCCGGCTGGGCCATGGCAGTGGCACTAGTGCCTCACTGAGGCAGCAAGGGGCAAGCCTGAGGAGTGCAGGCAGAGGGGCCTGCTGCTGGCTGGGGGCTCTCTGAAGAGGGAGGGTGGCTGCGGGGAGGGGTGCCCTACCCTTAGAGAGCTATCAGCACCAAGATATGAAAATAAATGGAGTTAACTACATGAGGAACGAGAAGTCCTTCTGGGGAAGACGAGGGGCTCCCTGATGTTATTCTCCCCTTGAGACTAAGAACAGAGGTATTTGGGGTAGAGGTGAGAAGCAGAGGAGAAAGAACGGTGAGGGCTGGCAGGCAAGAACAAGCAGAACCTCTGGCTTTCTTCTATGAATCAAAAGCTCAAGTCACTGCCATGAGACCAGGAGGTTAAGCTTAGAATGCAGCAACATCCAGGAGCCTAGAGAAGCAATCATCCCCATGGCGGGTCCCACAGAACACCTCATTCCTGGTCCTTTCAGGCTCTCTCTGACAGCGATGGAGAGGCAGTCTTCCTCCCAGAGTCAGCTGGTCCCAACAAGAGCCCATTCCATGAATCCATAAAAACAGCTGGAAAGAGCTTTCTTCACTTCCCTGCATCTTGGCACAAAAGATCTTCCCACAGCCTCCGTAAGAGCATTCTATCTGCGAAAGTGTGAGTCTCTCTGAAGCCGCCCTCTATGCCCAGATCTTACACCCAGTGTGTTCCTCTTTGGGGATCAGCAAACCCCAGACCCAGGACTCCAGAACTTTCATACAGGTGGGCATAAACATCCCATTTGTCCAAGTGTGTATTTGTCAGGGGAGGGGAGGTTGCCCTGAATCTAGGAGCTGCAGAGGTGCGAGAACCTCCACTGCAGGCCCCAGGAGCCAAGTGAGGCGGCAGCCACTGTGGAGGATGAGCTTCACTGCCAGGCCCCACCCACTCTTCCCTCTCCCTTTCACTCCCTCCTAGCACTCTGGTCTCCTAGGAGAGGAGGAGCAGCTCATACCACTTCTCCCCAGGGTTCTGTGCTCTCAGGGTGCAGCCTGGCACGTGCAGGGCTGGGGAGGCCACAGCTCTGAGGACACCCAGTGAACGGTGAGACCAGGAAAGAGGAAAGGCCTTAGGAGAGAGCACTGTGACTTGAAAGTGGCTCTGAGGGTTCAGTGGCAGCAGCCACCACAGTGCCCACCCGCGTGGGAGTGATGGCTGTCCCCAAACTTGGTCCTCCGGCTCAGGATCTCATAGGAGCAATCCTCCCCACAGCAACCAGACATGCTGGGGGAAGAGTCATCAATTTCAAATCTGCAAGGCAGGCAGAAGAAAAGGGTTGGTGGCAGGCAGCTGAGTGCCTTCCTCCCTGGCCCAAGAACTCTTCTACCAGCCACACCGATGAGACCCTTAGGATGAGGGTGTAGGAGGTGGGCAGTGGACCAAGTCAGAGAGCACTGCCATACCATCTCCCTGAACCTGAACCCCCACGGACCACTGGACCATGAGCTCAGGCATCAGGATGAGTCGGGGCCAGGACCAGAAAAATGGCCCTGGGCAGGCCCACCTACCACCCAGAAGGGCCCACACCCAGCTCCTTACTGCAATGCTTCTCTGAAGAACTGGTAGGCACCATGATTGTGTTTAAATACCGTTAACATAACCTTCTTCATCTGTGTGCTGGAAGAAAGCAGAGCAAACGCCTTTTAGAAAGAGAAACATGGCTGGGCGTGGTGGCATGCACCTGTAATCCCAGCACTTTGGGGGGCAAAGGTGGGAGGATCATTTGAGCCCAGGAGTTAGAGACTAGCCTGGAAAACATAGTGGGACCCCATTTCTACAAAACATTTAAAAATTTAAAAAAATCAGCCCAGTATAGTGGCATGTGCCTTTAGTCCCAGCTACTCCAGAGGCTGAGGCCGGAGGATCACTTGAGCCTGGGAGGTAAAGGCTGCAGTGAGATATGATCACACCACTGCACTCCAGCCTGGGTGACAGAGTGAGACCCTGTCTCAAAAAAGAAAAGAAAAGAAAAGAAACAGAGACTAAGGTCATGCTTCCTTTCCTTTCTGTCTTTGTCTGTTACCTCCCTTTCACCCACACAAGTGTTCCTGAATTTGGCCTCTAGCCTCTAGAGGTCTTGGACCCCCACACGGCACTCACTGCTTCCCCCCATCACAGGCTGATCAGACTGCACAGGCATCAGCCCTGACCAGACTGGCTTTGTCCAGAGCAGGGATGTTTCCCACTTCCTCTCTGTAGCACCGTTACTTAGGTACAAAATGTGGCACAGATTAGGAACGCAAAAGATGCTCATTGGCCAGGTGTGGTGGCTCATGCCTGTAATCCCAGCACTTTGGGAGGCTGAGGTAGGCAGATCACCTGAGGTCAGGAGTTCGAGACCAGCCTCAACATGGAGAAACTCCGTCTCTACTAAAAATACAAAAATTAGCCGGGCATGGCAGTGCAAGCCTGTAATCCCAGCCACTCGGGAAGCTGAGGCAGAAGAATTGCTTAAACCCGGTAGGTGGAGGCTGCAGTGAGCCAAGATCGCGCCATTGCACTCCAGGCTGGGCAGTAAGAGTGAAACTCTGTCTCAAAAAAAAAAAAAAAAAAAAAAAAAGATGTTCGCTGCACTGAGCTAAACAAACAAAATCTGGAGTCATAACAAGGCAGGGAGCGTCTTACTGAGAGGGTTCTAAGACAGCTTTCTCCCAAAACACGCCTATGAGCCTCCTCCTCCAACGAGGCTCAAAGAATGGCAAGTGCCTCAGCGACAGCTCCTTCCAACTGAGTGCTATATGGGCCTCCTAAGAAGGAAGGCCTTACCTGTTGGCCATGAGCTGCAGGATCTGTATGAGGAACTTCCCCAGGCCTTTCCGCCGCACCTTGCTTTCCAACTGCACTTCATAGCTAGGTGAAGAAAGCAGAGAGGTGAGCGTGCAGGATGGGACATGAAGAGGCTGTAAGGTCTGGCAGAGGAGCTTGCAGTCCTTGGCAGCTCATAGACCTAGATAGGTCCAGGGGCTTTGTCACCTGGCTGGAGTGCCTGGACCATCACCAGGGTCTCTCTCCCCTACCTCCCCCAAGCCATGGCTCCTACCAGTACAAGACTTCATCCCCACACTCCACGTCAAACCGGAAGTGAGAAAAGGCAACAGGGACGGAGCTGTTTTCCCACGCGATGAGGTACCAGGCTCGGTCATCTGTCATTTCCTCCCGTTTCTCTCGGTCCTTCCAGCCCCATTCGCTCTGCTCATACCTGGGGAATTTGGGAGCAGTCAGACGAGAAAGCTGGGAGAGGAACTAGGCTCCCCTGGTCGGGACCCGCTTACATGGTTTGCATATTCGTTTTGGTCAGGTCGAAGGCCCAATCCACGGTGGCTGGCTCCAGTCCAGACACTCGCTTACATTCAATGGAGACATTCAACCTGAGAAGAGGACAGGACGTGTACGGAATTGGTTACAGCACTCCTGCCAGGGCACTGCTGTTCCTCCCTCAAAATCACAGGGAGGAGGGCCCAGTCTCAGTTACTGTAGAGAGAAAAGCCAACCCTGTATCTGCCCCAGCATGACTAGAGAAGGTGCAGGAACAAAGTCTTTCAGGCTGAGATTAACAACTGTGGCCACACGGCCCACCTCCCAACCACAAGGCCCATTTCCTGCCTCCCCAAGCTGTCCTAATCTGCCTCGGCACTTTGTAAACTTCTTTTCCCTCTCTGCTCTCTCTTTATTCTTTTTCTACATTTTCTGTCTCTTCTGTACTTTGTTATAAACACTCATGTCTTCCGTTATTTAGTTCCTGCCCTTAGGCATTTTTCCTGTTGCTGTAATTTCTGAACTGACTCCTCACTGGGCTCCCATGGGACCCCATTCCTCTTATCTACCAATCACGCCTTCAAAACCACTGGGTGACCCTAGGTCCTTCAAGAAGACTACAGCTCAACACACCCCACCCCACCCCAGGACTCCTGCCTGCCTCATCTGAGCAGGGGGGATACTCTCAGCTGATCAACAGATTGAGGCAGGAATGGTGGCTCACACCTGTAATCCCAGCACTTTGGGATGCCCAGGCATACGGATCACCTGAGGTCAGGAGTTCGAGACTAGCCTGACCAACACGGTGAAATCCCGTCTGTACTAAAACTACAAAAAAATTAGCTGGGCATGGTGGTGGGTGCCTGTAATCCCAGCTACTTGGGAGGCTGAGGCAGGAGAATCGCTTGAACCTGGGAGGCAGAGGTTGCAGTGAGCCAAGATCATGCCATTGCACTACAGCCTGGGCAATGAGAGCGAAACTCTGTCTCCAAACAAACAAAAAAAATGGGTGAAGCAGGCTTCAGCCCAACACTGTTTTTTTAAACCCTCAAATGCCGTTAAGTGTTAAGGTATCTGTTTCTAAATGAAATTTAAGTAAAAAACAGTTAAACTCCTTGACTGATCTGTGAAATCACATTCCCTAGATAGCACTACATTCTGAAAGGACTCTTTATAAAGGACTCTAAGCCTTTAAAGAGCTCCCGTATCAGTATCTTCCAGTGACCTTTGATACAACCCCCAGAGGATGTGCCCCCAGAGGATGTGCCCACTGGAATCCCATCACCTCTACTGACTGGAACACCACACTCAGCCTTATAAATTCAGAACTTCCTGCCCCTGAAGCATCTTCCTTTATCAACCACTTAGCCATCACAGCAGCCCAAACACAGCACTGCATCTGTCTTAACTATAAAATGTCCAAAGCCCACCTGCAGGTACAAATTCTCCATTAAAGTACATGAAAGTAAGATCACAACCACAGGAGCCACACAAAATTCAAGGCACCAGAGGAACCCAGAGTTGGCTGGCAATGCCTGTTTTGGAGCTATCCCACATTTCTGGAAGTCAATGGGAATATGGAATATGAAAACACTATGAGGCCGGGCACAGTGGCTCATGCCTGTGATCCCAACACTTTGGGAGGCCGAGGCGGGCAGATCACAATGTCAGGAGATGGAGACCATCCTGGCTAACACGGTGAAACCTCATCTCTACTAAAAATACAAAAAATTAGCCAAGCGTGGTGGTGGGCACCTGTAGTCCCAGCTACTCGGGAGGCTGAGGCAGGATAATGGCATGAATCTGGGAGGCTGAGCTTGCAGTGAGCCGAGATGGCGCCACTGCACTCCAGCCTGGGTGACAGAGCGAGACTCCATCTCAAAAAATAAAAAATAAAAAAAACTTGCAAGTTTGGCATCATCATCCTATTTGACAGGTAAGAAAATGAGGCTTGAGGAATATGAGTGACTTCTCCAAGTAGAGTTAGTAAGAAGCCCAGCTACAATTCAATCCCCCAGCACAGAGAAACCAGAGCCCCTGTTTATCCCCAAGCCAAGACGTTACATTCTGGAAGCACAACTCATCAACAGCATCTCAGGTAAGGCAGATTACGCTTCCTATTTTAGAAACCAAAACGACAAAAAAACGTGAGGGAGCCTTCACTCCAGAGCCTGTAGTTAACTGGATCAGTAATAATAACAACAAACACAGTGAGGGTTGAAAATCTACCTATTGGGTACAATGATTACTATTTGGGTGATGGGTACACTAGATGCCCAACCCCACCACTATACAATATATCTGCACATGTACCCCGCGAATTTAAAATAAAATAAAATTTTAAAATACAATAATAGCAAACATTTATCTAGCTTTTATTATGCTGCAGGAACACTTCACATCTTACCCTCCTGACAACTCCATGAGAAAGGTACTATTATTAGCACCATTTTTGGTTTTTGGGTTTTTGTTTTGTTTTGAGACAGGATCTTGCTGTCACCCAGGCTAGAGTGCAATGCTGCTACCATGGCTCACTGAAGCCTGCATCTCCCAGGCTCAAGCAATTCTCCCACATCAGCCTTCTCAGTAGCTGGGACTACAGGCATGTGCCACCATGCCTAGCTAATTAAAAAAAAAATTTTTTTGTAGAGACAGGGTCTTCCTATGTCTCCAGGACTGGTCTTGCACCCCTGGGCACAAATGATCCTCCCAAACTCAGCCTCCCAAAGTGCTGGGATTACAGGTATGAGCCACCACACCTGGCCCAGGCCCATTTTTAACTAGAAAATTGAGGAACAGAAAGGTTAAGTAATTTGTTCAGGGTCAGCTGGGCACAGCACTTTAGGAGGCCGAGGTGGGAGGATCACTTGAGGACAGCAGTTTGAGACCAGCCTGGGCAACATAGGTGAGACCCCTTCTCTATCAAAAAACATTTTTTTTTTTTTTTTTTTTGAGATGGAGTTTCGCTCTGTCTCCCAGGCTGGAGTGCAGTGGCGCAATCTTGGCTCACTGCAAGCTCTGCCTCCCGGGTTCACGCCATTCTCCTGCCTCAGCCTCCCGAGTAGCTGGGACTACAGGCGCCCGCCACCACGCCTGGCTAATTTTTTATATTTTTAGTAGAGACAGGGTTTTACCGTGTTAGCCAGGATGGTCTCGATCTCCTGACCTCGTGATCCGCCCGCCTCGGCCTCCCAAAGTACTGAGATTACAGGCATGAGCCACCACGCCCGGCAAATATTTTTCTTTTTGAAGAAAAAGAAAAGTAATGTGTTCAGGGCCAAATAGCCAGTAATTGGCTTTTAACAATTATACTGTATACTCAGGAAAAGAGAACTAGATTGGAAATTAAAAGCCCCTCAGCTGTCAGGGGAAACTCCATAAACTCAGAAAGCTCATTTGACTCTCTGAGCCTCAGTTTCCCATGCATTAAATGTGAGTGTCAGCCTAGATAATTTTCCAAGTTTGTTTCAGCTCAATGATTCTTTGCAGAGAGAATAATCAGTGCTGAAGAGACATCAGGGCGGGTGTGGTGGCTCACACCTGTAATCCCAGCACTTTGGGAGGCTGAGGCAGGTGGGTCAGTTGAGGTCAGGAGTTCAAGACCAGACTGGCCAACATGGTGAAACCCCGTCTCTACTAAAAATACAAAAATTAGCTGGGCGCAGTGGCTCACACCTGTAATCCCAACACTTTGGGAGGCTGAGACAGGTGGATCACGAAGTCAGGAGTTCAAGACCAGCCTGGCCAAGATGGTGAAACCCTGACTCTACTAAAAATACAAAAATTAGCTGGACGTGGTGGCGGGCGCCTGTAATCCTAGCTATTTGAGAGGCTGAGACAGAGAATTGCTTGAACCTGGGAGGCAGAGGTTGCAGTGAGCCGAGATCGCACCACTGCACTCCAGTCTAAGCGACAGAGCGAGATTCCGTCTCAAAAAAAAAAACAAAAAAACCCACAAAAATTAGTGAGGTGTGGTGGCACGCACCTATAATCCCACGTACTTGGGAGGCTGAGGCAGGAGAATCGGCTGAACCCAGAAGGCGGAGATTGCAGTGAGCCGAGATTGCGTCACTGCACTCCAGCCTGGGTGACTGAGCAAGACTCCGTCTCAAAAAATAAAAGAAAAATTTATCTAAAGAGACATCAGTCTGAGATTAAGTGCAATCTTTGCTCATTTATGGATTCTTCTGCCACCCTACCTGGGGGATTTTATATCAACAGAGGGCACGAGTCAGTTTCTGCTTTTTTTTTGTTTTGTTTTGTTTTGTTTTGTTTTGAGATGGAGTTTCACTCGTTACCCAAGCTGGAGTGCAATGGTGCTATCTCGGCTCACTGCAACCTCTGCCCCCTGGGTTCAAGCGATTCTCCTGCCTCAGCCTCCCGAGTAGCTGGGATTACAGGCGCTCGCCACCATGCCCAGCTAATTTTTTGTATTTTTAGTAGAAATGGGGTTTCACTATGTTAGCCAGGCTGGTCTCGAACTCCTGACCTCAGGTGATCCACCCACCTTGGTCTCCCAAAGTGCTGGGATTACAGGCGTGAGCCACTGCGCCCAGCCCTGTTTTTTCGTAAATATGAAGAACAATGAGAAAATGTGTGTCTCAGGAAGCTTACTCTGGAAAGGGAATTCCTGAAGACACTCAGAGACAGCAGTTGGTAATGCTCAGTGTGACTCACCCGTTTCTATCATATTTCTTGAACACTGGGAAAGCCTCCAGAGGGTCCCCGAGCTGTGGAGGGAAAGAAAAGAGGAATAGCACAGACAAGTGTGGCGGAGGCGCAGATCCTATCCCAAGAGCTGTTGTCTTGGAGTGGGATGCTGTGGGGACCCACAACGGGAGAATAACTTCAGACCCAGGTGCAGCTTCCCAAAACCCTCCATTTGCCTAGCTCTGAAGTCACATGTGCAAGGAAAGCTTTGGTGGGGAGGCCCAGGAGAGTTAAGTTTGGCATCACCTGACAGGGCAAGAGGAGACCTCATTAGCCTGTGGGCATACAACCTGCTCACAGCACAGCTAACCCAAAGAAGAGGCTACCTGATCTGCTGCACACTTCTTAAAAGAAGCCTCCACTGACTTCACCTGGTTACAACTCCAGATGGAAAATCAAGTCCCTGAGCCACATCCTTATAAATGAGTGTTTACTACGAGTGGGTTAAAAGAATGACCAAAAAATGGGACACTAAATAAAATAAAATAAATGGAGGCAGGGGATGGGCACTGTGGCTCACGCCTGTAATCCCAGCACTTTGGGAGGCCAAGGCAGGTGAAATGCTTAAGCTCAGGAGTTCAAGACCATCCTGGGCAATAAGGCCAAACTCCATCTCTACAAAAATTACCCGGGTGTGGTGGCGGGCACCTATAGTCCCAGCTAATTGAGAGGCTGAGGTGGGAGGATCACTTGGGCCCAGGCAGCAGAGGCTGCAAGGTTGAAGTGAGCCGAGATCGTGCCGCTGCATTCCAGCCTGGATGACAGAGACCCTGTCTCATACAAAAGAAAAAAAAATTATCTAGACCCTCCTCTATTCATAAGGAAGAAGATCCACAGGGAGGCAGCCGCTTCACTGGAATCCACATTTTCCCAAACACCTGGGCCAACTGCTGGCGCCAACTCCCAACACACAGGTATGAGCTCAGTTCCCTGCACAGCAAGGAGGCAGAGGCGGTGTGGGTGGGTAGTGTCACAATTCTGCCACAGGGTGGCGACAAAATAAGTCAAATTATAAACCAAGCTGAAGTCCCAGGAGGCAGGGACTGGGAAGGGAGAATCACCCTGTTGGCAGCGTCCACTTTGGCACAAACGGCATCCATGGCTGCTCGCTCCTCCAACCGCTTCTGCTTCTTCTCCTTGGCTTTGCTTGACTTTCTCTGCAACAGGGAAAAGCAATGTTAGCTGGAAGGGCTGTGGCCAAACACTGACTTTCCCTTTAAGGAACCGAAGGGGCCAGGCGCGGTGGCTCACGCTTGTAATCCCAGCACTTTGGGAGGCCGAGGTGGGCGGATCACGAGGTCAGGAGATCGAGACCATGGTGAAACCCCGTCTCTATTAAAAATACAAAAAAAATTAGCCGGGCGTGGTGGCGGGAGCCTGTAGTCCCAGCTACTCGGAGAGGCTGAGGCAGGAGAATGGTGTGAACCCAGGAGGCGGAGCTTGCAGTGAGCCGAGATCGTGCCACTGCACTCCAGCCTGGGTGACAGAGTGAGACTCCGTCTCAAAAAAAATAAAAAATAATAAAAAATAAAAATAAATAAATAAATAAATAAAATAAAAAGGAACCGAAGGGCCCTGCATCCACAGGCCTGGCCCAGCAGTGAGAAATTTCCCACCTCGGCTGCCACACATTTGGAGGGGCGGAAAGACCCAAGCAGGTCATTTTGTAGTGGGGAGTCCTCAGAGGTCACCAGACTTCTTAGCTTCCCTTCAGAAAGAGCACTGGCCGTCCTGACACAGACACTGTGGGAACCCAGCGAAACAGCTGACAATGCCTGCAGCAGGCCAGCCCCCAGCAGAAACTTAGTATATATTCACTCACCCGCTCCCTCCTAAGGAGGGAACACCCAACTTTAGACACACTGAAGACCTCTTCAGGGAGGAGACAGCATCTGAGGTAGCCACTGACGGCTGTTCCTAAGTATAACTTTATTCAAAGCCTTTCCAGTGTCCTCCAGCTTTGGGAGACAAAGATCTGGTTGGCCACAGCTCCTGTGGGAGCTGGGTCTCATTTCAAGAGGGGACCACCGTGTTCTGACTCAAAGACACAGAGCCATTCCCAGAAGCCCTGCTCAGTTAAGGCCAACGAGTGACGGGGCACACCCAGTGACAGGGCAGAGGGCAGGGGCCCAAGGGGTTCACCTCAGGACAGAGATGACACATGGCCAGCAAGACGAAGCTGCAGGCACGCAGTCAGCAGCGGGACAGCAGAGCAGCAGCAAGTGGGGATTCTCCTGGCATAGAGCAGCAAATGGCAAATTGCCCACAGCTGCTTCTAGATCAGGTCCTGTTTTGAGTCCGATGTGAGATTCTCTCAGGCCTAAGACCCGCTCACCCTATTGTGAAAAGCCAGGTAACACAGGGCAAGAGCCAGGCTCTGACACCTGGCAGGCCTCATCCAAAGCCTCCTTTTTTCTTTTTTTCTTTTTTTTTTTGAGATGGAGTCTCACTCTATTGCCCAAGCTGGAATGCAGTGGTGAGATCTCGGTTCACGGCAGCCTCTGCCTCCTGGGTTCAAGCGATTCTCCTGCCTCAGCCTCCCGAGTAGCTGGGATTACAGGCGCGCACCACCATGTCCAGCTAATTTTTGTATTTTTAAGTAGTGACGGGGTTTCACCAAGTTGGCCAGGCTGGTCACTAACTCCTGACCTCAAGTAATCCGCCTGCCTCAGCCTCACAAAGTGCTGGGATTACAGGCGTGAGCCACCGCTCCAGGGCTGTCCAAAGCCTCTTCCTGCTCTCCACCCCTCTGCAGTGCTAGGACGAGGCACAGCACTTCTCCAAGCCTCCCCTGGCTTGATGACTGAGGGTCCTTATGAGGGTTAATATGGTATGTGTTCAATAAAAGCCTATTCTCATTCTCTCTCCCCAGGACAACAAGAGAGCACAGGCATGCAGAGCGCATGCACCACTCAGCTGGTCCCCAGAAGGCACTCCAAAGGCACTGGTAAGTTGGCTCTGCTTTTTACCAACAGAGCAGCCTCTTTTGACACCTCCTCCCCCAACACCCCTCCTTTCCCTGAGCTCTCCGGAGAGGTCTGACAACCCCCAATTACATCTAGCCCTGACACGGACTGGCCCCAGGAAAGGACACTCAGAGCGATGAACCTTCTGCATGAGTTGAAAAACCAGCTGCTGGGGAAGTTCTCAGAATCAATTCTACCCACAATTTTCCAAGGAATGACACTCCTTACCTCCTACTTTAATCAACCAAGAAGCAAAGGAGTTCAGATACCAGGAACTCACAGGGATTGCTCTTATAGCCACAAACTCTACCAACACCAGCTATTAATTATCTCGTGGCTGAGTGCTGTGGAACACAGGCAAGATCTCATATCTTACCTCCCTAGAGGAAGGAACAAAATAGAGAATGGGCTGTCTTCATAAGGCTGGACTCCTGGGACAGAACTGGCCTCCCTCTACCATGGATAGGTTTACAGCATTCATCTTTTTCTCTGGAAATTTAGGTTTCAAGACAACACTGAGATAAGTCTTGCAAAGTACCTTTACAAACATTATGTTTCTTTTTTTTCTTTAGTTTTTTTTTTTTTTTTTAGAGATAGGAGGAGTCTCACTATGTTGCCCAGCCTGGTCTCAAACTCCTGGGCTCAAGCGATCCTCCTGTCTTGGCCTCCCAAAGTGCTGGGATTACAGGTGTGAGCCACCACACCCGGCCTAGGTTATGTGTTTCAATTATCAGGGCAGAAACTATCACTTCCCTTTACACAATAGGAAACTGAGGCTTGAAGAGACAATGTGACCATTCAGTTCTGCAGTGAATAAAGGGCAGAGGGGAGACTCAATCCCAGGGATGGGCTGCAGGTCATGTTTGTTCCACTGGCCACTGTTCCCTACTGAGGTGCCTATGTCCTGCATAGTGGACTTCCACTTGGTCATCAACAAAGATTCTTGCACCCTGCCACGATAAGGCCTGGGCTTCAGAAGCCCTCAGCAACCACTCGGCAACTCCTTTCTCATTGCCTGGCTGGTTTGGTTAACAGCGTGCCAACACAGTGCTGCTATAGTGCCTCTGCATTGAGGCAGAGGTGAGAGACAGAGAAGCCTCGGATGGAAGGTGTCCAGGGCTGCACCACAGGGCAGAAGAGCATGAGCTTTGGCGTCAATCAGATTGGGCCTATGCTCTTCCTGACACCCCCAGAATGACTTATGAAAGCAACTCCATCTCCATGAAGATGGGGGTGCAAATGCTGGGCTCTTGGAGCTGTAAGGGTAGGTTAGAAGCCAGCACGCCTTCAGAGCTGGTACAAGCTCCCTTACTCCACCCTATATGCTTGCTCTCTTATACAGGGCTCAGGGATCAAACGTGCTGGAGGGCAAGGGTAACGCCCAGAACCCAGAAAGCACTGAAGCCTGGGTTCCCTCCATCTCACTTCTAAGCATGAGCAGTAATTCCCAAGAACAAGCAGCAGGAGGGCCAGCCGGGCCTCTAGTAGATTTGTGGGCTCATTCATGTAGACCTGGCAATCCTCAGAGCAAGGCCTGGGGCTGCCATGGCCTGAGACTGCAGTAACTCAAGAACCTCTTACGAGCTCCACTGCCTGCCCACAGGGCAGAAGGCAGGGTGCAGCCAGCTGGGCCAGACAGGCAGAGAGGGGCTGCACTAGGAAAAGTGGTCTCCTACTGTTCCAATTAGCTTTGCCCCTGCCTTGTGGAGGTAAGGCTGTCCTACAGGGACGCAGGAAAATGCTCCTAATTAAAATGGATAATAAGCACAGTGAACAGTAAAGCTCATTGTGGTTAAGTGTCTTTTCCAAGGGAGCTTTGTATAAAAAAAGAGAGTATGGGATTTTGAATCAAAAGACCTGGATTTGATTTTCAGCTCCTTCACTTACTAGCTGTGTGACTTCAGGCAAGTTACTTAAGCTCTTTTCAGCAAGTTGCTCAAAATTTCTCTCAGTTTTCTTCTCCATAAAATGGGGCTTGCAATGCCTACACCAACAGTCGCAGGAGGGGACTTCTGTTTACAAAGACCTCTCTCAGATCTTCTGCCGGTGCTTTAATAAAGGTGATCTATTTTACTTTTCACAACCCAGCATGGTAGGTGTGACTACTTCTTTGATGAGAAACCTGAGGCACAGAGAGTTTATGGAACTTGCAGGGTCACAGAGCCAGTGAGGAGAGTTCTCAAAGCGGTCTCTTCCTCCCACTCCCTCCGACTCTCCCCATGAGATGAGGGTAGATCCACTTTATCTGGCTATGTTCACCCAGTGCTCACCAAACAGCAGATACTCAGTTCATGTCTGCTGAATGAATCATCCAAGATCCAAATCCACGTTTGAACCCTAAAGTCATGCTCCTTCCACCATGTCACAATTACATATATGGCATTGTTTGTTATAAAGTGTTACATAAATGTTTTCATGTGCAGTGTAAAACTCGTCCCCTTACTATTCCCATTGAAAAAGTAACTCCACACACAGTTCTACAACTGGAAGGGGTCATAAAGACAAATTAAAAAAAACACACCCAGGCTGGGCGCAGTGGCTCATGCCTATAACTCCAGCACTTTGGGAGGCCGAGGTGGGTGGATCACCTGAGGTCAGGAGTTCAAGACCAGCCTAGCCAACATGGTGAAACCCCATCTCTACTAAAAATCGAAAAAAGTAGCCAGGCATGGTGGTTGATACCTGTAATTCCAGCTATTCGGGAGGCTGAGGCAGGAGAATCACTTAGAACCTGGGAGGCAGAGATTGCAGTGAGCTGAGATTGTGCCACTACACTCCAGCCTGGGCAAAAAGAGCACAACTCCGTCTAAAAAAACAGGAAAAGAAAACAAAGGAAACATCCAGATGGGAGGAGGAGCCACTTTTCAGAAAAAGAATTTGGCATCTCTTAGATTTTCAGTGTCAATGTCTCTACCCCATATACTATCCAATATCCAAAAAGAACTTGTTTTTGGTGAAACGAGAAATATAAATTCTAATTCCTGAAAGATGACACACGTGTGGCAACTAGGACACGTGGGTGGCAACTGAAGACAAAGCGCTCCAACTGAAGCCTCACTCAGCCTGAGGCCAGGCTCCGCCACAGGGTGACTACAAGGAATGATGACTTCCCCAGCACCCACAGTTGTGGAATGAGGGTGATGAGATGGTTCCAGCTGTTTCAGGGAGGAGAATTCAAGTCTCTCTGTTATTGTGAATTTTAGGCCAGAAGAGACTTTGTAGGGTCTAATGTGAGAAACGTATCTGTAAAGTGTTAAGATTCAGGCCCTAAAGGAAGCAAGGATCGCAGAATCTCTGGGGCATACTTCTTTTTTCCTTCGCCCTGTCTTACGGTGTTGAGAGCCTGCTATTTCAACCCAACCAACGAGGAAGTGTTGAACTAGAACGGCATGTTACACTTTTTGTTTTCTGCTTAATCCGCAGTGGCTGCTTCTGGTTAGACAGTTACTAAGCGACACCAGGGACACAGGTTTCATTTAGTTTCAACAATGGCTGCGTCTAGGACCTTTCACCAAAATTTAGGTGAAATTTGCCTAAGGTCTCTAGACTTGGTTTTCTACATATGAAGTACGTAGTACCCAAAACTATTTGTTAAAACATGATGACTGTTCTGACACGGATTAGACAACTATTTTTGTCTAGTAAGTTGATTTGTTCAGTCGATAAATAGTGGAGTGAGGGGAAAAAAAAACTAGGTTAACAACAGTAGGGACAAACCCAATGGGTTAAAAATAGCACAATTCTATTTTAGATCAGTAAAGTGAAGGCTGAGGATACAGACAAAAATAACAGCCACTACTTAGGAGACACCTCCTTAGCAATCTACATCCATTATCTCACTTAATCTTCACTACTACCCTAAGGGTGAGGTATCAGCATCCCAATTTCAGAGGTGAGGAAATTCACACACATAAAGGCCAACTCACTGGCACACTATTATACCACCAGCAGCGAAGACGGGGCTGGAATTGAGGTACCTCGGGCTCCAAAGTCAGGGTTCCCTTAAGGTGATGGAAATTCCATGTAAATACTAATAAAGGCCTGTGTGGTGGCTCCCGCCTGTAATCCCAGCACTTTGGGAGGCCTAGGCGACTGGATCACGAGGTCAGGAGTTCGAGACCAGCCTGGCCAACATGGTGAAACCCTGTCTCTACTAAAAATACAAAAATTAGCTGGGCATGGTAGCGGGCGCCTGTAATCCCAGCTGCTGGGGAGGCTGAGGCAGGAGAACCGCTTGAACCCAGGAGGAGGATGCAGTGAGCCGAGATCGCGCCATTGCACTCCAGCTTCAGCGACAAGAGCAAAACTCCATAAAAAAAAAAAAAAAAAAACAGCCAATACTAGGAAAGGCGTTATCTTTTTAGGAGGGTGACTGATACTGCTGTAATTGAGACTTAGTACGGTGAACGCACAGAAACTTGCAAATAACTTCTGCCCTACCGTATATCCCGGGAAAGTAAACTAAAATGCACCTCCAGGCTGCCGGCACGGAACAGGTGGTCAATATCCATCCGCGGCTGGGCCGCCGCCGCCGCCTCCCGGCATCTTCCCCGCACACCTGCACAGCCCTCCGCTTGCAAAAACACCTGCACTACCAAAACGCCTAACAACCCAAGTGGTCATAAGAACCATTTCATTGCAACCAGGAGGCGTCGAAGGCAGGAAGGAGTCTATGGGAAAGGAAGGCTGTGTTTATCAGGAGCAGCAGGAACCTGGTGAAGAGGTTTCGAAAGAGTGTAGGGGAACCGGCTTCGCTGAGACTCGAGTAGCGGGAAGCGCAGTGGACTGGGATTTGGGAGACCCAAGGTGGGGTCTGACGCCCCCGCCAGTGTGACCTTGGCTAGAAGCCTTCTTTCCTCTGGGCTTCAATTCCCTCCAAGCCAGGGTTGACCTCGGATGTGAAAAGCGACGAAGCTGGTGACAGCCAGGTGATGAGTGACCCTGGGGGAGCAGGAGGCTAACCCCAGGGTCCCCGCGAGGGACGGGGGTGGAGAGGCCGGTAACGGGTCCGCGAGGCAGGAAGGGGCGGGCGTGACGCTGGGGGCGCCGAGGGGGTGGGGCCCCGGACAAGGGGCTCTTCAGAGGACTCCCGGGCTAGGCCTAGCGTAGGGACCCTTAGAATGGGGGAGTCAGGTCATGTGGGGGTCAGGGGTCACGTGAGGCTGGAGGGGGTCGGGGTCACGTGAGAGGTTTAAGAACAAAGGGGGCGAGGGTAGCGAAGAGCGCCCCTGGACCTCCCATCTCTTCTCTCTGCCTCACTCACCCCCATAGCGGCGGCGACAACGTTCAGCTTCTTCACACACTAGCTGGCAGGGAGGCGGCAACGGCGGCGGCTGTAACGGCGTCGGCGGCAGAGCGGCGGGCCCCGCACCACGCATGCGCCTCGCAGCTCCCCCGCGCGCCCTCGTACCGCGCCGGCGCAGAACTGGTGTAGGGGAGCGGGGAGCCGGCGCGCAGGTGGAGCGCCCGCTGGGATGGCCGAGGGTCTCCGACCAGGAGGAGGCGGGAGCGCGGAGGAGCGTCGCGCCGGGAATGACGTGCGGCCCGGGCCCGCCCCCTCGTAGGGCTGCGTCTGTAACTATGGTAACGGCGGCGCCAAGCATGGCTGCTCACCCAGGCCGTGAGCCGCACGCCGCTGGGGGCCGGGTGGTTGGCAGCACCTCCCCTGCGGCCAGCGACTCCTTGGCCCCGCGGGTAGCAGCCGGCGGCGCAACCACATTCCCAGGCGGCCAATCGCCTCTCGACCTCTGAAGTACCTGCCCCTCCAGAGCCCTAGCGCGCGTAGCGGAAGTCTTTGGAAACTTTCCCACCTTCCGGATCTTGACTCTTGAAATTCCTTTTCTAACCAGAGTCCTGTTATTCATTCATTCGTCTTCTAACCATTCATTCCCCCTCCATTCATTCACGTTCTCAATAAAAATTAACTCGCACCTACGCGGTGCTGAGCCCAGGGGGCACAGAGAGGAGCGAGGTGCCATCTCAGCGCCACACCTCAGGGTTTAGAGGGGAGACGGGCACGTAAGCACTGTTTAGGAAAGAGTGGATGGTGCTGTTAGCGTAAACACCAGGCATCCCGGACAGTTTTAATTTCAACCCATCCCCAGCACATCGGAGTGACCCAACGTGACCCGAATCCAAACCGCCGGGGGCGCTTCCGCAATGTGCATACCCCTGCAACCTACCCCAGAATCTCCAGGGGTGGAGCCAGAGTCTTCACTTCCTAGTGCTCCCCAGGTGTAGGGTCTTAGACACGAAAATTAGTGAAATGCTGCCCAACACTTAAGCTTCATGGACTTTTTCAGGTTTTGCTCATTATTCCATCTTTTTGTTTTTTTAAAAGACAGGGTCTCGCGGTCGCCCAGGCTGGAGTGCAGTGGTGCAATCACAGCTCACTGCAGCCTCGACCTCCTGGGCTCAAGCGATCCTCCCGCCTCAGCTTCCTGAGTAGCTGGGACTACAGGTGTGCACTACCACACGCAGCTCAATTTTTATTTATTTTTTGTTGAGATGGGGTCTCACTATGTTACCCAGACTGGTCCCAAACTCCTGGGCCCAAGCGATCCTCCCACTTTGGCCTCCCAAAGTGCTAGGATTACAGGCGTCAGCCACTGTGCTTAGCCTCATTATTCCAACCTTAGTGCTCAGTTCAGTGGTGGCCTCAGCAACATTTATCCAGCGCCTACTGTATGCTAGGCACTGTTCCAAGCAGCAAGGAAAACAACAATAAGAAACAGAATAGGCACCACCCTTGTATCCTAGAAGGAAGAGACCGATAATAGATGAAATAAATAGGTAATATACATAGTAAGTTAAATGATACAGGCTCTAGAAGGAAGAAAAAGCAGGGAGAGAGCACAGGGAAGGTCAAGATTTATAGTTTCGGGCCGGGCGCGGTGGCTCACGCTTGTAATCCCAGCACTTTGGGAGGCCGAGGCGGGCGGATCACGAGGTCAGGAGATCGAGACCACAGTGAAACCCCGTCTCTACTAAAAATACAAAAAAAAAAAAATTAGCCGGGCATGGTGGCGGGCGCCTGTAGTCCCAGCTACTCGGAGAGGCTGAGGCAGGAGAATGGCGGAAACCCGGGAGGCGGAGCTTGCAGTGAGCCGAGATTGCGCCACTGCACTCCAGCCTGGGTGACAGAGCGAGACTCCGTCTCAAAAAAAAAAAAAAAAAGATTTATAGTTTCGGCCTGGCGCAGTGCCTCGCACCTGTAATGCCAACACTTTAGGAGGCTGAGATGGGCAAACTGCTTGAGCTCACGACTTTGAGACCAGCCTGGGCAACAAGAGTGAGATCCTGTCTCTACAAAAACATTTAAAAATAAAAAAAAAATTAGCCAGGCGTGGTGGTGTGCACTTGTGGTCCCAGCTACTCCGGAGGCTGAGGTTAGAGGATTGCTTGAGCCCGGGAGGTGAAGGTTGCCGTGAGCCGATAGTGCCACTGAACTCCAGCCTGGGTAACGGAGCCAGACTCGGTCTCAAAAAAAATAAATAAAAGCTGGGCGCGGTGGCTCATGCCTGTAATCCCAGCACTTTGGGAGGCCGAGGCAGGCGGATCACGAGGTCAGGAGATCAAGACCATCCTGGCTAACACCACGAAACCCCATCTCTACTAAAAATACAAAAAAATTAGCCGGGCGTGGTGGCAGGTGCCTGTAGTCCCAGCTACTTGGGAGACTGAGGCAGAAGAATGGCATGAACCCGAAGGCGGAGCTTGCCGTGAGCCAGGATAATGCCACTGCACTCCAGCCTGGGCAACAGAGCGAGACTGTCTCGAAAAATAAAGTTAAATAAATAAATAAATAAATAAAAAAGACCGGGCATGGCGGCTCACAACTGTAATCCCAGCACTTTGGGAGGCCAAGGCGGGAGGGTTACCTGAGGTCAGGAGTTCAAGACCAGCCTGACCAACATGGAGAAACCCCATCTCTACTAAAAATACAAAATTAGCTGGGTGTGGTGGCACATGCCTGTAATCCCAGCTACTCGGGAGGCTGAAGCAGGAGAATCACTTGAACTGGGGAGTCAAAGGTTGCAGTGAGCCAAGATCGTACTGTTGTACTCCAGCCTGGGCAACAAGAATGAAACTCCATCTCAAAAAAAAAAAAAAAAAGAGAGACTTATGGTTTTAACTATGATGCTCAGGAAAGGCAAACATGAGGTGATACTTGAGTCAAGATCTGAAGGTGAGGGAGCAAGTAATGAGGACGTCTGGGGGAAGGGCATTGCAGGCAGAGGAGGTCCTAGAACCACCCCGGCTTCTGGGTTGAGATGAGAATGTAGGGACAAGGTCAAAGGAAGGACAGTCCAGGCTGGGCAAGGTGGTGGCTCACGCCTGTAATCCCTGCACTTTGGGAGGCTGAGACAGGCAGATCACTTGAGGTCAGGAGTTTGAGACCAGCCTGGCCAACATAGTGAAACCCCATCTCTACTAAAAATACAAAAACTAGCCAGGCATGATGGCAGGGGCCTATAATCCCAGCTACTCGAGAGGCTGAGGCAGGAGAATCGCTTGAACCTGGGAGGCGAAGTTTGCAGTGAGCAGACATCAGGCCACTGCACTCCAGTCTGGGCAACAGAGCAAGACTCTGTCTCAAAAAAAAAAAAAAAAAAAAAAAAAGGACCGTGCAGAGGCCACTGCTATAATCAAGGCAACAGATAAAGCCTCCATGGTTGAGCAGCGGCAGACGTGGGAGAAGGGCATTGAAAGTAGAGCCTACAGGACTTGCAGATTGGGTGTGAGGTGTGAGGGAAGGATCAGAGCCAAGCTACCTTCATGGTTTTTAGCCTGAGCTGCTAGAAAAATGGAGTGGCTTCAATTGAGATGTGGATGACTTTGAAAGGAGCTTGCTTGAGTATAGGGAAGATCAGGATTCTGTTTTGGCCACATCAGGTCTGAGTGCTTTTTGGACGTTCTGGTGGAGACGTGGGGTAGTCAGAGTTGAGCTCAGGAGAGGGGTCCACACTGGAGATAACAATTTCGGCACAGTCGGCGCATAGATAATATTTAAAGCTGTGAGACTGGCTGGGTGTGGTGGCTCACGCCTGTAATCCCAACACTTAGGGAGGCTGAGGCAGACAGATCATTTGAGGTCAGGAGTTTGAAACCAGCCTGACCAACATGGTGAAACCCTGTCTCTACTAAAGTACAAAAAAAGCTTAGCTGGCCATGGTGGCAGGCTCCTGTAATCTCAGCTACTCGGGAGACTGAGGCAGGAGAATTGCTTGAACCCAGGAGGCAGAGGTTGCAATGAGCTGAGATTGCACCACTGCACTTCAGGCTGGGTAACAGAACGAGACTCCCTCTCAAAAATAATAATAATAATAAAAAGAAAAGACAAAATCAAATTTGATTTTTTTAAATAAATAAATTAATAAAACTGTGAGACTGAGGCCAAGTGTGGTGGCTCACGCCTGTAATCCCAGCACTTTGGGAGGCCGAGGTAGACGGGTCCCTTGAGCTCAGGAGCTCAAGACCAGCTTGTGCAACATAGCGAGGCCCTGTCTCTACCACAAGAAGAAAAAAAAAAGGCTGTGAGACTGGATGAGGCCGTGGAGGGAATGCAGTTAGACTGGAATGAGTGAATCTTTGGCCTGACAGCCCTATTGTGTGGTCAGGAAATTTGTTGTGGTTGCCAGCCCTCTAGGGACCAGGAGAGGGAGCTGAGAGTGGAAGGAGGGTAGCCAGGTGGGAAGAGGGGATATCTGAGCTTATCCTTGAAGAAGAAAGAGAAGGCAAGGAAATTTCTTTTTTTTTTTTTTTTTTTTTTTTTTTTTTTGAGACAGAGTCTTGCTCTGTCGCCAGGCTGGAGTGCGCTGGAGTGCAGTGCAGTGGCACAATCTTGGCTCACTGCAACCTCTGTCTCCTGGGTTCAAGCAATTCTCTGCCTCAGCCTCCCCAGTAGCTGGGATTACAGGCGCCCGCCACCATGCCTGGCTAATGTTTTTGTATTGTTAGTAGAGACGGGGTTTCACCATCTTGGCCAGGCTGGTATTGAACTCCTGATCTCGTGATCTACCCGCCTCAGCCTCCCAAAGTGCTGGGATTACAGGCATGAGCCACCATGCCCGGCCTAGAAATTTCTTTTCTTTTCTTTTTTGAGATGGAGTCTAGCTGTGATGCCTAGGCTGGAGTGCAGTGGTGCAATATCGGCTCACTGCAACCTCCCCTCCCCGGTTCAGCGATTATCCTGCCTCAGCCTCCTGAGTAGCTGGGACTACAGGCATGTGCCACTGTGTCTGGCTAATTTTTGTATCTTTAGTAGAGACAGGGTTTCACCATGTTGGTCAGGCTGGTCTTGAACTCCTGACCTCATGATCCGACTGCCACAGCCTCCCAAAGTGTTGTGATTACAGGCGTGAGCCACCGCGCCCAGCCTAGGCAAGGAAATTTCAACTGACAGAAAAGGATTTGCAGAGCCAGGGCGCTGTGAGGGAGTGGATAAGGTGGGGGATGAGACTCCACCCTCACCTCAGCACAGTCCCCACTGTGTTTTGTTTTTTCTGGTCTCCTTACCTACAGGGAACTTCATGGTCAGCCGTTTCAGTGCCACCACCATCCCCTGTGCCCTGTCCCTTCTGCCACACCCCACTCTTGGGTTTGCTCCCTGCTCCCCCAGCCTGCTGGAATTTGCTGGAAACCAGGCAAGGCCTGGGAGGTGAGCCCAGTAGTCCTTGGGGGAGGTGACATCATCCAGGCCACCCAAGAGGCCCGAAAAGGCCCAGTGCCCTATTTCTGCCCCAAGGCAGCATCCTTCTGTCTGAGGCCTGCCCTGATTATGGGCCATCTCTCCTGCTCAGGGCTTCCTTGTTCTTATGGGGTGGTGGACAGAGCCTGCTCTGGAGTTGGACCAACCTGTGTTTAAATCTCCTTTCTGCTACTTGTTGGCCTTGTGACTTGAGGCAAGGTGCCTACTATCTCTGAGACTCAGTTTCCTTATTTGTAAAGTGAGACCACCAGTAGCAATCATCTTCGTCTTCAGTAAAATCTTCTTCTAGGGGTGGTTGTGAGAATTAAATAAGATGGGATGGATGGCAAGGCCTGGGGCAGGAACAGAACCCCATACACCCATACAAAAGTATATCAAAGCGGCCAGGCGCAGTGGCTCACACCTGTAATCCCAGCACTTTGGGAGGCTGAGGGGGGTGGATCGCCTGAGGCCAGGAGTTTGAGACCAGCCTGGGCAACATGGTGAAACCCCGTCTCTACCAAAAATATAAAAGTTAGGCCAGGTGCAGTAGCTCACGCCTGTAATCCCAGCACTTTGGGAGGCCGAGGCTGGTGGATCACGAGGGTGGATTCGAGACCAGCCTAGCCAATATGGTGAAACCCCACCTCTACTAAAAATACAAAAACTAGCTGGGCCTGGTGGCAGGTGCCTATAGTCCCAGCTACTCAGGAGGCTGAAGCAGGAGAATCGCTTGAACCCAATAGGCGGAGGTTGCAGTGGGCCAAGATTGAGCCACTGCACTCCAGCCTGGGCAACAGAGGGAGACTCCATCTCAAAAAAAAAAAAAAAAAAAAAGAGGTGAAACCCCGTCTCTACTAAAAATACAAAAGTTAGCCAGACCTGGTGGCGGGCACCTGTAATCCCGGCTACTCGGGTGGCTGAGGCAGAGAATTGCTTGAACCTGGGAGGCAGAGGTTGCAGTGAGCAGAGATCGCACCACCGCACTCCAGCCTGGGCAACAGAGCGAGACTCCATCTCAACAACAACAAAAAAAATTAGCCAGGCGTAGTAACGCACACCTGTAGTCCCAGCTACTTGGGAGGCTGAGGCAGAAGAATCGCTTGAACCCTACAGGCGGAGGTTGCAGTGAGCCAATATCGCACCACTGCACTCCAGCCTGGGCAATAGAGCAAGACTCTATCTCAAAAAAAAAAAAAGTATGTGTCCCCTTCTCCCTTCCCTGGCATCGCATCCCTCCCGCCGCACCCGCATTGACCAGGCTTTCTATGCTGCCTCATTTACCCTTCTCTCCAACCCCCACGCAGGGGGCTGAAGCGCCCCTTCTCCACGCTCAGCTCCAACTTCTCTGGAAAGGGACTCTGTCTCCCTCATCTCTCCCAGGCCCCTGGACTCCCTGGCTCCTCCCTCCTCCACTGCCTCTTCCTCCCTATTCCTCAGACACAGCCACTCCCAACCTCCAGGCTTTGCCCTCTTCTCCCTCTATGGCCCTCAGCCGCTCCCAAATATTCATTCACTCCTTCATTCAGCCAAGGCACGGGGGCCGCCATGTGCTCCGCTTTGCCTTCTGTGCGAAGGAACAGCTTGGGAGACAGCTCCTGCCGAGAGGGAGAGCATGTTTGGGGAGGGCAGTCATCGCACTGTGATGAGTGGGCAGCTGAGAGTCCCCGGCCTTCCCCAGAAGAATCTGAATTTACACTTCTCCTCCTGCCACCCAAGGCCAGGTCCACCTACAGTGTCAAACGCTAAGGCCCCTCAGGGTCCCTCCCGGCTGTGAACCTCTCTCCCCAGGCCTCCTTCGCTTGTACTCCTTCCTGGCTCCTGCCTGCCCTAGGGGGAGGCTTGTAGGAGGCAGGGGGTGGTGGCTCACGCCTATAATCCCAGCACTTTAGGAGGCCGAGGCAGGTGATCACTTGAGGTCAGACGTTTGAGACCACCTGGCCAACATGGCAAAACCCCGCCTCTACCAAAGCTACAAAAAATTAGCCGGGAGTGGTGATGCACGCTTGTAATCCCAGCTACTCGGGAGGCTGAGGCAGGAGAATCACTTGAACCCAGGAGGCGGAGGTTGCAGTGAGCCGAGATCTCGCCACTGCACTGCAGCCTGGGTGACAAAAACAACAACAAAAACACACACACACAAAAAGCTTGTGGAGGTGGCAGACTACCCTGTGTCTCCCTCCTTAGCTTCTCATTCCTCTCACTCCTCAACCCCTGAAACTTGGCTGCTGTCCCCTGCTCCCTCCTGGTGCCTCCAGAAGTTTTGCTAACTCCAACTGTGCTTCCCTGTCTCAGCCTCAGCTTTCCAGCCCTTCCTGCAACATGTAGCTCTGTTATTCCCTCCCTCTTCCTTGAAACACTGTTCTTCCCTTGGCTCCTGTGACACCACACGCCCCTGTTTTTCTAAAACCCACATCTGGTTGGTCAGTTAAAGGCCTTCTGCGGCTCTAAACTCTGTACGGTTTGTTCCACCCCTGCCCGCTTGGCCAGGGCTGCTGCTCCGTGTGGCATCCTGTGCTCCCTGCAGTGGGGGACTGTGCGTTTCTGCTGTTAGGGTTGCCAGATTCCATAAGTGGGACAAACTGAAACTCACTGTTTATCTGAAATTTATTTTCTATTTTATTTATTTATTTTTAGACAGGGTCTCACTCTGTGGCACTCTGCTGGAGTGCAGTGCAGTGGCACGATCTCGACTCACTGCAACCTCCGCTTCCCGGGTTTAAGTGATTCTCCTGCCTCAGCCTCCCAAGTAGGTAGGATTACAGCTGCGCACCACCATGCCCAACTACCATTTATCTGAAATTTAAATTTAACTGGCCAGGCACAGTGGCTCACGTCTGTAATCCCAGCACTTTGGGAGGCTGAGGCATGTGGATCGCATGAGGTAAAGAGTTCAAGACCAGCCTGGCCAACATGGTGAAACCCCATCTCTACTAAAAATACAAAAATTAGCCGGGCGTGGTGGTGGGCATCTGTAATCCCAGCTACTTGGGAGGATGAGGCAGTAGAATTGCTTGAACCTGGGAAGAAAGAAAATAAATTAAAATAATAAAATAATTTGAGACAGAATCTTGTTCTGTCTCCAGGCTGGAGTGTAGTGGCACCATCCTGACCCACTGCAACCTCCCCCTGCCAAGTTCAAGCTATTCTCCTGCCTCAGCCTCCCAAGTAGCTGGGATTACAGGTGTGCACCACCACACTCAGCTAATCTTTGCATTTTTAGTAGAGACGAGGTTTCACCATGTTGGTCAGGCTGGTCTCAAACTACTGATCTCAAGTGATGCCCTCGCCTTGGCCTCTCAAAGTGCTGAGATTACAGGCATGAGCCACCATGTCCGGCCGTCTTGTATTTTTATGTGCTAAATTTGGCACCAGCTTGGTGCCTGGTGTAGAGCACGCACTCAGTAAATGTTAGCTGAAGGAATATGGGCAGTGATGGCGGCAGGCACAGGTGCTGTGGGGCACAAAAGAAGCAAAGTCCCTAGAGGAGGTAACACCTGAGCCCTGCAGATGGAATTATTAGGTCATACACCAACAGCCCCTCCATGGAGATATCTCCCACAGTGGGTTGAATAGAATCCCCCCAGATTATATGTTCAAGTCCTAACCATCCCCCTACCCTGTATCTGTGAATGTGAACTTAATTGGAAATAGAGTCTTTGCAGATGTAATTAAGTTAAAGCTCTTGGGATGAGATCATCCTGGATTTAGGGTGGGCCCTAAATCCAATGACTGGTGTCCTTAGAAGAGAAAGCAGAGGGAGATTTGAGATACAGCAGGAAGACAGCATGTGAAGCCAGAGCCGGAGACTGGAACGAGGCAACTAGGAGTCAAGGACTGCCAAGGAGAGAGGCATGCAGTGGGTTTTCCCGCAGAGCCTAGAAAAGGAACCAGCTCTGCCAACACCTTGATTCTGAGCTTCTGGGAGAACTGGGACAAAACGAATTGCTGTTGTTTTAAGCCATCTGGTTTGTGATACTTCATTAGGGCAGCCCGGGAAAACTAACACACTCCCAAGGCTCCATGTTTCCAAAAATCTCTGTTTCTTCCTTCAGGACCTCCACCCCCAGAACCCTCTCTAGTACCAGACCTCTTATCCGGCCTGTGTAGCCAACCACCAGCATGGCCCCAGTAATCTTTTGTTGTTGTTGTTGTTATTTTTTTAAGACAGAATCTCACTCTGTTGCCCAGGCTAGAGTGCAATGGGGCGATCTCGGCTCACTGCAACTTCCGCCTCCTGGATTCAAGTGATTCTCCTGCCTCAGCCTCCCAAGTAGCTGGGATTACAAGCATGTGCCACCATGCCCAGCTAATTTTTTTTTTTTGTATTTGTAGTAGAGACGGGGTTTCACCATGTTGGCTAGGCTGGTTTCGAACTCCTGATCTTAGGTGATCCACCCATCTCAGCCTCCCAAAGTGCTGGGATTACAGGCAGGAGCCACCGCACCTGGCCTCTTTTTTTTTTTTTTTTTTTTGAGACCGAGTCTTGCTCTGTCGCCAGGCTGGAGTGCAGTGGTGCGATCTCGGCTCAATGCAACCTCCACCTCCTGGGTTCAGGCAATTCTTCTGCCGCAGTCTCCCGAGTAGCTGGGACTACAGGCACCCGCCACCACGCCCAGCTATTTTTTGTATTTTTAGTAGAGACGGAGTTTCACCATGTTGGCCAGGCTGGCTTCGAACTCCTGACCTCGTGATCCGCCCGCCTTAGCCTCCCAAAGTGCTAGGATTACAGGTGTGAGCCACCGCACCCAGCGCCTCTGTTCTTTATAACCCGGTCTCAGATGTTCTGTTACAGCAGCACAATGGACTAAGACAACGGCAGAACCCCACCTTTGCTCAGGTGATGGGTAGGGGTCATGGCAGGTGTGCTGGAGTACAAGCACCATGGGTCCAATCCAAGCCTGGGAATCCTATTCTCCTTTGAGGGATTGGTTTAAGGGGCATGGGCCTATTCTGGGATTCCTGGGAAGGGTTGTTCTTCCTGATAACAAGACAAATGCCAAGGAGAAAGCCCCTGCTCCCTGCCCCTCCTCTCCCACTTTGGAAATTGTCCTCAGAGGATGGGATGCTTGGAGCAGCTGCAGCCATCTAGTGATCATGAGGAGAAATCTGATACGTGGAAGGGACAATGCTGAGAAAAAAGAAGCACCTGAGACCTTGATGACCACTGAGCCTCTGTCAGTGGTGACACTGACCTCCTGACTCCTTAGGAAAGATAAAATGCCTGCTTTGCCCAAATCATCACTGAGTGGCTGTTCCTCTACTTGCAGCCACATGCATCTTAACTGAAAGGGAGGGGACACAAAATTTTGAAAATATGTCTCTGGTATCACCCAGCTTGGGACTGGCTTTCAGCTCTGCCACCATCAAGCTGTGTGATCTTAAGCAGGTGACCTGAAGCCTCAGCCTTTCATCTGGAAAATAGGGCTGCTGTGGGGGAAAAATAACCCAGGTGAGGCATTTTGCACATGGTGGTTGGTATATATATGCATTCGTTTCATTTGTTTATTCCTCCATTAATTTATTTAACAATCGGATTTAAACACCTACTATGCACTTGCACTAATAGGGTTTGGGAATGTAGTTGTGAAAAACTAACTAATAAGCACTTGAAATTGGTTCTTACTTCTACTATTATTGCAAGACTTTGCCTTCAAGGAGCAGGTCCTGATATGTTGGTAAAATCAAGATAGGTTTGGCAGAAGTGATCTTCTTGGACCTACCAGTGTGGGTATCTGTAGTGACAGGGGCCGGGGGCAGATAGGGAGGGGAGGAGCAGTTAGGAAGGGAGCTGGGGGCAGTTAGGGAGGGGAGGAGCAGTTAGGAAGGGAGCTGGGGGCAGTTAGGGAGCTGGGGGCAGTTAGGAAGGGCTTTCCTGGGGAAGTGGTGCTTGGGACACCTGAGGCTGATTCTCCCAGCAGCCATTTGTTAAGCACCTACTGTGTACCAGCTGCTGTGGAACTGTGTAAGTTGCTGGGGTAAGATAGGTGCCCCACCCTCTGGGCTCACAGCCTCCAGTAGGTGATAAACAGGTATGTGGGGTCAGGTGCAGTGGCTCATACCTGTAATCCCAGAACTTTGGGAGGCTGAGGCAGGCAGATAACTTGAGCCCAGGAGTTCAAGACCAGGCTGGGCAGCATAGTAAGACCACATCTCTATAAAAAATAAAAAGTTAATTGGGTGTGGTGGCACACACTTGTAGTCCCAGCTACCCAGGAGGCTGAGGTGAGAGGAATGCTTGAGCCAGGGAGATTGAGGCTGCAGTAAGCTGTGATCTTGCCACTGCACTCCAGTCTGGGTGACTCAGTGAGACCCTGCCTCAAGAAAAACACAAAAAAACAAAAAACAAAAGCCAGTAGGTGGTTCCATTAGATTGTGATAAGTGATGAGATAGGGAGGGGGCAGATGTCCTGCAGAAGGTGATATCTGAGCTTCATTTTGAAAGGTAAATAAGAATTAGACAGCAAGGGGCCAGGCACAGTGGCTCATGTCTGAAATCCCAGCACTTTGGGAGGCCAAAGTGGGTGGATCACATGAGGCCAGGAGTTTGGGTGGATCACATGAGGTCGAGAGTATGAGACCAGCCTGGCCAACATGGTGAAACCCAGTCTCTAGTAAAAATACAAAAAAATTACCCAGGCATGGTGGCACACGCCTGCAATCCCAGCTACTCGAGAGACTGAGGTAGGAGAATCATTTGAACCTTGGAGGCAGAGGTTGCAGTAAGCCGAGATCGCGCCACTGCACTCCAGCCTGGGCAACAAAGCGAGACTGTCTCAAAATAAATAAATAAATAAATAAATAAATAAACGAAAACAAACAACAACAAAAAAAACCAGGCCGGGCACAGTGGCTCATGCCTGCAGCACTTTGGGAGGCCGAGGTGGGTGGATCGTGGGGTCAGGAGTTCAAGACCAGCCGGGCCAAGATGATGAAACCGCATCTCCACTAAAAATACAAAAAATTAGCCACCGTGGTGGCAGGCGCCTGTAATCCCAGCTACTCAGGAGGCTGAGGCGGAGAATTGCTTGAACCTGGGAGGTGGAGGTTGCGGTGAGCCGAGATCATGTCACTGCACTCCAGCCTGGGCGACAGAGCCAGACTCTGTCTCAAACAAACAAACAAAACAAAATAACAACAACAAAAAAAAAAAAAAAAGAGAGAGAGAGAGAATTAGACAGCAAGGAAAGGAGGAGCTTCGTTCCAGGTATTGTTTTTTTTTTTTTTTTGAGATGGAGTCTCACTCTCGCCCAGGCTGGAGTGCAGTGGTGTGATCTCGGCTCACTGCAACCTCCGCCTCCTGGGTTCAAGCAATTCTCCTGCCTCAGCCTCCCAAGTAGCTGGGACTACAGGCACATGCCACCATGCCCAGCTAATTTTTGTATTTTTAGTAGAGATGGGGTTTGCTGTATTGGCCAGGCTGGTCTCGAACTCCTGACCTCGTGATCCACCCACCTTGGCCTCCCAAAGTGCTGGGATTACAGGCGTGAGCCACCGCGCCTGGCCCCAGGTATTGTATATATAAAGACTTGGAGGAAAGAGAGGGGACTTGGGGCATCCTGGGCATTTCCAGTTGCTGAGTGTAACTAAGGCATATCGTTAAGTGGGATAGTGTTGAGAGCTGTATTGTTTCTGAGGCTTTGATTGCAAGTGACAGAAAACAGAAATCAACCAGCCTTCAACAATAAGGAAAAAATGTATTGGCCTACTCCTTACATAACTAAAAGGTCCAGAGGTTCAGGCCAGGTGTGGTGGCTCACGCCTGTAATCCCAGCACTTTGGGAGGCTGAGGAGGGCAGATCACCTGAGGTCAGAAGTTCGAGATCAGCCCGACTAACATGGTGAAAACCCGTCTCTACTAAAGATACAAAAAAATTAGCCGGGCATGGTGGTGGGTGCCTGTAATCCCAGTTATTCGGGAGGCTGAGGCAGGAGAATTGCCTGAACCTGGGAGGCGGAGGTTGCAGTGAGCCGAGATTGGGCCATTGTACTCCAGCCTGGGCGGCAAGAGCAAAGCTGCATCTCAAAAATAAAAATAAAAGGTCCAGAGGTTCAGTGACTTCAAGTGAGGTTGGTTGGGTGACTTTTTCTCCTCTACCTCCAGGTTCAGGTGATTCTCATGCCTCAGACTCCCATCTTTTCTTTTTTTTTTTTTGAGACAGGGTCTCACTCTGTTGCCCAGGCTGGAGTGCAGTGGCACACTCATGGCTCCTGGGTTCAAGCAATCCTCCCATCTCAGCCTCCCTAGTAGCTGGGACCACAGGCACATGCCACCACACCTGGCTAATTTTTTTTTTTTTTTGTAGAGGCAGGGGTCTTGTCATGTTGCCCAAGGTGGTCACCAACTCCTAGGTTCAAGCGATTCACCCACCTCTGCCTCCCAAAGTTCTGGGATTACAGTGTGAGCCACTGCACCTGGCCTTGGGTGGCTTTTTCCATCTCCTTGTGGTATTCTCCATAGTGTTGGCTTTCCCCGAAGATCAAAGATCGCAGCCAACACTCCTGTGCTCAGCTTCCTGGTCTTTGTCTTATATTTACAACATGCTGATTGGACCAGCTTTGGTTTCTAGTTCATTTTTGAAGCATTCATGGTATCCAGGTCCTTGGGAAAGGCTGGCATTGGCATGGGATCAACGCCATAGCACCACATGGATCCCCAAACAAAAAAGGGGAAGGGGGATGGATGTCAGGGGACCAGATTTTGAAGGAGATAAGTCATGCTAAGGAGCTTGATCTTAATCCAAGGAAAATGAGAAGCAGAGGATTGACTTGATCAGATTGGGTTTTAGAAAGATCCCCCTGGAGGCTGGGTGCAGTGGCTCACACCTGTAATCCCAGCAGTTTGGGAGGCTGAGGCAGGTGGATCGCCTGAGGTCAGGAGTTCGGGACCAGCCTGGCCAACACAGTGAAACCCCGTCTCTACTAAAAATACAAAAAAATTAGCCGGGCATGGTGGCGGGCACCTGTAATCCCAGCTACTCGGGAGGCTGAGGCAGGAGAATCGCTTGAACCCAGGAGGTGGAGGTTGCAGTGAGCCGAGATCGTGCCATTGAACTCCAGCCTGGACAACAAGAGCGAAACTCCATCTCAAAAAAAAAAAAAAAAATCACCTTGGCTGGGCATGGTAGCATGTGCCTGTAATCACGGCTACTCAGGAGGCTGAGACAAGAGGGCAGCTTCAGTCCAGGAGTCCAAGACCAGCTTGGGCCTTAGAGGGAGACTGTATCTCAAAAAACAAAAAAGAAAGATCACCCTGGCTGTCGAATAAAGAACAGATTAGAGGAAGGCAAGAGAGGAGGCAGAGAGTCCAGTGGGGGACTCTTTCAGGAATAGGATGAAGGCCAGGAAGGGCAGTGGGAGAGGGGACTTCACAAGAGTTGGAGACTGATGGATCAGGAAGTAAAGAAGAGGGAAGAGTGGAGGGCCACTCCCAGTTTTCTACTTTGGATCCCAATGGGGAGAGAGATAAAGGGTCTGTAATCCCAGAACTTTGGGAAGCCTAGGTAGGCAGATCACTTCAGGTCAGGATTACGGGACCAGCCTGGCCAGCATGGTGAAACCCTGTCTCTACTAAAAATACAAAAAATTTGTCAGGTATGGTGGTGCATGCCTGTAATCCCAGCTACTCAGGAGACTGAGGCAGGAGAATTGCTTTAATCTGGGAGGTGGAGGTTGCAGTGAGCCAAGATCATGCCACCAGACTCCAGCGTGGGCAACAGAGTGAGACTCCTTCTCAAAAAATAAAATAAAATAGACCGGGCATGGTGGCTCACGCCTGTAATCCCAGGACTTTGGGAGGCCGAGGTGGGTAGATCACCAGAGGTTGGGAGTTTGAGACCAGCCTGACTAACATGGAGAAACCCTGTCTGTACTAAAAATACAAAATTAGCCGGGCGTGGTGGCACATGCCTGTAATCCCAGCTACTTGGGAGGCTGAGGCAGGAGAATCGCTTGAACCCTACAGGCGGAGGTTGCAGTGAGCCAAGATCGTGCCATTGCACTCCAGCCTGGGCAACAAGAGTGAAACTCCATCTCAATAAATAAATAAAATAAACGGAAGAGGGATAGGGAAGGGGCAGGCTGGGCACATGGTGGTGAAGATTGGTGAAGATTCAGAGATGGTTTTGGACAGGCCTGGGAGACAACAAGTGATGCTGAGTCCGGAAGGCAATTGGTAGGATATAGGGGTTCAGAGCCTGGGGTCAGGGGTCTGGGCTGGGGAAGGAGGGGGTTATCCACAGCCCACAGTTTGATATATCTGAGCCTGGGGAATTGAGGGAGTGGATCGAGCCCAACGGACCCACATGAAAGGTTTGAAGTCCAGCTAGGAAGGGAGCCAGGGAGGAGCTCACATCCTGGAGTTAGAGGTGGCCCTGTCTGTCCAGTCCTGCCCAGAGTTGGAGTGAGAACATACCCGCCAAACGTCCTTTGGGTTTAGAGATAACAAAGTCACTGGTGACCTTGGAGGAACGGTTTCTGTGGAGTAGTGGAGTTGGGGAGTGAGTGGGAGGTGAGGACAGGGATGGAGGGGTGTGAACATCTCTTTAAGAAGCACTTTTTTTTTTTTAAGGCAGCAATACTGCTAGCTGAAAGGGGCAACTCAGGTGAACATGGGATGGAGGGAGGGGTTGGAGTGGGGTACCAGAGGTGCAGGGGTGTGTGTGTGTTTAGGATGAATGGACTTAAGCAGGTTCATGTGATGAGGGGGGAAGACAAACATGAGTAAGGAGAGGAAAATGAAAATCAAGGTGCTCAGGATTGGGGTGTGTGTGTGTGGTGGGACTGGCGCTGAGGGTGATGCAAAGCCTGGGAGTGAGGTTGGCCTTGAAGGGGGAAGGTCCATCTATGCTACAGGGAGGGGAAGGAGCAGACAAAGGCCATGAAGGGGTTCCTCCCAGACGGCCTCAGTTCTCTCTGGAAGTGGGAGGCAAGGTCCTATGCTAAAAGCCGTATGGTGGGTGGAGTGGTGGAGGGGGACTGTGGGGAGGGCAGGAAGGGTACTCACTGCTCAGCCAGAAGCCCTGGATGTGCCCTGGCAGAGCAGAGCTCACCCGCAGAACCCAGCAGCCCTGAAGGAAGGGCTGGGCATGGGGCATGCAGATGGGTGAGCCAGGCCAGGGTTTGCAGGGTGAGTGGAGCATCCTGGGGCACCAGGTGAGGCTCAGAGAATGGTGAGCCACCTGTTTGGCTGGATCATACATGGGCTAGAAACCCCTTGAGTACTGGGCTATGACACCTTTGCCCGGAAGGCAATAGGGAACCATGGAAGGCTGAGCAGGAATGGGACATAATCGAAGCTATATTTAAACATTTGTGTTCAGCGGCCTGGCGTGGTGGCTCACACTTGTAATCCCAACACTTTGGGAGCCAAGGCAGGTGAATCGCTTGAGATCAGGAGTTCCAGACCCGCCTGGCCAAAATGGCAAAACCCCGTCTCTACCAAAAACACATGGCAAATTAGCCATGGTGGCGCATGTCTGTAATCCCAGCTACTCGGGAGGCTGAGGCAAAAGAATCGTTTAAACCTGGGAGGCAGAGCCTAGTCTGCTGCATCCTCCCCTACGTGCCACTCCCAGATGTGCCTGTCTTGCCTCCCTCTGCCCCCTCCTTGCACGGCCACCGTGCCGGGGTGCTGCCAAGCGCCAGATTGCCACCTCTGTCACCTCTTTCAGCTTCTTCACAACCCTGGGTGGGGGGTGAGGTGGGGTGGGGGAAGGAGTGCCGGCTAGGCCAGGGGGGTCACCGACAGGGCCCAGAAAAGAGGAGGGCAGCACCCTGGGCCACACAGCCTGCCCAGGGCCCCAGTGGGCAGCAGGGGAGGGAGGAACCGAATTCCTGTCTGGGCAGGACTGAGAGGGTGGGGGCCCCAGAGGGAGCTGCCGTGGTCCTTCCACTCTAGCCCACCTCCTCCATTTCCCCAGGGTCACCTCCCTCCAGGCCCCCAGTCGATGGAAGCACCTCCCCCCAGCCCCCTAATTGCTCAGCCAGGTTTTGGCTCGGATCCCACCACACTCCCTCCCCAACCCCAGGGCCCTCCCGCTGCCTCCCTCCCTCCCCAAGTTTAGCCCCTTGGCTGTGGCCACTGATGGCCTGGCCAGGGTCCCAGGCACCACACCACAGCGGCCAGGCTCGCTGGGCCGGAGCTCGGGACAGTCCCAGTCTGTCTGGCAGGGCTGGCGGGCTTGGGATTGGCTGGAGCTGCCCCCGCCTGTGGGAGGAGGGAGCGGCAAGGGGAGGCCGGATGGCTTGCCCAAGGTCACCCTCCTTTTCCCTCCCAGCATCCCTGTTCAACCTTTGTCCCCTCGGCCTCACCTTGAGGAAGGAGGAAGCAAGAAACCCAGCAGGCAGAGCGCAGAGAAGGCCAGTGAAGGCAAAGGGCTCCTGACACGTATTCATTCAGCAAACACTGCCTACTGTATGCCATGCCCCTAAAGCACAGCAGCAAACAGAGCCCCTGCCCTCATGGGGACACAGCCCAGCCAGAGACAGGCAAGGAAACCACCACAGGCATCATACAGACTTGTGTCTCTGAGCTGTGTGTGTGGCAAGGGCGCTGAGTGGGACTCGGCCTGGCTAGGGCCGGCTTCCCTGGGGACTGGAGGGGTGAGGAGCCTTTTCTGGCCCAGGCAAGGGATGCTGCTTCTGGCGGAGGCCTGTGTAGGGGCTGTGCAAGGCCTCAGTTTCCTCATCTGGAACACCGTAGGAAATAAATGTGCCCTGATCGCGCTTGCTTCCAGGCGGCCTGCGTCCTGGCCTGCAGCCCTCGAAAAGAAGGCGCTGTCGCTTCCAGTGGAAGGGTGAGCCCGAGCTCATCAGCGAAAATGGCGGGGAGGGCATTCCCGGGAGCCCTCCGGCTCGCGCCAAGCTCGGAGGTAGCTCGGGGAGGTGAGGGCCCCGGGTTCTCGGCCGCGCTGCCCAGCTTCCTTGGCCCCTTCCGCTGCCTCAGGCTGCAGGAGAGGAGGGGCTGGTCCCCGGGCTGCCTCTCCTTCCCTCCCCTCCCACACCCCCATGTTCCTGGCCACGTGGCACCTCTGTGCCCCAGGCCTGGGGGAGGATGATTTCTGACCTGGGGACAAGTGGAGCCAGGGAAAGGTGGGTGGGATCTGGGATACCGCGGAGCCCGGATCCGGTGGCGCAGCCCCGCCCCGCAGCCCCGGGGCGGCAGGGAGGGGGTGCTGTCTCTTTAAGAGCCTTCAGGCTGCTGGGAGCAGATGGCCAGGCCGGCCGGGGCCCCTTGTCCTTTGTGTGGCTTCGCACAAAAGAGGGGGCCAGCTGGGGAGGGGGCGGCTGTAGCAGGTGGGAGGGGTGGGGCCTTGCCCCTCCCCCTCCTAACCCTGCACCCTTGCCCCTCCATGAGGGGGTTCTTCACTAGGAATGCGCCTTCCCTCTGGACCCCGTGGCCCCCACAGTCGCCCCCAAACTCCTAGGACACACTTCCTGTGTCGTGGCCCACCTCCTAGGCAGAAGCCTCATTGCATCAGGGCCTAGGGACTCTCCCAACCCCCGCCCCAAGGAATAAACCTCCCCTCCCTGTCCCCACCTCCAGAGCAGAGTCTTCCTTTGGCCCAGAGTGCCTGGCTCTAGATAGAAATGAAGAGAATGAGATTCTTAGAAGGCGGGGGAGAGGGATGCTGGGCCGAAGGGAATCCAGTGGCTGGGGATCCCTGCTAGAGAGACTGGGGTACCTGGGGCAGCCCTGGAGTAGGGAGGCAAGAAAGAAGCAGGATGCTGAGCCTGGGGGTGGGGGCAAAGAGGCTGGGCCGGGTCCCCAGGTTTGAGTCTGGAAAGGAGGCAAGGGGGGATGGGGGGGCTCCACTGAGGCCCTGCCTAATAGGGGGCGGGGGCAAGATGGAAGACAGCACGGTAGGAGAGGCTGGTGTGCAGCAATGGTTGCCTGCCAGGCAGGAGGGGACAGAGATGAGAGACTCCAAAGGGTGGAGGTGCTGGGGACAGGGATGGCGCCCTGCTACTCAAGGAGGGGTCGGCTTGGGAAGACTCTCAGTCTTGAAGCAGACCTCCTTAGCTCAGACCAGTCCCTGGTCCATTCATTCTTCTCCTTTGTCCAGACCTCCTCACCCTGGGGCTTGGTGCCCAATCCATGATTCAAGAGGACGATAAAGGCCCCGTAGCCCTGGCCCGAGGTGTGGCGGGCAACGTGGCCGCTGGCTGGGTGGCCCCATGTGACTCGACGGCGCAGCAGCCGGGTGGGGTCGAGCCTGGCTTTCCCTGGCTGTCCGCAGGAGCCCCCAGGAACAAGCGGCCCCAGCCGGGTCGTGGCCCGACCGCAAGACCCCGGCCGCTCGGCCGCAGGCAGCGGGTGGGGGCAGGGATCCCTGGCTGGGCCCTGGGCTGCCTCTAAATTTAGGAATCTGATTACAGAGTGGCCAAGGAAGGGAAGGGAGAGGAGGGCGCGAGTGCGGGCTCGGCTCAGTCTGGGCACAGCGGGGTGTGCCCGGGTGGAGGTGTGTCCAGGAGACTGGGGCTCCGGGTGAGAGGGGCGGCGGGCGGGGGCTTCAGCTTGTGTGCGCTGCAGCACGTGCCCCGGGCGGCGGGGACGGGCACGGGCGCAGCTCGCAGGCTCGGAGCCGCCGCCGGTGTGTGCGCTGGCTCTTTGTGTGCCTGGCAGGGTGGCTGGGTCTGGCTTTGAAAGTCTCTGCCCACCCCCTCCCCCATCTCCGTCTGTGCCGCTCTACCCGCTTCCCTGTCTGTCACTCTGCCCGTGCTTGTCCGGGGGGAGGGGGATGCTGCTTCCAGCTGGGGTGACAGTGAACCCAGTGGGGAGGAGACCCAGCTCCTCTCTCCCCTGCAGCCCAGACCTTCCCCTACACCTCCCACTCCCCATCCCTCAGCCCTTGCTACCACTGTTTAGGGGTGCACACTGCAGCAGTTAAAGGGAATTGGGGAGACTCTTGGGGACCCACAGATCCACCAGAAGCCAGCCTCTGGCTGGGTAGCTCTTGGAGGAATTCATTCCTTGCCTGTCCAGCCTCCCATCCGTTCTGGCCCCCAAGGGCGCATGAGGGGGGTCCCCCCTGCGGAAGGGGGGCGGGGAGTTCCTTGGCAGGAAGGGAAATGGAAGGAAAAGCTGGGCTCCACCCGGGCGGGCAGGCGGCCCCAGGGCCCCCGGGGCAGGCGGCAGTAACCCGAGCCCACTGGTGTGTGGTGCTGGTGTGCGTGTGGGTGGGGCTGACCCCTGGCTGCTCCTGGGGGTCAGTGGGGTCTCCCCCAGGGGCAAGTCTAGGAGCCCAGGGAGGCGAGGGGAGCCCCCGCAGCGGGACGCGCGCCCCACCAGGGTCCTGATCCCACCCCCTGGAGGTCTGGCCCCGGCCCCCAGGCCCCGCCCCCCGGGCCCTCCCTCCCACCCCAGGGCCAGATGTTCAGCTGGCGGAGGCATCGGCTGGGGGAGGGGTGCTGAGGCCGCAGCCGGCACTACTTCCCTGCCAGCAGCTTCATTGTGTGCGCGAGGAGCGAGCGGCGGCGGAGAGCGGGCGAGCAAGCGGCAGCCCGAGCGCGGCGGGGAGAGCGAGCGCGCCGGGGAGGGTGCGAGGCGGCGCCCGCGGCTGCGCTCCGCCCGCCTCCCGGCAACTCTGCCCAGCGCCGCGCGCCGTCCCGCCGCCGCCGCCGCCGCCGCCGCCGCCGGTGCCCCGGCCGGCTGCCGTCGCGGGCAGGGGTCTTCTTGGGACACGGGTCCCCGCCCGGGGACTGGGGCATCCCCGGCGCAGCCGAGAGGCGCAGAGCCCGGGGGGCGCAGATTGCGCTTCAGCGCCCGGCCGCTGAACGGCGTGGACAGGTGGGCGGTGGGGTTCCAGGGCGCCCCGAGGACAGGGGGCCCCGACTTCAGGGGAACCCCAACCCTGAGGGGCGTACATAGTAATCGCGCCCCAGCCACACCGGACCTTGCGCTCATCCCTTGCGTCCCCGACTTCTGCACAAACTTTTCTGACGCCCTGGTCGTGGGGGTCGTGGAGAGCGCTGGGGCTGCCAGGTGGGCTCCCACCCCGCCGGACCCTAGCCACGCTGACCTCCTGCCTCTCCTAACCTCAGTGGCGACCTCTCCAGGCCGGGCCGGGCTTGGCACTCGGAGCGAGTGCGGCAACCACTGTCGCTCTCCGAAGGCTCCCGCGCCCCCCGGGGCAGCTGGGCGGGGTAATGCCCTCGGTGATGGAGAAGCCGAGCGCGGGCTCTGGGATCCTGTCTCGCAGCCGGGCCAAGACGGTGCCCAACGGCGGACAGCCCCACTCGGAGGATGACAGCAGCGAGGAGGAGCACTCGCACGGTGAGCCCGGTGGCCTAGGGTTAAAGGCGCGCCGGCCTGGGGGGAGCGGAGTGGGGCGGGAGGGGGAAGAGTTGCAGACCACGAGCCTGTTACACTGATGGCTCCTGCCTCTCCTGGATTGGAGCCTCTGCGTTGCTTCTCCCATAAGCCCAGGCTGCCGGCACAGCCAATCTGGAACCTGGGCCCCTAGCTGCTGTGGAGGCGTCCTGCCGGCCCCTGCCCTGCCCTCAGCCCCTCAGGGACCGAGGCATCCCTCCCTTGCATAGAGTGGGTCCCTCATACCTTGCCACCTTGCAGGGAACTGAGTTCTGGCTGGAGCAGGGGCTGGAGAGACACCTCCACACAGAGCTGTGAGGCTCCTGTGGTGGGAAGGAGCCTTGGGTTCCTTGCAGGGCTGTGGTCCAGGTCTAGGGGCTGCCCTCCAACCCCGCTCCCCTCCCCCCAGCCGGAACAAAGCACCCTGCTTGGCCTGGGTTCTAAAACTGTCCCCTTGTCCACCCTCCAGCCCCAATGGCCATGGCTGGACAGGGTCTTTTCCTCTTCCAGTCCCTTCTGTGGCTGCAGGTAACTGAGGGGGACAATGAGGGAAACGTGAGCCTCCTGGAAGGTGGGGGCCCTGGGTGGTCAGGAAGGAGAACTCCAGGCCAGCCACCTCCCCCGCCACATCCTCCCTCCCGCCCGCCCTCCCTGGAGTCCTGACTGCCTCCCCTGGCTCCACAGACAGCATGATCCGCGTTGGAACCAATTACCAGGCCGTAATTCCGGAGTGCAAGCCTGGTGAGCGGCAGGACAGGCTGTGAAGTGGGGTGGGGGTGGAGGCCCGGGGCTTGGCCTGCAGCCCCACCTGGGGCGCCCTTGGCTGGCTCCCCTGGAAGGACAGGCTGGCAGGGGTGGGTGGCCCCGCAGCATGGTTTGCTTTCCTGCCCTGCCTTCCTGTCTGGGTCTCTGCCCCTCCTTCCCTTCTGGGCCTCAACCTCCCTGGCTCCACTCCTCTGCTGCCCTCTGGCCATGGGTCCAGGCTTGTGCCACCAGGCTGATCTGAGTGTATTCCCTCCTGCTCCTCGGCCTTTCAGAGAGCCCCGCACGCTACAGCAACAAGGAGCTGAAGGGGATGCTGGTGTGGTCACCCAACCACTGTGTGTCAGATGCCAAGCGTGAGTGGGGCACAGTCCTGGGATGTGGGGGCTTGGGTTCATCCCAGCTCCAAGCTAGCTCTTCTCAGAAGGGGGCTGGAGGCTGAGGTCCAACCCTTGCCCTGGGGCTCCTGTTCAGGGACCTGGCTGTTGGGGGGTGGTCCCTTTCTGGACAGGCCTGGGTTAGGAGCTATAACGCCCTTCACCGAGACCCTGCCCCTGCTGTCCCTGCAGTTGACAAGTACATTGCGATGGCCAAGGAGAAGCATGGCTACAACATTGAGCAGGTGAGCCTTGGCCCCCAGGGACTTGGGAACGGGGTGGAACGGTGCTGGGGGCAGCTGAGCCTGAGCTGCCCCTTGCCCCGGGCCAGGCGCTGGGCATGCTTCTGTGGCATAAGCACGACGTGGAGAAGTCGCTGGCCGACCTGGCCAACTTCACCCCATTCCCTGATGAGTGGACAGTAGAGGACAAGGTGCTGTTTGAACAGGCATTTGGCTTCCACGGCAAGTGCTTCCAGCGGATCCAGCAGATGGTAAAGCCCTTCCATCCCCACTCCCCGGTGCTCCTCTGCCCCTCTTTTCTGAAGAGCTTACCTGGGGCCCAGAGTCTTGAGTGGGCCCCAGCTTCTGGTGTTGCCTCCTCCAGCTGCCTGACAAGTTGATTCCCAGCCTGGTGAAATACTACTACTCTTGGAAGAAGACCCGCAGCCGAACTAGTGTGATGGACAGACAGGCCCGGCGGCTGGGGGGCCGCAAGGACAAAGAAGACAGGTCGGGGCAGGAGCAAGCACTGGGCATGGGGGTAGGTAGAGCTCCTGGCAGCTGCCTCATTCTCTCCCTGGCCCCTGTGTCAGCAGTGATGAGCTCGAAGAGGGTCGAGGAGGCGTGAGTGAGGGAGAGCCCGATCCTGGAGATCCCAAGAGAGAGGTGAGCTCCCAGAGCCTCTGGGCCCTGCCTGCCTGTCCTCTTGCCTCTCTCTGGCTCTGCACCACCTACCTGCCTCTCCTTTCACTGGCAGCCTCTACCCTCTCGGCCCCTGAATGCACGCCCAGGCCCTGGGAAAAAGGAGGTCCAGGTGTCTCAGTACCGCCACCACCCCTTGCGAACCCGGCGTCGTCCACCCAAGGGCATGTACCTGAGCCCTGAGGGTCTCACGGCAGTGTCAGGAAGCCCGGACCTTGCCAACCTCACGCTCCGAGGTCTTGACTCTCAGCTCATCTCCCTCAAGCGCCAGGTGGGGCCCTGGGAAATGAACGGGCTATGCAAAGGGGGCATTCGGCACCTGGGAACTGAAGTCTGGGGGGAGCTGAGGTGTAAGCAAGATGGTTCAGGGGCCGAGCCCCATCCTCTGAACTCTGAGTAATGTGGTGTTCTTTTTGGGCCTTCTTTTAAAAACTGGTCTGCAGGCTGGGTGCGCTGGCTCACGCCTGTAATCCAGGCACTCTGGGGGACTGAGGCGGGCGGATCACCTGAGGTACACAGTTCAAGACCATCCTGGCCAACATAGTGAAACCCTGTCTCTACTAAAAATACAAAAATTAGCTGGGCGTGGTGGCACACACCTGTAATCCCAGCTACTCGGGAAGCTGAGGCAGGAGAATCGCTTGAACGTGGGAGGCGGAGGTTGCAGTGAGCTGAGATTTTGCCACTGCACTCCAGCCTGGGCGACAGAGTAAGATTCCATCTCAAAACAAACAAACAAACAAACAAAAAACTAGGCCGAGCACGGTGGCTCATACCTGTAATCCCAGCACTTTGGGAGGCCGAGGTGGGTGGATCACCTGAGGTCGGGAGTTCGAGACCAGCCTGACCAACATGGAGAAACCCTGTCTCTACTAAAAAAAATACAAAATTAGCCAGTCGTGGTAGCAGGCGCCTGTAATCCCAGCTACTAGGGAGGCTGAGGCAGGAGAATGGCTTGAACCCAGGAGGCGGAGGTTTTGGTAAGCTGAGATTGCACCATTGCACTCCAACCTGGGTAACAAGAGTAAAACTCCTTCTCAAAAAAAAAAAAAAAATATATATATATATATATATGTATATATATATGTGTGGATATATATGTGTGTGTATATATGTGTGTATATATATGTATATATATATGTGTATATATATATGTAAAAAATATAAACTGGTCTGCAGAAAGGGGAGAACCCCAGCGGCTCCCCTACTGAGTAGTTGTTTAGGGGGAACAAGCCAGATGGTGGATGGCAGAAAGCTTTGCCAGGGCAGTGGTGCTGGTGTCCGTGCAGAGGTAGGGTCCCGTGAGGGGCATAGTGGCCTGCCTGAGATGGGAGTCTCATGTTCCTCCACTTCCTGGCCTTCCCAGGTACAGAGCATGAAGCAGACGAACAGCAGCCTGCGCCAAGCCCTGGAGGGCGGTATTGATCCACTCCGCCCCCCGGAGGTATGGCTGCTCTTTAAATTAGGGTGCAAAAGGGGATTTCTCTCCAGAGGTAGAGCAGAAAGAGTACTGCTTGGGGAGCAGGGCTGCCATTTGCATGGTTTTGAGTCTAAAGGATATGTTGTTCCTTGCTTTCCAGGCCAACACCAAGTTCAACTCCCGCTGGACCACAGATGAGCAGCTTTTGGCTGTCCAAGGTGGGTTAAACTGTGGTGAGAAGAGAGGACCCCAGGAATCTATCTCCCCACCCTCCAAGGAGTGGGGGGGCAGAGGGGAAGGGTCAGGGAAGTAACTAGTTCTAAGGGGTATTGACACTGCTGCCCTTTTGACCCTTGCAGCCATCCGTAGGTATGGCAAAGACTTTGGGGCTATTGCAGAGGTGATTGGGAACAAGACTCTGACCCAGGTGAAGACTTTCTTTGTGAGCTACCGGCGCCGCTTCAATCTGGAGGAGGTGCTGCAGGAATGGGAGGCTGAGCAGGATGGGGCCCCTGGAGCCCCAGTCCCCATGGAGGAGGCTAGGAGAGGGGCTCCATTGCCAGCCCCAGCCCTAGAGGAAGATGATGAGGTGAGAAGGGGGTGAGAGAAACCCCTCAGAGAGGAGAGGAGAGGCGAGGCGAGGCGCTGCCTTGGTCCTTAGACTGGGCTGAGGGTGGGAAGAGCCTGGCTTTTCACTCTTTCCTCTCCCCTCAGGTCCAGATTACATCGGTCTCCACGTCAGTGCCCCGATCAGTGCCCCCTGCGCCACCACCCCCTCCACCTCCCACCTCGCTGTCCCAGCCGCCCCCGCTGCTGAGGCCACCTTTGCCCACGGCTCCCACTCTGCTCCGACAGCCACCCCCACTGCAGCAGGGCCGCTTCCTCCAGCCTCGGCTGGCCCCCAACCAGCCCCCGCCGCCTCTCATCCGCCCCGCTCTGGCTGCCTCCCGCCACAGTGCCCGCCCTGGCCCTCAGCCCCCACCCACCCTGATTGGAGCCCCTCTGGAGCCTCCAGCGCCCTCACTCTGAGCCCTGAGGTCCTCCACCAACCACAGGCTCCAGGACCCCTTTGCTGGCCGTCCCCAGGCATCTCTGGTGTCACTGAGGACAGAAGGGACTAGGGCTCTGGCGGGGTCTTTGTCAGACCAGAGTTGTGGACAGCCCAGCCCCGCCCTTTGGGTTCTGCATGTGTTCCTGGCAGCTGGGCCTGTCTCCTGGGGCCATGGCCGGGCTCCCGGGCCTTTGAGCTGGCCTGAGGGCACTTTCGCTTCCTGGCCGGGACTGGAATGGCTGCCTCCTAGTCTGCTGGGGCTTGGCCTCTGGGTCCTGCCCTTTGTGTGTCCGGGGTAGTGACCTTAGTGTGGAGTGGGGAGAGGGCAGTTGGGTGTGCTGGCTGTTCTCATTCCTCTTTCTCTTCTTTTAGCAATAAGTCTGGGGTGAGGTGGGGAGGGAGGCTGCAGGGGGGGAGGTGGGCAGAGCGGCCTTACAGCAGCAGAGGCTGGAAGAGAAACTCTGTCTTCAGGGGCCAGCTGGGAAATGCTAAGGAGCTGAGGGTGCCCACCAAGCCCACCTTCCAGAAACTTGGAGAAATGGGGGTTGGGAACTTATGCAGACATGGATTTATTTTTCAACATTTTTTAAAAATTAAAAAAAATAAAATCTAAGCTTACTGAGTTTTCTTTCCCTTTTGGTGCAAGGGCCCTGGGCTTTGCTTCCTGTCTCTGCCCTGTGGGTAAGTGGGGAGCTGGGCCCACCCAGCACTGGCCCCAGACAGGAATCAAGTCTCTCCTGCAAGGCAGGCGGGCTGGGCCACATCTTACCCACAGGGGACTGGGTCCCTGCCTGGCTGGGAGAAGAAACAGGAGGAGGCAGCTCAGATTCCAAACATTCTCTTTATTACGTGTTTGATCCAGAGGAGAAACTAAGTGCAGGGTTGGGGAGGAGGGGGCTAGACGGGGAGGGGCCACCTTGCCTGGGTGCCCCGGGCCCCTACCCCCTTTGGGAGCCAAGCCATGCCCTCCCGGCCCCCTCAGAGCACCCGGGCTGTTCCATAGGGCAGGAGGGGGGAAGGGAGGGAGGGGGAGCCCTTGGTCTGAGCCGCAGTAGGAGTGTGGGGCAGGAGGGCTGAGGTTGGCGAGGCCCCTTCCTAGGACGCAAGGGCTCGGCTTAATCGCTGAGCCTGGCCTGGGAGTGGGGGTGATGAGGAGGGGTGGAGTCATCATAAATCAAAAAAAAAAAAAATAAAATAATAAAATAAAAAATAAAACCCATCACAAAAAAATGTACAACTCAGGTGAGGGTAGGGGCAGCCTCTGTGTAGGACTCCCTCCCCCAATTTCTCAAGAACAGAAACAGCAGAGAAATAAATTAAGGGATGCAGTGGCCACCACCAGCCAAGCGCCCCAAACCGCCCACGCCCACACTGGCCACTGAGGGTAGCAAGCTGGGAGTCGCTTCGCCTATCTGTCCCCCACCCTGTGGAGGGCAGATGCTCCCAGCCCTGCTGCCTAACCCAGCCTTCTGCCAGGTGGCCCTGGGCAGTGTCTCCTGAGAGGAGGGGGCGACAGTGTCAGGAAGAAAAGGCAAGGCTGAGAGATGAGAGTGGCGAGGGAAGTCACTGCTATGGAGAGAGCTGGTGCCCAGATTAATGCCAATGAAGGGGAAGCCATGGGGAGAGGAAGGGCGAGGGGGCTGTGCTTTCAGACAAAGGCTCCCCCATCACAGAGTGCCCAGTGGCCCTGCTCTGGAGACCAACAGCCCAAGAGGCCCCCTGGGGACCGAGGAGCCAGTCTGCCCTGCAGTCCCCTCCCCTCTCCCAGCCCTGGGGTCAGCCCCTCCTTCTACCCGGGAGGGGTGGGAGAAGATGGCACAGACTTTTGAGGAGGGAACACGTGTCCCCACAGCAGCTTGTGGAAGGAAATGCCCAGCTCTGGGAAGGAGGGGCAGAGGGTACAGTGTGGAGGGAGGCGGAGCCTTGTGCCGGCCCTCTAGCCTCGGCAGCCCCGGAGCAGCCCCCAGCCCCACCCACTGCAGGGCTGCGCAGCACCCCCGCCCCCTGCCCCACCACCCAGGCCTCCAGCCCAGGGGCCTGAGGTCAGGGGAAGGCCACCTCTGGTGGTTTGCTTGGAGGGGAAGGAGGGAGGAGAGGGGAGAAGCCCACAGTGGGCCTGGCGGAGGGCCTGACGGGAGCTCCACCACTCTTGCCTGAGAGTGTTCCAGCCCTGAGCCACCCTCCCGGGAAACCCCACAGATCCAGTCTCGACTGTCCCAATGGGGCAGGGAGGAAAGGTGGCCGCTGGGATTTTTTTTTTTCTTTTTTCTTTTTGGTAATAAAAAATTTCTTGGTTTAGGCGAAATACTCTGTGCAACCGCAGTACCGAGGGGGAGCCCTGCCCCCCCATCCACCCTCCCCTTCCTTTGCCTCCAGTAGGGGAGAGGGGAAGGGGGAATCTCTGGGCAGGGGTGAATGTGGGGGGCGGGAGAACAATCTCCCACCCCCCACAAACATGTAAGAGAAAACTGAGAAGGGCCAGGGAGGGGAGAAGTGCCAGCAGGGGAGACACACCAATCCATCGCTGCAGTCTCACCCAGGTGGGGCGGCGCGGCGGCTGGCAGCCCGTCCAGCTGGCCCGCCCCTGCCACCCCCGCTCCTGGCAGCCTGTTAAAGCTTCAGCTCGTTGGCTATTTTGGAGGCAATGTTTTTGAAGGCCATGGAGGTGCCCGATATCCGCTTAAATCGAACCCCATTGAGAGAGAGCCGCGGCAGTTTGCACACCTCCATCTCCCACTGCACGAAGTCCTCGTGGCCCGGCGTGCCGTGCATGCACAGCAGCATGTACTTCTCATGCAGCTCGCTCTGGCAGCTGTTCGCGTCCAGCACCTTGCGGATCTCCCGCATCATCTCGTTGGGCTCCATGGAGCTCGTGGTCTTCATACTCCACGTGAAGCGGAGGGAGCGGGGCTTGGCCTCCCGAAATTCTTCTTTTTCTTTGTCGTTGCCGCCACTGCCCACCACGTGAGGTCTGTGGAGACGGCAGAGGCGGGCGTCACGAGGGTGCTGAGGCACCCCACCCCAGGAGAGCCACCCTGGCAGACAGCCCCTGAGCCCAGAGAGGAGAGTGGGAGGGAGCAGGAGCAGCCAGGAGTGGGCCCTGGCCTGCGGGGGCGGAGGGTGGCAGTCCTCCAACCCCCATCTCTCAGGACAGCGAAGGGGAGAAGCCAGCCTTGGGGTAGGTGGGGTGGGGTCAGGGAAGACGCCAGTGCCCTCAATAGTATGGGCACAGACTCTCCAGAAATAAGCCTCGGAGCACAGGGAGGTGGGATAGTCCAGGGGTAGGAATCTGTAGCCCCGACCACCCGACCCAGAACTCCGACTTCCAGAATATACCAGACCTGAGGAGAAGGGCCCGTAACTCCTGCAATTGGGTTTGGGAAGGGGAAACTCTCTGAGGAAAGGGACGCCCCAGAGGGTAGGGACAGGGCAGAACCACGGGAGGAAGAGCCAAGTGGCAGAAGGAAGAGAGGAGCAGGAGGCTGTGGCAAGCCCGGTGGCCCGGGCAGGGCCAGTGCTGGCTCCAGCCCTCTCACCTGAGCGTCTCCACTCGGTCTTTGCTTTCAGGTTCATTCAGGTTCCTCAAAAAACAGAGCGAGGGAGAGTTTAGTGCTGGGATCTCTCGCTCCTTCCGCCGCCACAGACCCAGATGCGAGTGGGTCTGGGGAGGTGCCACCAGTGGGTGGGCAGGACCCAAGCCCAGGGCCCTCTGCCCATCACCTGGCAAGCCAACAGGGCTCTGCAGCACCTCACACTGGCGGCTCAACCATTCCTTTCCAGCAAGGAGCCCAGCACATGGGGCCTGTCCCTCCCCACACTCCCAGATCTGTGCCGGGGAGAAGGAGCCTCTGCTCTGGGGGAGGAGGGGGAGTGGCTGTGCACGCACTTCACTGAGCACACTGAGCACACGGCCCGGCACGAGGCTGCTCCCCCACAGCCAGGGCTCACGCGCTGTTCTGGGGGTTGCGGGTGTTGAGTGCGTTTTTGGAGCCACACGCTAGGGTCTCAGGACTGCAGTCCTTTTGGAGGAAAGGGGCTGCAATGCTTTGGATCTCTGTAGGAGGAGGGGCCGTGGCTACGCAAGGGCCTCTGTCAGGAGACTCAAAGTGCCAAGGCCTGGGTCTGCATGGTAGTCACCTGGGGATGGGTGCCTGCTGCTAAGTGGAAAAGGCCGCCTCCTCCGACCTTTCCCAACTCCCCTACCTGCTGGCCTGCCAGGCCATCTGCTCATACACAGGGAGGACGAGGGCGGGGTGGGGCGGGGCAGGGCAGGGCAGACACCTTGGGTGGGTAGGTGGGGAAGAGGTCTGGCCCCGCTGAGCGGCTTCTCCAGCTCCTGGCTGGAAGATGGGTGTCTGGAGCTAGGAAATTGGGGATTGCAGAGGAGGAAGGATGTGAGAGGAAGGAGGAAGAGCAGCAGCACATAGAAATAAACAGGAAGACACAACCAACACAGGGGTGCATACAAGCGCACTGCGAGCAGGGAGCCCGGCTGTGCGAGGAAGGCACCCTCCCTGCTCTCTCCAGACCCCCTGTGGGGCAGCCCCCTGCTGGGGCCCCTTGAGGCAGCAGCCAGCCATGCAGTCAAGAGCTGGGTGGGAGGAGGAGGGGATGGGGAAAGCCTGAAGACCCTGTCTGGATGTTCCCCCATCAGCTGTGGCACCAATGTGCCTGCCAGGCACCCCAGTCCCATTGCAGGGCCTGAGCAGACAGCCTTGGGGAACAAGCACTCTTAACCTGGCCCTTGGTCTTCAGCTTGGTATTTGGCCCCCGAGGCCTGCAGAGAGGATGAGCATAAGGCCAGAGGTGAAAGAGCCAGGAAGGGGCCTGTGAAGGGAGACCCCTGAGTAAGGGTGCAGCGATCTCCTGTTGTTTTGCTAAGGCTTGGGGTAGAATGGCCCTTGCCCTAGAATGTCCCAGTTCCCCGCACTTTGGAAGAGACAGGCCATATCTGGAGAAAACAGCCTAGAGGAGAAGAGGCTTGATTTATCCAGATGCTGCTGGTGGCAGGGGTGCTGGGGCAGGGGTGCTGGAGCAAGGGTGCGGGTGGGTGGGGCTAGTTCTGCAGGAGCTGCCAGGAGGGGGTGCTGTGCTCCATTTGTGAGACAAAAGCTCCAAAGGTCTGGGGGAGCCAGACTGAAACCTTGGGGCCCCAGGGTCCCTGTAGTGTCTCCAAAGTCCTGCGATCCCATAGGCCACGAGGAAGAGGTCACACAGCTCTGAAGTTCAGGAAGCCCAGGAGCCAACAAACAAGATACCATCCCAGATGCACTTGTAACCCTGGAGCTTCCTCATAGCGCATGCACATGACAAGGGAAAGGGCAGGAAAGGATCCCAACACTTGTGACCAAAACCTGGGGTGAGGGGGAGTGGGGGTGGGGTGAGGTGGGTGAGAGACAATCTTAAAGGGAGGCTTCCCTGAGACAGTCTCCCCTTACTTGAGGACAGGCATAACTGTGGGCCCAAGGAAGGCCCTCATTTTTAAAGCCATTTGCCCTGAGTGGGCCAATGTGGCCTCTTAGCCCTGCCTGTTTGTACTGGGGGCACGGAGGGCAGGCCTTGTGCTGATGCCCAATCAGAGGCAGTCTTCATCCCTTTAAGATGGCAGAGAGAGGAGGGCCACACAGACTTGGTTAAGCAGATGGAGGAGAGTAAGAGCCAGAAAAGGGGAGTTAGTGATGGAGGCAGGACACAGGACACAGACACACACACACACACACACACACAGCGGGCTCAACGCCTACCTTCTGGCAAACCTGAAAGACAGATTTCTAAAAAAACAAACAAAAAAAAAGACAAAATAAAAAAAGAAATAAAAAAAAAACCAACAAGACGGTATGTGGATAAGCAGGTGGGGAGGGTGGCTTTACAGGTTCAAGGGTCATCCCATTTTCGGAAGAGCCGCTCAGCGAGACTAGAGTCCCAGACTTTCAGATCTGCCCACACTCTCTGCAGGCCTCACACTTGCATTCTGGGGCTCGGATGGGGCAGTGGCTTTGGCTCCTCCAGCAGAGTGGAGTGAAACGTAGAGGAAGGGCAGGCGAGCCTGTTCTCTCAAAGCCCCTGCTGCTTCCTGAGCTGCTACTCCAAGGCAGGGAGACGAATGGCAGGATGGGGATGCGGAGCATCCCAGGAGGCCAGCCAGTTGGCTGGATGTACTTCAAGCTGCCCCTCTGTGGTGGCTGGGGGCTCAGGTGTAAGAAACCCCGTGAAGAGACCCCCACCCTGGGTCCAACACAGGAAAGCTTTGGCACATCGGAGTTAGGTTAGGGAGGAGGCCACTGTAGGCCCTCGCCAGTGATTTCATTTATAGGTTTCACCCTAAGAACCCCCAGGCAGAAGGGCATGGCTGCAGCTGCAGCCAGAAACAGAACCAACTAGCGGGAGAGGCAGTCAAAGGGGCAAGAGACCAGGACAAAATTTTCCTTGCTGGCCCCAGCCTGGCTCATGCCTCATGACTTTGCAGCTGCGTCACCAAATATAAGTTTCCATGGGAACCCAGGAGAGAAGGGGGGGCTTTTATTTTAGCATCTGAGTTCACACTCTCCTAGAGAGGAGGCGGCATCGGCCATCTGCTTGGGGCCAGGGAATGAGGGGTGCCTGTGAGGAGTTGGGGAGAGGCCTAAGAGGGGTGGGCCTGGGCACATAAGGTGTTGACAAAGACTTAATTTCTTGTGCTTCCTGAAGCCTCTTCTAACCCCAGGACCCAATACCGGTACAGTGTCCCAAACCCCAACCCCCAACCCCCAACCCACCCCGAGTCAAGTAGGAAGGCCTGGCCTGAGCCTCTCTGCCACCCAAAGCTCCTTGCTTACCTGCGTACAAACTTGGAGGTGAACTTGCTAAAGATGCTCCCAGAGGCCCCCCGCCGGCCCTGGCTGTGGCCAGAGGGAGAGGCTGGGGTCACACCGTAGGGCAAATTCTGCTGGTCCCGCACCTGTCGGAGCTGCCCAGCATGGAAGGTGCTTCGGCTGGACACACCCCGCGGGAAATTAGTTCGGTCTGGGGCTCCACCACTGCTGCTGATGTTGTGGGCGGATGGGGAGGCGACAGGGACACGCTGGGGGGCTGTGCTGTGGGAAGAGAAGTGGGGTTGAGGGGGACGAATTAGGGTACAGGACAGCCATCATCACTGGGCACCTGGACACCCTGTGGTGGGGACAGGAAGGGGGATGCTAGGGCAGAGGCAGCCATCACGAGGACACAGAAGGAAGGGTGTGACTACTGAGGACAGTGGTGAGAAGGAAGTCTCGTGGAAGTGGAAGGAGATGGTTTGGGAAGGGAGGGAGGGAGGCAAGGAAGGACCCGTGTGTGGAGTGTGGCTTAGGCTGGAGAGAGCGGGCTCCCTGGGAGCCGGGCAGACTGGACCCTCAAGGGGGCAATGGGGACCAACCCTTGAGGATTGAGTCCCTGTGATGCGGACTATCCCCAGGGTCCCTAAGGAAACCCGGGAAGGTTCAGAACAAAAAGGTTTCCCTTTGGAGCCTCAGGACAGCTTCCTGCATACCTGTTCTGAGAGGGAGAACTGGAAAAGAGGGGCATTAATGCTTTTTGTTCCCTCCACTTCCTGGCCGCAGGGGACAGACCCATTTCTTGTGGCTAAGATGACAAGAACAGAGCAGGACCCCCAAGTGGGAAGAAGAAATTGCTGGGGCAAGGGGATAGGGTGGGCTGAGGGCAGCAGGTGCACCAGCTGCCCCAGCACACTTGCCTGGGCCGCGGCACCTCACAGTTACTCTCCGTGGGGGGCAGCCCAGAGGCCTTGTTGGGGTGCACGGAGGCCGACATGGATTTCTGGTGCTGGCGGGGCCGGGCCGCAGAGACTGCGGCAGAAGCAGAAGCCGTGGAGGCCCGGGACCCTGGCATGGTTAGGCTAGGAGACAAAAGCAGCGGAGAGGCCCGTGTTAGGGGTGAGTGAGGGCGGGAGGCCTGGATTAGGAAGCAAGGGCAGGGGAAGGGCCAGAGCTGGGGAGCTCCGGCAGGGTAGAGGTCAGGCCTGGGCAGCAGCGGGATGCAAGTCAGAACTGAGGAATGCGGGGCTGGGAAGTGGAGGTGAGTGAGGTCGGGAAGCAGCGAGGTGGGTCAGTGCCTGGGAAGAGGAAACCAGAAATGAAGGAGAGCAGACAAGGGGCCGCTGCCTCCAGGCTGCACTGGCCTCCTAAGAATTCTAAGAACAGGAGAGTTGCTTCTACAGAAAGAGTGGGGTATTGCTGAGGGGAAACTTTCATAAACTCAGAAGAGATAGAGCCAGGAATGCAACACCAAGAAATGCGGCCAGTGAAGGCTGGGGAGCTCTGGTCTCATGGGGATGGCTGGAGTCGCCCTCCATGTGTACACCCCTCAAGGTGGGCATCTCTTGGTTCTGCGCTGAGCTGGGACCCCCAACACAAGGCCTTAGCTGTTCATGTCTAGAGGAGGGCAGCTGCCATGCCCTGGCCGTGGTCAAGAAGCGAGCATGTAGCTGAGATGGCCATGGTCAGCCCCACCCTTGGCAAACTGCAAGAAGCAGTCAGAGGAAGATGGGGAGGAGGCAATGGCGTGGAATAGGGGAGGGGAAAGCTGGACTGGACACAGCCAGGATGGAACTCCAGGGAGCAGGGAGCAATGCGCTGGCAGGGACAGGAGATGGTGCTGCTGACAGACATCACCCTGTGAGACATGGCTCCTAGGGAGTGAGGCAGGCAGGGCCCGGGTCTCTCACCTGTCTTTGCCATTCTGGATGGAGGCCTGGCCGAGGCTGGCCCGCTCCAAAAGTGGGGAATTCCTGCTTCGATTTGTGCTGGTGGAGAGGACGCTGTTCTGTGGGGAATAAAGAGCAAGCATTCTATCAGAAAGCCAAGTGGTCTACAGCCAGGTTCTCCCCCCAGGTTCATGGAACAGGCTTCCTGTCCCTTCCACCTGAAGCAGACAGTGGTAGGTTAAGGAAAGGATTCTGCATTTACTCCTGGGAGTGAGGCTTCCTACTATAAGCAGAAGTAGCAGCCAAAGGGAAGAGTCTGAATTAAGAGAAGAGCTGCCTGGAGAGGGCAGGCCCCACTGCAGGAAGGAAGGAGAGGGCGGGGGGTATGGCTCACCGTGGAGGGGGTTGGGGTGGTCTTCTTCCTCTCCAGACCGGGCAGGGGGCTGGCAGGCACCTTGGCTGTGCTGCTGGCTTTCCGCCCTGACTCCCGGTCCTCCTCAGGCCGCTTATTTTCTGCGTTGTTACTCTGAGTCTTCTTAGAGTAAGAATTAGAGGTGGGAATGGCAGGACCAGCTGCTGGGCCAGAGGGAGGGTGGGAATGGGTAAGGCCAAGGGGTCCACTGAGCGCCAGCCCCATGCACGCTCATCTCCTACAGGGCTGGCCAACAACCCAGCAAGCCCCCATTCCACAGAGGTGAGAGAAGGGAAGTGGCTTGCCCATAGCCACACTACTGTTAAGTGGCTGAACCAGGACTGAAACTTAGCTGTGTTACCCAAGTCCCCACAGAACCTGTGACCTCTCTGGAGAGGGGTGAGTCCCCACCTACAACTCCCAAAAGCATTTACCCTGGTCGCTGAAGCGCCGCTGCTTGGGATTGGCCGACACGCTGCGCTGTACCTTGTGGGATGGGGATGGGGCGCTGCTATTGGTCAGATCAGCTGAAGGCCGGGGTTTCAGGGTGATGGTGTCGCCTTCCAGCTGAAAGAAACAGAAAACAGCTTCAAGGGAGGGCAGAAGTCACGTGCAGATCCCTACGGATGGACACATTTACACATACCGCCCTCTTCCAACACTCAAACACCCCAGGATCATACCAGACATCCACTTGTAAGACCAATACATCCCCCAGGAGGAGACCCTGGAGACATACATGCTCTGACACAGACACTGACAAACACAGCCTCAGAGAGGAATACATAAGCCCACACACCCAGAGACACAAACATCCGCAAGAACACATGTCCAGACTCAAGACCACTCCCCTCAACACAGAGCAATATGGGCCTATACCAAGTGTCACCAGGTGCCTCTTAAGGATCCCACCACCAGAGGGAGAGCAGGGCAGGGAGGCTGGGAGTTCATGTGGGGACACTCAGATGATGAACAAAACCCAAATGGGCAGAAGAACAATCACAAAGTCTCCAGATCCATAGACGGGAAGACGGACACATACACACACACACAGATACACACATCCAAACGTAAAGCACTAGACAGAAGCAACAGACTCAATAGCCGGGTATGGTGGCGCATGCCTGTAATCCCAGCTACTTGGGAGGCTGAGGCAGGAGAATCGCTTGAACCCGGGAGGCGGAGGTTGCAGTGAGCCAAGATCCTGCCATTGCACTCCAGCCTGGGCAACAAGAGCAAAACTCCATCTCAAAAAACAAAAAAAAAAAAAAAAAAAAAAAAGGCAACAGACTCAAGCTTCCCATCAGACACACACACCCACCCACCCAGAAATGTACACTTCCAGATACAGAAAGAGACACAAAGATATCTAGATCAACGTAGAAGTGCTAGCCGATGACCTAGACATATCTAATCAATGCAGACTACTCTAGATCAACTCACCCGTATTGAAACTCTGACCCAGTCCCACACCGACCCTAACCAGCTTTCTATTAATTCACTCATGGAGATCAGTGAATGGGCCAGAGGACCTTAGACACCAAAGCTGAGGCTTAAAATTGGTGAGCAGAGAGCACACCTACTCAGAGATGAGCTTCTGCCCTCAACAGGTGTTAGAAGCATGGGTGTTACTGACAGTGAGGCTGGCCAGGTCAGAGAATGGAGCAGGGAGCACACACCTCGGAGCTCTTGTAGCCCAGGAGCAGATAAGTGGCCATCACCTCGTTGTATCTCTGGCCCACCAGCGAGTCCTGGATCTCTTCCCGTGTATAACCCATGGACACCATCAGCTCTGCACAGGGGGACATACAGTTAAGACTGGCCTCAACTCCTAGGCAAGCTTAACCTCACAGCCTGGCACAGCCTCACCTGTCCGCCGGGGGTCCTTGTAGTCAGGGAGTGGCTCCACGTAAGGCTTTAGTTCATCATCTTCGTGACCCACATTCATCCATCGATCTTTCATGATTTGCTGGGGAGCACAGAGAAAGACAAAGGCAGGGGGAAGAAACTCAGCTGGAAAGTTTCTGTGGGGACCCCAGGCCCTTCCGCCAGTTGGGCTCCACTGCTCACCTCTAAAGTGCCTCTCTTGCTGGGATTAAGAATGAGAAATTTCTTAAGCAGGTTTTCACAGTCCGTGGACATGTAGAACGGAATACGGTATTTTCCCCTCAGTACCCGTTCCCGCAGCTCCTGTAGGAGGATCCAGGGTTAGAAAATTGAAATCACCCCAAGGCCAAAGGAAGAAACCTAATATCCAAGATCCTGAGAGCTTAAGCCTGGCCAAGCAGACATAAATGAAATATGGAAGAAGGCAGACAGCCTGGGGAAAAGACACCTCACCAGAGAGGCAAGTGAAGTCAAATACCCTCGTACCCTCTAACTTGACCAGTCCGAGGCCTGCAATCCGGAGTGCCTTGGGGGATGAACACACACACAGTTTATCCCATCTTTCGAGAAAGGAACTGAGGTTATTCATTCCCAGGTGCAGAAGGCCTTTGACTGCTGCTACCTCAGCAAGCCCTTCTCTGAAGCTTTGGCTCGGGACAAATGTAGACAGGTGGCAAAGGCGGGAGGTCAGGGCTAAGACCAGAGGCCGAGAGGAAATGAGAAGCAATAAAAAGCTTGCACTTCACTCCACCTTGAGGTTCTGTCCATCAAAAGGCAGGGATCCGCTGACCAGTGTATAGAGGATAACTCCTAGGCTCCACACATCCACCTCGGGTCCATCATATTTTTTGCCCTGGAAGAGTTCTGGGGCAGCATAAGGGGGACTGCCACAGAAGGTGTCCAGCTTGTTCCCAAAGGTGAATTCATTGCTGAAGCCAAAGTCTGCAATCTTGATGTTCATATCAGCATCCAAGAGCAGGTTTTCTGCCTGGGAGGTAAGATGGAAAACATCAGGGAACCAAGTGAACCAGACTAAGGCCCTGGGCAGGAAGGAGCTGAGAGGAATGGGAGAACAAATGGAAAGTCATCTTCAGTCTCAGAACTTTCTCCACCAATTTCAGGGCAGGGCTTCAATCAGCATGAATAGGCTGGGCAGGAGGAAGGCAGTGTAGGCCACTCCTCACACGAGCAGCCATGGGAGAGATGGGATCTGAAGGCCCAGAGACCCTATGAGCTGTGCAAAGCTTCAGCATCAGGCCCAGGTTAATCAAATCATGTCTGTGAGGACTCAGCAGCCAAGAGACCCACAGGTGTCCTCAAACTTGAGTATCTTGGTAATGGAGATGGTATGTGCGTGCCTGCCTGCAAAGCAGCTGGAATACAGCTGTGGAACTTTCAGCACTCTTCCCTGGGTCAGCTACCAGGTTGCCTGAAAGACCGAGAAAGCCTGGAGTGTGCCTGCCTCGCTTGGCAGCACTGAAAAGTGATGTGCCAAGAGGTGAAATGGCAGAGGCCCCCTGCTCAAGGGCTGGAATGGAACCCGAGGTCCAGCCACAAGGCCTCTATCAGAGGCAGCCCTAGGGGCTTTCTGGTCATCTCAAAAAAAAAAAAAAAAAAAAAAAAAAAAAAAGAAAGAAAAAAAGAAAGGCTGGAGTTTCCTGGAACACTCAGGGCCTGCTGGTTATTGATGGTTTTATCATGGAGAACCAAGAGGCAACAACCTGGCCCCCACTCAAAGGCACAAGGAGAAGTGCATGCCTTACCTTTAAGTCTCTATGGACAATAAACTTCTGGTGACAGTACTGCACAGCAGACACTATCTGAAAGGAAGGAAGAAGGGTTAACCCAGGGGTGCCTGAGGGTGGGCCACGGGGGCTGACAGAGCAGTGACCCTGTGAGCCTGTGCTAACCTGCCACACGGATAAGCAGAGCCCAAAGTACTCTCCAAGGGCCACTTACAGACAGGCAGCTTATCCTTACATGTCAAACCCCAAAAGGCAGAGGTCAGGCCTAGCTCCTACGGAGGGAGTCACACCTACCTGGCGGAATTTGGCTCGAGCCTCTTTTTCTTTCATCCTGCCATGAGCCACTAGGTAATCAAATACCTCTCCTGTAAGAGACCAGGCAGGGATCTCAGTCAGAGCTGGCTGGAGGTGGAAGAAGTGGGGGCACAACAAGAAGAGGCAGTTCCAGACCTACCGCCACTAGCGTACTCCATGACAAGGTAGAGCGTTTTCTCAGTCTCAATCACTTCAAATAATTTAACTACAAGAGAAAAGGCCAAGCCTTAAGTCAAGAAGCAAGAGGGGCCACATACTGCTCTTCAACATGTCCAGGAGCATCCTAGGAACGAAAGTCTCCCCTCCTTTAATGATCCTCCACTCCCAAGAACAAGTTCCTCTCATGCCAGCCAAACTGCTAAGGACAGCCCAGTGTGCCAGAAGGGGGATGGATTTTGAGCTGAGCTTCCCCAGGGGCACCCTTGAAGACTGCAGCCTCCAGAAGGCAGTGCGCCTCCGGGAGAAGATGACATGCTGGAAAGCAGTGCCTTGCTGTTGGGGAAGAAGAAAGAAATGACAACTTGTGCTCACCTATGTTGGGATGATTCAAAACCTTCATTATTCTTACTTCACGGAATAGCTGGAAGATAAAATACCAGGGGTCATGCTTGCCCAACTTGCTCCCCTCAGGTCTCTCCAAACACAGTCCCTGCCAGGATTATTTTTTCCAAAAAACCAAAACCGGGCAGAGAAAAGAAAATAGGGTGGACAGCTCATGCACGGCCTTCCCCATGGCTGGGAAGTTGGGGAAGCTGGAGGAGGGCTGGCTGTGGGGACGTGCTACCCGGGATGGCATCAGGATGAGCCAGCCATGCCCTCTGCTGCGTCTACCAAATCCAGCCCCAAAACAGCAGGCGGGTTTTGGCTGGGTGCCTCTACTGGAGGGAGTGTGAGCCCATGTGCGTGAATATTCAGAACCCGAGCTGCTGCCTTGGTTCAGTGACAGTACACACCCCAGCTTGGTCTGTGTAAAGGGGTGGTAGAGCACCAGAGGGGGACCTCATCATTTTCTGATTTACAGTAGTCAGAGGGCTCTGTTCTAGGGGATAGGCCTTTCCTTCCTGGGCCTCCAGGGTGGTGACAGAAGAAGCCACTCCTATATATAGCTGATGCCAATTTTAATCAAATCCACCTCCACACACTCACGCTCTCTTTGTGAAACAAAACCAGGGGTTCCAAACCATGTATTTCCATAAAGAAAGATGACAGAAATGAACTCCTTCCCCTCTGCGGGGGCCAGAGAACTGGAGGTGGGGCTTTTTGTAATTTCAGGCCTCATCACTTGCACAAAGAACAGAACTAGTTTTTGTTGTTGTTTTTGTTGGGGGTAGGGGAAGCCCTAATTCAAGATATGGTTTATGGAATTAAGTGAATACATTTGTTTCCCCTTTAATGATGCCCCAGAGCCTTCCTGAGCTAGAAAGGAAAAGAAGAAAAAGGCTTTCCAATCCTCAGGAACTCAGTGCTGACCTTACCCTTTATTAGGGCCTAGGTTTTTCTTACTTTTTTCCCTGGTCCAACAGATATTTTGGATGAAGAGGCAAAAAGCCTGGATACCACCCTCTGGGGCAGTAATGGGGGGCAGCACTGAAATGGGGCCAGAGGCAGCTGCCAGGGCTTCTTCCCCTGAGGCTCCTCACCTGGCATGGAAGTGACATTCTTCTGGGAGAACTTGGGGTTTTCTGGGCTCATCTAGACCCCTGAGGGGGCTAGCTTCTTCAATGTTCATTTTTCAGGGATCATTGCTGAGATCACATTTTTGGCCAGAATCAGACTGGCTTTAGTAACAAAGAGTCTCAAAAGGTTTTGAAAATGGCTCTATTTGTCTGGTGTTGGTGCCTTTCAGAGAGTCAGGAAGAATTAGGGAGAAAAACCAAGAAGAATTAGGGAGAAAAACAAGGTCGGGAATAAGATGGCTTGGTGGACTGGCGAGTATTACGATGGCAGGCTAGACTGCTCCCAAGGCCAAATGGCCCACCCCACGCTGACTTCTTCTTCTGTGGGGTTGGAGCCAGGATGTCATGAGCAGCCCTTTTTCCCTTCCTCCTGGAAAGCGCCAAGCAGGGACACCCTGGTGATGACAACAATGTTTCCACTGAACTGAAGAACCCTTGAAGGGATCCCAGGGGTAACAATAAGTAGGAAACACCTTGGTTCTGGCTATTTGCATGTCGGGGGAACAACTCATCCACTCGAATTCCATGAGCATCGCCCTCAACAACAATCCTCAGCCCCTACTCCTAAGGTTCCCAGTATCACTGTATCTGACTCTGTTAGCACGAATCATGCCTTCTCCTAACTCAACTGCCACAATATGCTTATGGAGAAAGTATCTGATTTGCCACAAGATGAACAGAACTAGGTTTTGTTCAGAAAATTTGAGCTGGAGCTCATTCTCTAAAAGGTAGCTGGCACAGAACCCAGCGGCAGGTTCCCTGCTTCCTCTTATTCTTGTATTTCTGAAGCCATTCCCCTGGATCATTCCAGATCTTGAAGTAGCTACATGTGTTTCTAGTAGTGGCTACAAACATGTGTTTTTGCATAGGGCTGGCCACAAGCCAGAAGATAACAAGATGCAGGAAGTAGGTCAGACAGGTAGGCCAAGTGGCTGGGAATGAACAGAAAGACTTCACAAGAGCCAGTGCCTATGGCCAGGAAGCCCACTCAGGAGGAGTCACCACAGAGGATCCAACTAAAGCCCCGAAGGTAGCAGAGCCATGGGAGGGAATGGTTGGGGGGTGGTGAGTGAAACGGCCAGAAAATTTAAATTAGGAATTCAAGAGAAGGTCTAAATGGGGTCAGTAGATCATTGACCCCAGAAGACAGATTTAGAAAGGGACGGGAGGGCTGGGGGCAGTAGTTCACGCCTATAATTCTAGCACTTTGGGAGGCTGAGGCGAGCGGATCACTTGAGGTCAGGAGTTCAAGACCAGCCTGGCTAACATGGTGAAACCCCATCTCTACTAAAAATACAAAACTTAGCCAGGTGTGGTGGCGGGCGCCTATAACCCCAGCTACTCGGGAGGCTGAGGTGGGAGAATCACTTGAAACCAAAAGGCGGAGGTTGCAGTGAGCCGAGATTACACCACTGCACTCCAGCCTGGGCGACAAGAGTGAGACTCTGACTCAAAAAAAAAAAAAAAAAAAAAGGGACAGGAGGTGCCATGTGCTTACTTTCTGGAGGCTGGAGGAGTTCAGTTGAGTCTTGTCAATGATCTTCACAGCTACCTGAGGATGAGACAAAAAGGCCCCAAATCACTTCTCTGACCAGGCGAAACCCAGGATTCCAATCTACTTCCTCCTTTATATTTCCTACTCCTTTTCATCCCACAGCTTTTTGCACCCCTATATCTCAGATCTCATTTCTGCTGGATAAACAAGAGGTTGGCTGCAGTAGTAGTCCCATCACCACCTGCTGGAGTGTCAGCAGGGCTGGGAGGTGCTGCCATGTCCCCAGTCCCAGTCCTCACCTCTTTCCCAGTCAGGATGTGTCGGGCCAACTTCACCTTGGCAAAGTTACCCTTGCCAATGGTCTTGAGGAGCCGGTAGTTTCCAATGTGGGGCTGCTCATCAGCAGAGGTGGCTGAGTTGCGGCCCCGAATCATGTTGGACTTACTGCTGGGCTTGGAGTCAAGGTGTCCCAAGGTGGGCTGCAGGATGGAAACAGAGATACCATTACATGCTACACTTCCAGTCCTCTAAACGCTCTCTGCAAAATATGTAAGGGATGAGGGTGCAGGGGCAGACTCCAGGGGGCTGGTAGGCATGTGAAGAATCATAGGGCAGCAGAAGAAAGGAGAGGGGGCTGAGATGACAGCCAGTCTTCACTCCAAAGGAGCACATCATAAGGTCCAGTGCCCAGGTCCTGTGGGTAGCAAAGCTCAGAAGCAGAGCTGTCCCATCACTGGCTCCCTGAACCTCCACTGGCAACACAACAGCTCGTCTGGTTCAGGAGGGAGAGCCGGAACCCCGCCTCCCTCCATGCTGCCTGTGCACACTGCGAGAAGACTGCATCTCAAAGTCACAGTAGCAACATGGTCATAACTGCTTCAACGCCCTCATCGCCACCCAAAACTTACATGAACCTTTATTTTTTATTTATTTATTTTTTTGAGACAGAACTTTACTCTTGTTGCCCAGGCTGGAGTGCAATGGTGCGATCTCAGCTCACCGCAACCTCCGCCTCCCGGGTTCAAGCAATTCTCCCACCTCAGCCTCCCGAGTAGCTGGGATTACAGTCATGCGCCACCATGCCTGGCTAATTTTGTATTTTTAGTAGAGATGGGGTTTCTCCATGTTGGTCAGGCTGGTCTCAGACTCTGGATCTCAGGTGATCCGCCCGCCTCGGCCTCCCAAAGTGCTGGAATTATAGGCGTGAGCCACTGCGCCTGGCCATAATAACTTTGTTGGGTAGAAACGCAGTAGCCCTTCCTGCATCGAAAGACTACATGGCCGGAAGTCGAACCCGAGTCTCCCGCGTGGGAGATGAAATTTCTGCCGCTGAACTACCAATGCCCCACTGAGCCTTTATTATTTATCACTTTACATTTATTTGCCGTCTCCCCCAGTAAAAATGGAAGCACATGAAAGCAGGCATATATTCTTTATTCACTGATACATCCCAGCACTTAGAGGGACTAGCTTATGTTTGCTGCTCAATGAATACTTGTACAATGAAAGAACTGAACGATTAGGTCTGAGCAAGGCAGCAGTCTGCCCTGCTCTGCCCTCCTGGCTCAAATGAGGGGATGAGGAAGCAGAAGCTACAACGACCAGCACTGAACAGGCATATAAACATAATACAGGTTGAATATCCTTTATCCAAAATGCTTAGGACCAGAAACGTGGCAGATTTTAAATTGTTTTGGATTTTGGAATATTTGCATATACATAATCAGATATCTCAGGGATGGGACCCAAGTCTAAACATTTATTTTTCATGTGTACATTATATACATGGCCTAAAATTTCATGACATTTTAAAATAATTTTGTGCATGAAATAAAGTGATTGAATTTTGATTATAACCTGTCATATGGGATTACGTGTAGAATTTTCCACTTATGGCATCATGCTGGCATTCAAAAAGTTTAGATTTTGGAGCATTTTGGCTTTTGGATTACGGATGTTCAACCTGTACAAAAAGGGTATGGTCTAGACAAAAAACATACATCTATGTGAAGACGTGTACATTCCTCAAAGTGCTAAACACAGACTATGTGAGCCAGCAATTCCGCTCCTCAGTATATACAAAAGAGAAATGAAAACAGAAATCCACAAAAAACCTGTAACCAAGGTTCACAGCACTATAATCCATAATAGTCAAAAAGTGGAAACAATTTAAACAAACGCAGCATATCCTTACCGGGGAATATTGGTTGGCAGTAAAAAAGAATATATGCTACAACACAGAAGAAACTTGAAAACAATGTTGAGTAAACAAAGCTGGTCATAAAGAACCACATATTGTATGATTCCATTTTATGAAATGCCCAGAACAGGCAAATCTGTAGAGACAGAAAGTAGGCTAGTGGTTGCTGAGAAGGATGGGGGAAATTTAAGGGTGAAAACTAAGGAGTATGGGGTTTCTTTTTGGGATAATGAAAATGTTCTAAAATTGATTGTGGTGATGGATACACAACTGTGAATTTAAATTTCAAATGGATAAACTTATGGTATGTGAATTATCTCTCACTAAAACTGTTCAGAGTCTGGGCCAGGCAAGGTGGCTCATACCTATAATCCCAGCACTTTAGGAGGCTGAGGCAGGAGCATCACTTGAGGCCAGGAGCTCGAGAGCAGCCTGGGCAACATAGGGAGACTGTCTCTACAAAAAATTAAGAAATTAAGAAATCTTGGGAGGTTGAGGCGGGTGGATTGCTTGAGGTCAGGAGTTCGAGACCAGCCTGGCCAACATAGTAAAACCTTGTCTCTACTAAAAATACAAAAAATTAGCTGGGCGTGATGGATTACAGGTGCCTGTAATCCCAGCTACCAGGGAGGCTGAGGCAGGCTTGAACCCAGGAGGAGGAGGTTATAGTGAGCTGAGATCGCACCACTGCACTCCAGCCTGGGCAACAAGAGTGAAACTCCGTCTCAAAAAAAAAAAAAAAAATTAAGAAATCAACTGGGTGTGGTGGCACGCACCTATAGTCCCAGCTGCTCTGGAGGATGAGGCAGGAGGATCGCTTGAACCCAGGAGGAGTTCGAGGCTGCAGTGAGCCATGATTATGCCATTGTACTCCAGCCTGGGTGATAAAAAAAATATGCAGAGTCTGGTCTAACTCCTGATTAGAGCCCTGGTTTATGTCTCACAAAGAACATCTGGAGCGATCGCTCCAACATACTGCAACAAAGCATATGAGGCAAGAGCCTCATCCCAGAACCATCCAGAGCTGCCTTGGAAACTTCAAGGAAACAGTTTGGAGGGCAGCAGGGTGACCAGAGGAGTGCGAGTGAAAGTTCTTCCTTTCACGGCCCCTGCTGGCTGTAAGTGAAGCACTCAAAAACCACAGAGAAAAAGAATGACTTGCTACTACCCAAGGAACTGTCCAGCATTCCTAGACAAGAAGCTTGCTAGCTCAACCAGATGCTTTTCAGGCAGAAACGACAGCAGCAAGTTAAGTACAGTATCCTGATTCTGACATTTCCCCTTCTTCATTGTGCCCATGTAGGGCCTTTGCATAGTAGCTGCTGGCTGTCTTTTGGTGAGCTGTTTGACCAGATCCCAGAAACACATGGGGCTGGACCTTGGAGGAGGAAGATCCCATGCATTTGGTAGATGTTTGAAGGGGGAGGCTCCTCACATCCCAGAAGAGGCCCTTTTAACTTCCTTCCTTCTCTCTTCCTCATCAACCTTTGCATCTCCATGAAGCCCCCCAGCTCTTACTGTCTGCTCATTCCAGCCCACAGGGCTCTCTGGTGCTCTGTTCTCCACGCACCCTGTAGCTTACCTAAGCCTGGTTGGTCCTTCAACAGTGTCTGCGAGACAAGTGGATTTTTAAATACCTGCTTTTTTCCCTTCCAAAAGAACTCTAGGGTTCACACCCCTTGGAGAGAAGGGCATTTCTAGGCCCTGATGGCACCTGATTGGGCCAGTCTCCTGAAGGGTACCCTAGCTCTGTCCAGCAGGGTACTGAAAGCCTGGTCCCCTCAGTCTACCTTTTTCTCAGCCCCATCCTCCCTTTCAGTGCTGCTAGACTGCCTCCAACCCTGCCCAGTCTGCCTGAGGGGCAATGAACAGGAAAAAACCTTCCTTCTGCCCCAACTCCTACTAGAGGAAGATGGGTGGGAAAGTTTCCTTGGCAACCTCTAGTTCACCTTCTAAGTTTGTTGTCACTCCCTGTTTCTCCGAGGATATAAACCCAAGGCAGCAGGAAGTGTGACGGTCTCTAAGTTCTCAAAATCCAGACCAGGGATTTAGCATCTACCTGCAGACTTGGGCCTTTTGCCAGCTGAGACCAAATCTGGGCATCCCATGCCCATCCTGAGCTCTGCTCTGCCCATCCCTCTTGGTGAACCGAGGGGCTGGTCTGTGTGGCACAGCAGGTCAGCGTTCCCTGCCTGGCCCTGCTGCACACTGGGCCTCAAGGAGCTTAACAACCACAAGCAAGATTCTGCCATTCATTCTCTTCCTTTCTGGTTAAGACTGTCGGAGATAAACTGCCAGGTTTCAAATCCTAAATCTGCCACCTACTCAGCACATATTAACTTTATTATTATCATCAACATCATCAAGCCAGGCACAGTGGCTCATGCCTTTACAGGCAGCACTTAGGGAGGCAGAGGCAGGAGGATAGCTTGAGCCCAAGAGTTCAAGACCTGCTGTTCACAAAAAGGAAAAAAAAAAAAAGAATATATTTAAAAAGGCAATATAGTGAGACCCCGCATTCACAAAAAGGAAAACACACACACACACAAACACAAAAAACCCGAAAACAAAACAAGTGTAACATCAACATTATCAAGGAGGTGAGACTATTACAAATGGGGAAGAGAACTACCCAAAAAACGACCAGTGGCCAATATTGCCAGACATCTGTGCCAGGCAGGATCCTGAGGAACTCTGCAGTCCAACAGAACCAGGTTCAAGTCCTGGCTCCCCCACCTACAAGCTTTAATTTCCTTATCTGTAAAGTGGCAATAAACATTCCCTACTTTACACAGGTAGATGAAAGAATACATGTAAAACGCCTTATCCAATGTTCAGTAAGAGCAACCATTATGTCCCCAAATACTGCTGTCTGCCAATCCAGAAGTCTCACTGTCAAAACAACCTTCCAAATCGAAGTTGAGCCCACTAAGCCAGGTGCAGCTCAGTTGGAGGCTGACAAGAGATGCTATGGGCCTTTCTGCAGAAGGGGCCAGGTTGAGTGCCCGCTCTCCTCCAGACCTGGTGAAATGCCACACTCCCTCAACTTGTTGCTAGCCGACACCAGCACCTCTAGCCTTCAAAAGAGGGAAGAAGGAGAGTCAGGAACTCAAGACAGGGTGGCTGTGAAGGGCTGGTCCCATGCTGGGTATCCAGCACAGGGAAAGAGAGGAGGTTCTGCTTGTTCAGGAGCCAGAGAAGCAACAAGCACTGGTGCTTGCTCTTTGATCCCCTGCTCCAAAGTCGCCAACCCCCTTTTCAGGACTGAACCACAGGACTCCAAGTGCTCAATCCTTCCCTTACCCCTGCACCCCCTCTTCTATGCTGTAAGATGTCTCCCACAGCAGGGATGTGAGCCAGGGTAAGGAGGCAAGCCGCTGGGAGGAAGCAGAGAAAAGAGAAAGAGAAAAGAAAGGAGAAAGTCTCCAACAGAAATGCTTCTTGGGCCAAGGCCCCAAGTGAGGCAACTTCCTCACCTAGCTGCTTCCCTGAAGGATAAAGAGGTAAGAGTATGCAGTGGCTAATATGGAGAGAGAGTTTCCCTTTTTTGGTTCTGGCTGCACCATTCAGCTTGGCCCTGGGTCTCACCAACAGGATGGCGGGCTGAGGATTAGCTGCCCTGCTGGGCCAACTCAATAGGACCTGGTGAAAGCCACGCTATCTCCTCTACCACCATCCTCCCTGCTTATAGTAAGATGTGGCACACCAGGCACTCCTAAAGCTTTGGCCTATATCATACTCCAGGCAGGCCCTAAAGGATGGAGGAGGCCTGTCAAGAGTAGCCCCTATGGCTCTCAAGTAGCCTTTAGAAAGAATAAGGGGTCACGCTGCAAGGCAGTTATTTGGAACCAAAAGGCAAACCAAGCAGTTATTAAGCAGGCCTGATTCGGAAGTAGGGCTGCAACAACTTTGGGGTCTACTACTGAGAGGAAGAGAGAAGGCAGGACATGGAGGAGAAAATAAAAAGAGTTTTGCCCACTGGGCCTGTCAGGCCCTTTCCGCCTGGGATCTCAGACTCGGCCTAGGTGTGTTGTCAGGCTTGCCCGGAAGACAGCCTCCACCCCGAGAGGCCTGGTGCTGACTCAGGTAGGCAGGGCCCCTGCCCTAATGCTGGAGGCTCCTACCAACAGTTGTGCCGTGGAGAAGCTCATGCTTTGGGGCTCTGCATTCAGGGCTGGCCTCAAGTGTCCTTTGGCTTCCCGAGGGCTGAGAAGGGGCCAAACCAGGAGGGGTGATACTCCCTGGCCAGAAGCAGAGTAAGCCAGGCACTATAGAGTCAGGGGAGAAAAGTGTCCCTTGGGCACCAGCCCTGGGTGATGGCCCCAGATCCTAGGCTCCCCCTCACTGTAGCACCGGGGCATCCTCTCTGAGGCCTCGGGCCTCTGCCTCCTACCAGCCCCTCTTTGCCCACTTGTCAAGCCGCTTGTTCTCAGGGGAGACTCTTCTGGTATGTGCCCCCTCTTCCTTTCCTAGTCAATGCCTCTTCCAAATCTGGACACCCTTCCCATGAACATTACTATGCTGGACTCAGGCAAGGCGCCCCTTAGCAGCTCTCTAAAGATCCTATGTTTGAGGTGAGAGGGTAGAAAGAGGAGGAGGCAATCCTAGAATAAAAAGGGGGACAACATACCCGACTGGAGAAAGGGAAAAGGACTACCAGCGACTTCCATTCAGCAGAGCCCACAGCAGAACCTGTCAGGCAGCGAGGGCAAAGTACAGAGGCCGGGAAGAGCCAGGCCCAGGGCGGGGGCTGCCGGCTCAGCCAGCCACCCTTACTCAGCCGGAGCAGGCGACACCTTCTACCACCTCCTCAGTGAAAAGTAGCTAAGCAGCCAGGCCGAGCGGTTCCTGCCTGGGAACCTGGACGGTGTCGCAACCGAAACCACCACTAGCAGAGAGACTGGGTTTGGCAAGGAGAGCAACAGGGACAAAGCCCCGCTGGCTTCTCAAGGGCCAGAGCCTGGTGGTCAGGAAGTACGTGCAATTCCAGGACAGTACACCAGAAGCAAGGTGGGAGGGAAGGGGCAGGAGGGGAACAGGGCAGGAAGGGAGACAGAGAGAGAGAGGCGGGTTTAGATCAACTTCCTTCTCCCCTCCCCCTGCCTCCCTCCCCGGAAGTGGGCAGCCCCACCCTCCCCAAGGTGCTCTGCTGGGTAACAGCTGGTGAGAGGGCGAGGAGACTCACTGCAGCCACGGCTGTCATAAAACCCTAGCTCACCTGTAGCAGATGGGACCTGGGTAGGGGCAGATGACTTTAACAAAGCCTCCAATAGGGCTGGGGAGGAATATGTGTGACTCAGATGTGCTGACCCAGAGTGGCGGCCCTGCCAAAGACCAGCAAACCACCCCCTCAAGAACGAAGTGGGGAGGAGAGTAAGCAGAAACCAGCAAGCTGACAGTGGCGGATGGACCTCCTACTTCCTAAAAAAGCAGTGCTTAACCTTGGAAACATGCACATTCCACTTAGACACAAAACATTTTGAGCATAATTTCAGGGAGTTCGGGGACTCTGTAAAGCCCCCTAGAGGTCTATGTTTTCTAGATTAAGAGCCTTTACCACTGATAGAGCATTCTATCAATGAAAAAATCATGTTTAATCCTAGATTTTGCCCAAAAGCTAGAAACAATCCAAATGTCCCTTTTAAGTTCCTTCCAGCCCTGCTTCTGAAAGTTCATCCCTAGGTTCTCACTCACCTCCAAGTTTCCAGTCACCAATCCCCTGCCTTACCTTCAAAACAACACTGCTTTCTCAAGGAATTCCAAAGGCCTGGGATTCCTCACACCTTCCTCCTGCTAAGCCCCCACTATCTGGGCACATGGTGAGCACGGGGCAAGCTGGCTGTCTCTCATCTGGAGAAGACTCCCTTCCAGACCAATGACCCCTGTCTATGTGCTGGTTGCAGCCTTGCCTCTGGTTCTCAGAACAATTTCTCATTCATCCCCTATTCTAGGCTAGGCTCTTTCTCATTAAAGAACTCCGTGACTTCTCATGTTGGTAGCCATTAACCCTCTAGGGAAGGGCAAAGCTTCCTCTGTGCTCTCACAGCACTTAAGCATATATCCCTGCAAGACCATGCTACTCAGGAGTGGCCAAGAAATGTTTGCCTTACACATGAGCCCTGGCCAACAGATTCAACATTTCTGATGCTACTGTATGTCCAGCGCTTACACTTTGTTTTCTCCAAACACAGACCTACAGGGTAGGTAGTCTCCCTGTTTTCCATTGAGAAATTGGCATTCAGAGGTTATGAGACTTGCCCAAAATCTCACAGCTTCACAGTACAGAGCTGGGGCCGGAGCCCAGAGCTTTTGTCACCATTTCAGCACTCTGCTGTTCTTGACAGTCAGTCCCCCTTACCAGTTTCTCATCAACCCTTCTTGATGCCTAATCGTGCTCTCATTTCCCCCAAAAGATAAGCCCCTGGCTCCTCCTCCAAAAGCTAGGAGGCAGAAGGTATGAAGACTCAGGAAAGGGCCGGGCGCGGTGGCTCAAGCCTGTAATCCCAGCACTTTGGGAGGCCGAGGCGGGCGGATCACGAGGTCAGGAGATCGAGACCATCCTGGCTAACACAGTGAAACCCCGTCTCTACTAAAAATACAAAAAATTAGCCGGGTGTGTTGGCGGGCGCCTGTAGTCCCAGCTACTCGGGAGGCTGAGGCAGGAGAATGGCGTGAACCCGGGAGGCGGAGCTTGCAGTGAGCCGAGATCGCGCCACTGCACTCCAGCCTGGGGCACAGAGCAAGACTCCGTGTCTCAAAAAAAAAAAAAAAAAAAAAAAAAAAGACTCAGGAAAGGTGCTCGGGACAATGGGAACGACAATGTTTGATTCAGGCCAATGGTGGAGTGCTGTTTAAAGGCCTATCCCAGTGGTTCCACAGCAACCCTTCATTTTCCCAGCCCCCCAAAAGTAGGCCCTGACTTCAGTGGGCCCACTGGATCCTGGGCTCACGCTTGCCTAGGCCCTCTGGCCCCTCACTCACTGGTAGACTGAGAACCAGAGCAGGATCAAACAGCTTCATTTTTCTAGTCCCTTCATTTGTCTAGGGCTTTGCCATGTGACAGAAGGACTGTTTCCTCAATCCTATTTGTGGGAGACCGTAAGGGATTTTGTAAACTGAGGAAATACAAAGCACTGACTTCAAACAGAAAGGCTGGGAAGAAATAGGGTAGGATTTAGATAAAAAGCCACATGGGGGCCGAGCATGGTGGCCCCCACCATGTAATCCCAGCACTTTGAGAGGCCGAGGCTGGTGGACTCGAGGTCAGGAGTTCGAGATCAGCCTAAGCAACATGGCGAAACCCCATCTCCACTAAAAATACAAAAATTTGCCGAGCGTGGTGGCATGCACCTGTAATCCCAGCTACTTGGAGGCTGAGGCATGAGAACTGCTTGAGCCTGGGAGGTGGAGGTTGCAGTGAGCAGAGATTGCACCACTGCACTCCAGGCTGGGCGACAGAGTGAGACTCTGTTTCAAAAAAAAAAAGCCACACGGGGCTGAGCACTGTCGCTCATGCCTTAATCCCAGCACTTTGGGAGGCCAAGGTGGGAGGATGACTTGCGCCTGGGAATTTGAGACAAGCCTGGGCAACATAGTGAGAACCTCTCTCTCCAAATTCAAAAATTAGCCAGGCATGGTGCCATGGGTCTGTAGTCTCAGCTACTTGGGAGGCTAAGGCAGGATAATTGTTTTGGTCCAGGAGGTGGAGGTAACAGTGAGCTATGATCGTGCCACTGCACTCCAGCTTGGGTGACAGAATAAGACTCCTCTTTTATTTATTTATTTTTTTTTTGAGATGAGAGTCTCACACTGTTGCCCAGGTTGGAGTGCAGTGGTGCGATCTCGGCTCACCGCAACCTCTGCTTCCTGGATTCAAGTGACTCTCCTGCCTCAGCCTCCCGAGTAGCTGGGATTACAGGCGCCTGCCACCACACTCAGCTAATTTTTTTATATTTTCAGTAGAGACAAGGTTTCACCATGTTGGCCAGGATGGTCTCGATCTCCTGGCCTTGTGATCTGCCCGCCTTGGCCTCCCAAAGTGCTGGGATTACAGGTCTGAGCCACCACACCCGGCTTTTTTTTTTCTTTTTTTTCTTTTTTTTTGAGATGGAGTCTTGCTCTGTCACCCAGTGCAGTGGTGCGATCTCGGCTCACTGCAACCTCCGCTTCCTGTGTTCAAGTGATTCTCCTGCCTGAGCCTCCCAAGTAGCTGGGATTACAGGTGCGTGCCACCATGTCCAGATCATTTTTGTATTTTTAGTAAGATGGGGTTTCACCACCTTGGCCAGGCTAGTCTTGAAGTCCTGGCCTCAAGTAATCCACCCGCCCCAGCCTCCCAAAGTGCTGGGATTACAGACATGGGCCACTATGCCCAGCCTCTTTTTTTTTTTTCGAGACAAGGTATGACTCTATCACCCAGGCTACAGTGCAGCAGCACGATCTTGGCTCACTATAACCTCTGCCTCCTGGGCTCAATCCATCCTCCCAACTCAGCCTCCCAAATAGCTGCAACTATAGACCCATGGCAATACGCCTGGCTAATTTTTGTATTTTTTGTAGAGACAGGGTTTTGCAAGCTTGTCCAGACTGGTACTGAACTCAACAATTCAAGCGAACTACCCACCTTGGCTTCCCAAAGTGCTGGGATTATAGACACGAGCTATGAGCTACCATTCCCAGCACAAGACTCTGTCTCTTAAAAAAAGTCATGTGCCTGTGGCAAGTCCCTATTTATTTATTTATTTTTAGACACGGTCTTGTTCTGTTGCCCAGGCTGGAGTGCAGTGGTACGATCTTGGCTCACTGCAATCTTTGCCTCCTGGGCTCAAGTGATCTTCCTCTTGAGTACCTGGGACTACAGGCATGGGCCACCAAGCCTGGCTAATTTTTGTATTTTTTGTAGAGACAGGATTTCTCCATGTTGCCCAGGCTGGTCTCGAACTCTCTGGGCTCAAGCAATCCTCTCACCTTGGCCTCCTAAAGTGCTGGGATCACAGGAGTGAGCCATTGCGCATGGCCGTATGGGACATCTTGTAACTGGGAGTTGGAGTCCCTTGTTTTTTTAACCCTTCCTCCCTCACTGTATCCAGAAACCGTCTTTTCATCCTTTGATTCTGAGCAACTATTGCTATCAACTGCCAAGAGTCAATAAACCAGAGGAGCATTCAGTGTAGGACAGCTTGTAAAACTGGCAGGCACTCACCAGTGGAGAGCCTGGATGCTCCCACCCCCAAAATTAACTGTGACTGTAAAACTTAAGAAACAGCCACATTCCTTTACTATCCTATTGTAGATGGGAGGCAGGGGCTGCTCCCTCTTTCCAGCCAGGGTAAGAGCCTCCCTCACAAAGGATAACCAGAAGAGCCTGCAACTTAAGCACAAAGCCAAAACCAAGGTGGTTTACTGCCCTTTAGCTCTCTGAGCTGCAATCCTCACCACAAGGCAGGAAGATCAGCACTGCAGCCTGGGCCATGAGGTGGGGCTCCCCCAGGACTCAAGCCTTCCTGGGAAAAACCTGACATGGCATAAGAGGTGAGAACAGAGAGCAACCTCCAGCTCACTCTCCTTCAGGCCTGGAAGCCACAATGCAAAGAGCACTCTCCAAATCTCCTCTGTCTTCAGAGCCACTTGAAATGCTGGGCTCCTCTTGAAACTAGATTCTACTGAGCAACCAGGGCTTTAGAGGCTTCCAGGACCACTTTCATCCCTGAGAATTTGCTTGCTGGGGTCTGGTTGCTAAATCCCCAGCTACTGTTGCCCTAGCAAACCTTTGTTGAGCAGTACTCTGGAGCCCTGGCTCCAGTTGCAAAGCTCAGTGAGATATGGCTCCTGCCTTCCAGAAACTTAGAAGAGGTAAACTATACAGAAAACTTAATATAGTCGCTCTGTCCACCTCTGTTGCTTACCAGCTGACTGAACATGAGCAAAGTGACATAACTTCTCCAAATCTGTTTCCTCATTTGGGACATAAAGATACTAGCTGTACCCATTTCACAGAATTAGAGTGAAGATTAAATGAGAAGATCTGGCCGGGCGTGTTGGCTCACGCCTCTGATTCCAGCACTTTGGGAGGCCAAGACAGGCAGATCCCTTGAGCCTAGGAACTCGAGGCCAGCCTGGGCAACGTGGCGAAACACAGGCTCTACAAAAAAAACACAAAAATTAGCTGGGGTGTGGTGACATGTGCCTGCAATCCCAGCTACTTGGGAGGCTGAGGTGGAAGGATCACCTGAACCCAGGGAGGTAGGCTGAGGCTGCAGTGAGCCGTGATCACACTGCTGCACTCCAGCCTGGGTGACAGAGTAAGACCCTGTCTCAAAGGAAAAAAAGAAAAAAGAAAATCCATGTCAGTGTTTACCATAGAACCTGGTGTTCAGTAATGTCTTGATGATGTATTCTATTATTATCTAGCTTCACTTTGGGGTAGGAACCATTGTTTCCCATCTCCAAGGGTTCTCTGGGCTCTGGGAAGAGCTACGATACCTAGAAATTTGACTCTAAGTACCAGTATAGCTAAGTTGATTCCTGTCATCCTGGTATTCCCTCTAAACAAGGAAAAGTCAAATTCTTGCCATGGCTGGGCAATCAGGCAAAGAGGACCCTCTTTCCTAACATAAAACCATCCTGCAGGAGGAGTAGGTGAATGACATGGTGCCCATGCCTCTGCCCTCTGTGTGGCCCAGAGGATGACGACAGTGGTCCTGCCAGGGTTCTTCCCTTCTTCATCAGTTCCTTAACTCCCTCCTCCCAGAAAAGGTCCATGAAACAACTGACATACCAGTACCACACGGTGCCAAGGGCTGGGGGAAGCTCACACTGCCAGCCTCGCACTTTATGCGGTTCCTCCCATACCAGTGGGTTACCGTAACCATGGAGACCAACAAGTTCCTCCATATCACAGGAGAGCCAGCCTGCCAGTAGCCCAGGGCTCTGGGGGATGGGGGTGGTGGGGGTAGGCAGAATGAAGCCAGCAGCATAGAGGTTTAGCTCACTTTACAGATCCTAACCAGTGCAGCTGAGGTGGCTGAGCTTCCTCCTAACCTCGTTTTCTTTGCCTAGTATGTATGTTCTTGGCATATTTTCTGGGCTCTCTAGACACTGGGCTTTTCTTCCTAGCTCCACTGCTGTATACTGGGGCACCATATATGGTATAGTAGTGAAGGGTGTCATTCTGGAGTTAGACTGTAGTGATAACCCAGCTCCACCACTCTGTACATGCACATATACAAAAAACTGGAACAATAAAGAGAAGATTAGCATGGCCCCTGTGCAAGGATGACACACACATTTGTGAAGCATTCCTTTTTTTTTTTTTTTTTTTGAGACAGAGTTTCGCTCTTGTTGCCCAGCCTGGAGTGCAATGGCGTGATCTCGGCTCACCGCAACCTCCGCCTCCCGGATTCAGGTGATTCTCCTGCCTCAGCCTCCCGAGTAACTGGGATTACAGGTATGCACCACCATGCCCGGATAATTTTGTGTTTTTAGTAGAGACAGGGTTTCTCCACGTTGGTCAGGCTAGTCTCGAACTCCTGACCTCAGGTGATCCGCCCAGCTTGGCCTCCCAAAGTGCTGGGATTACAGGTATGAACCACTAAGCCCGGCCCATATTTTTTAAAAGATTAAAAATTTTATTATTTCAGGCTGGGCATGGTGGCTTATGCCTGTAATCCCAGCACTCTGGGAGGCCGAGGTGAGCGTATCACCTGAGGTCAGGAGTTCAAGACCAGCCTGGCCAACATGGTGAAACCCCATCTCTACTAAAAATACAAAAATTAGCAGGACATGGTGGCACGCACCTGTAATCCCAGCTACTAGGGTGGCTGAGGCACGAGAAACTTGAACCTGGGAGGCGGAGGTTGCAGTGAGCCGAGATCACACCACTGCACTCCAGCCTGGGCCACAGAGCAAGACTCTGTCTCAAAAAAAAAAAAAAAAAAAAAAAAAATTATTATTTTGAATAAATAAATAAAAATAACAAGAAAAAAGAATGGGTCAGAATTGTGGTACAAAGAGCTACCCAGATCTACACATACTAAAAGGAAAGTGGTCATCTATCCTACGTGCCTTCCTATGATCCAGGTAAGTCCTCTTATCCCTTGTTTATCTTAAATCCAGACACTGTCTTAGCTGGGAGTGGTCACTCACTTCTCTAGACTCTCAGCACTCTATCTGTACTCTTCATTTCTTCTTCTTTTGTGAGATGAAGTCTTGCTCTCTCGCCCAGGCTGGACTGCAATGGCACAATCACAGCTCACTGCATCCTCAAACTCCTGGGCTCAAGGGATTCTCCTGCTTCAGCCTCTCGAATAGTTGGGACTACAGGTGTGTACCACTATGCTCGGCTAGTTTTTTATTTATTTCATTTTTTTTTTGTAGAGATGGCATCTTGCCATCTTGCCCAGGCTGGCCTCAAACTCCTAGGCTCAAACAATCTTCCTGCCTCAGCCTCCCAAAGTGCTGGGATTACAGGCGTGAGCCACCACACCCAGCCCCATTAATTTCTTGTTTGTGTCCTCATATCTTAACCCCCTCATGCTCTGACAGATCAAAGCCAGTACCTCCCTCACCTTCATATACCCTCAGTGCCCAACGGTGCCCACACCTAGTTGGCCCATGTTACAATACTTAGGGAATAAGAGAGGCACAACTTTTTGATCTTTAAAGTTGCCCACTCTCGACCCCAAGAGATAAGGGTAGAGGAAGGAAGATCACAACTTCTTGCTACCAGCCCCATTTCCCCTCTTTCAAGGCATTCGTTGCCCTTGAAGTTGGTTGGTTACTATCTGTCCTTCCTGCTAGACTACACTACAAAAGGACGGACCTTGGTATTTTTTTTTGAGAGAGTTTCTCTCTGGCCATCCAGGCTGGAGTGCAGTGGCGTGATCTTGGCTCACTACAACCTCTGCCTCCTGAGTTCAAGCAATTCTCCTGCCTCAGCCTCCCAAGTAGCTGGGATTACAGGTGCCCACCACCATGCCTGGCTAATTTTTTCTTTTTTTTTAGTAGACGGGATTTCACCATGTTGGCCAGGCTGGTCTCGAACTCCTGACCTCAGGTGATCTGCCTGCCTTGGCCTCCCAAAGTGCTGGGATTACAGGCGTGAGCCACTGCACCAGGCCAGGTCTGTCTTATTCATGGCCCAGAACAATGCCCAGCACAGTATTCAATAAAGTACTGAATGAATAAATGTGCACAAATGAATAAATAAGAAAACATGTTGCAGTGTCTTCATGACAGCCTCTGGGACCAAATGATAACTGATAGCCCACATCAGTGTACTCTACAAAAAATACCCATGAGGGTAGTGAGCCATGAGATCCCCTATCCCAGTGATGGATGAAAAGTGAGTGATCACCAAGGTGAGCTGGAGACAGACTCAGAATATAGGCACAGCCAGGGACCAGCAGCGCCCATCCCACTTGCTCCCCTGAATCAAGCCCTAGCTGTCCTTTCATCAGAGGGAAAACCCTCTCCTTCAAACTTCCTGCTGCCCATGACAACCCCCAGGTCCTCCCACTTAAGACAGTTCTCTCTGCCTCTCTACATTTAGTTTCTCTACTGCTTTGCTATCAAAACCATTGTGTCTTGCTGTGACAATGAATGCAACTCGAGCCATTCTAAGAGCTACCAATTGGGGACAGACAGTGACTTGTATAAGAATCTAGGAGACAATTATTTATTGTTTGCCACACTAAGAGTTCTGCTTTGATATTTCTTACTTGAACCAATGTACTGACTCTAAGGCCCTGTTAACTCTAGGGTGTCAAAATAATTTCACCCATACACACCTGCCTCCTGTCCTGCTGCACAAATCAGCATTCCCACCCTGCCCCCAACCCCTCCCCAAACTGCCTCCTGTTACAGAAAAGCAAAGGAACTAAAAACAGCAGCTGGGGAGCTCAGTTGACTCACCCAGCATAATCATCTCCTCCCAGAATCTCCCATCTTCTCCTGGGGTTTTTGCCAACACAAAGTAAAAAAGAAGCATGAGATCTTAAAAAAAAAAAAAAAAAAAAAAAACTCTCAGCATTTATGCAACAGTCTTTCTACCTGGGTACAGATTTAACCCTTTGTTTCTGCCCTTTCCAATGTGGTTTCCTTAAAACTTGCTTGTATGCTGAGGATAAGATCCAGCCTGGAGCTGGGAAACAGGCCTTCTAGACCCCCTAGTCCCAGCATTGCTTCTGGAAAGTGCAGAACAAGGCATGTGCCTCTTCCTGCTGCATCTTTCTCTGGAAGTGAACAAATACTGCCTCCCTACTCCTCCAGTTTCAAAGAGGGAGTTGAATAAGGAGGAGGAAATGTCAGAAAAAAACACTGGGACAAAGTTTGTTGCTCCAGAAGTCACCATGGCCAGAGGTCAGAGCGCATCAGAAACCACCCCAAGGCTGTCACTGCCACACTCACCTCAGAACTGTCTCCTTGTTGGGCCAGGCTGCAAAGTGACTACTCCACTTAAGTGACCACTAAAAATCCAACTGGCCGATCTTTCTAGAAGCAAGCCCTTACTGGGCTGCTCCTGCTGAAGGGAGAGGTGCTATCTTTCTCCTGCAGCAGATCATTAAAAAACCAAGCAGGAGAGGGCACCTAAGTTGTAGAATGAGGGCATCCTGTTTCAGGTGCTACTGGACTATGGATCAAATCAGCTGACATGGAGAACCCAGACAAACCTGCCCCTCAAGGCAATCACAGAAGACAAGGGTAGCTTTCCAGCAACCTTTCTGGGTAGGAAGAGGAGGGTGCTTCTTTTTTGTCATTTGGCATATAGGAGGACAACTTACTTGTGTGATAGATAGTGCCATCACCACAAAATATGATTTTTTAAATGTTTTTTTTTTGAGACAGAGTCTCACTCTATCGCCCAGGCTGGAGTGCAGTGGTGTCATCTCAGCTCACTGCAACCTCTACCTCCTGGATTCAAGTGATTCTCCTGCCTCAGCCTCCAGAGTAGCTGGGAGTACAGGCGCTCACCACCAGGCCCAGATTATTTTTTTTGTATTTTTAGTAGAGATGGGGTTTTACCATGTTGGCCAGGCTGGTCTCAAACTCCTGTCCTCAAGTGATCTGCCTGCCTCGGCCTCCCAAAGTGCTGGGATTACAGGCGTGAGTCACCGTGCCCAGCTGAATACAAAATAAAGAGACACTTCCACAGGCAAATGCAAATCTATTGCAGTATATTAGTCAAGAAATCCCCAAGTTACCAAAAGTTCTGTTCTGAGAAGGAACTCTTTCCATAGAAACATGTTACAAATGGTAGCTGTGTTCTCAGGCCAGCCCATGAGGTCCCAGCATAGTATTTCAAGGGGTACGTGAATCGTACTTAAGAGTTAAAACCATAGCCCAGAACAGGAAATGAATTCAGAGTTCCAACTCAGGACCTGGGAACAGATTTTTGCTCTCCAAGCACCATGGGCAGCAGACACTGGGGCTCCCTAGCCCTCAAGCTCTGGGTGAGGGCTTGAATCAAGAAGACTTAAGCCAGGTGCGGTGGCTCACTCCTGTAATCCCAGCACTTTGAGAGACTGAGGCGGGCGGATCACGAGGTCAGGAGATCGAGACCATCCTGGCTAACATGGTGAAACCCCGTCTCTACTAAAAATACAAAAAATTAGCCGGGCGAGGTGGCGGATGCCTGTAGTCCCAGCTACGCAGGAGGCTGAGGCAGGAGAATGGCGTGAACCCGGGAGGCGGAGCTTGCAGTGAGCCGAGATCGTGCCACTGCACTCCAGCCTGGGCGACAGAGCAAGAGAGACTCCATCTCAAAAAAAAAAAAAAAAAAAAGACTTGAACAAGAGAGCTTCAAAGCATTTGGGGTAGAGCTTAAGGCTGGGTAGGAGAGAGGGTCTGAGAAGATATAAACCCAAATGGAGATGAGGATTGAGGCTAGAGGAAAAGAATTTTAAATGGGTGCTGCCTTACACAAAAGAAGAGCTAATTAAGGAAGACCAGGTAGAACAACTTCCAGCTAGAGGAGAAAAGACAACCTGCAACAGTACCCTGACATAACAGGGGCAAATGCTCTTTACGACTGTCTTCCCTACTAGGCAACTGACGCGGGGGCTGTGCTTCATACCTGCCTTACTGGGCTTGCCACTGCTGCTGCAGTCTCAACCCTGCATTGAGAGCTGGATCCTGTTACTAAGTGGCCATGGCCTGGGCAGGTATCCTGGCCAGCTTGCCAGATCAACGGAGGATTAATTTGTCAGCAGTTAGGTGAACAGTGGAAAGCCCAAGCTTCTCAGGGAGACTGAGTATATGTCAGCTTATGGCTTTAGGCTGAAGGTGCCCCTCAAAGCCAACCACTGCTGTTTATTCACTGGCAGCAATGACAATTTCGCTCCAAGGGGCCCTTGCTGTTTGTACTTTCTACCTAGGAGCAGAGTATGGCAAACCAGATGACAGCCATTTTCCATTACATGTGCCTTATTAAAAAGCACTTTTTTTTTGAGACAGGGTCTCTGTCACCATGCCGGAGTGCAGTGGTGCGATCTTGGCTCACTGCAGCCTCGACCTCCCCAGGCTCAGGTGATCCTCCCACCTCAGCCTTCTGAGTAGCTGGGACTACAGGTGCCCACCACCATGCCCAACTAATTTTTGTATTTTTTGTAGAGATGGGGTTTCACCATGTTGTCCAAGCTCCTCCCAAGTGATAGGCATGAGCCACTGCACCTGGCCAAAAGGCACTTTTTATACTTAATTCATCCTTTCAGCATCCTATGAAAAGAGTCTGGGCTGGGTACAGTGGCTCACGCCGGTAATCCCAGCACTTTGGGAGGCTGAGGCAGGCGGATCACTTGAAGTCAGGCGTTCGAGACCAGATTGGCCAACATGGTGAAACCCCATCTCTGCTAAAAATACAAAAATCAGCCGGGCGTGATGGCGGGCACCTGTAGTCCCAGCTACTCAGGAGGCCCAGGTGGGAGGATCACCTGCGTCGGGGGAGGTCGAGGCTGCAGTGAGCCGAGATCATGCCACTGCACTCCAGCCTGGTTGACAGAGCAACACTCCATCTCAAAAAAAAAAAAAAAAAAAAAAAAAAAAAAAGAGTCTGATTGAACTGTCTAAGAGAAGGGAACGGCCCAAGGCAGCAGAAGACCTGGGCTTTGAGCTTTCTAACCTCTGTGGTATGAACCTGGGAATGGCACTCTTTAGTGAGATTAGCTCATGCACTGGTCGAAGCCCTCAGGAACCAGAACTACCCATTACAAGTGGCTGGGAGGAAGGGGGCCGCTTTTGGGCATTGTTAGACGTGCTGCTACACAGACTGTGGACAAAGGAATGCTGGGTGTTTTGAAGGAGGCAAGCAGCCAAGTCTGTAGCTCTCCACCTCTGAATTCACTCAGAGATGGCAGGGAAGAAAAGATGGCTCCAAGAGGAATACAGCTCCTACCCAACAAATCCTAAAAGGCAGCTCTAACTGGCAATAGGAATGGTGGCATAAATGAAGAACCAGAACCAAGGAAGAAACCCACCCAGGATACCTCTCATCAGTAGAATTTAGCTGGGTGGCCACAGGCCACGGCTACCCATTCTGTTGCTCTACATAGTTCATGCTAACTACCAAGGACAAAGAACCCCACAGCCATAAAGGGGTCCCTACCAAGTCTTGAAAACAGAAGGTAAACAATCAGAAATTACCAAATATCCATCTAAAGCATGGACAGCAATGCCTGGCAACATGCTGGTTATTTCTATAATTCCATATCCTTTCCCAACTTATTCTGTAGGTTGCCAGAAAACATAGCTTGGACTTCTTTACTCAAAGCTCATCATGAATTCTCTGCATCTCCAGAAGGAGATGGATGTTTTCTCCAAGAGAGTCCTGCAGTTGAAGGCTAAGTTCTGGTCATCTACGCACATGGCTTGAACTTGCACTTGGGTTCAAGTCTGCACCCAGGCAGAAAGGCTGCTGTATAAATGGAGCTAGAAAAGGCTCCAGCAGCTCAACCATTTTATCCCTTCCACAAAAGGCCACTGTACTCTCCCCTGATGAAAACACGCACATCCCGCCCTAGATGTATGGGCCTGGAAACTTTGCAAATCAACAGTCTTTATGGGAAATGTGATCAGTGTTTCACACACACATGCGTGTGCAGTGTGGCCAGAGTAAGTCCATTCTCATACACAGTGCTTACTGAAGCTGGGTGCTGCCTCTTCAGCTGTGAGATAAAGGAAACCTGTGTGCATGTGTATGGGGAGGGAAGTGATGGTGCTGGTGAAAGCTCAGCCACACTTCCAGCTCCTGAGTGTGTCTGCCATAGAATCCAGCAGCCTCTCTGGCAGCCAGGCACCCATCGCCACTGTCCTTCACACAACATAACAGGATCACTGTTAAGGAAGATGGGATTTTTGGTGTTGGGTTTTGTAGCCCATGAACTAGCATACATCTGCCCCATCTCAAGGGCAGTTTCCTGAAACAGCTGCAGGTCCTGGGCCCCTGCAGACAGGATTTGAGAAAGATAAACAAGATGCCAGAACTAGAAATTTTAGGGTGATAAGGGAATGAAAGTTGGCCACAGTGTCTCACACCTGTAATCCCAGCACTTTGGGAGGCTGAGGTAGGCGGATCATTTGAGGCAAGGAGTTCGAGACCAGCCTAGGTCACATAATGAGACCCCCATCTCAACAAAGAAAAATTAGCTGAGCGTGGTGGCTCACGCCTGTAATCCCACACTTTGGGAGGCTGAGGTGGGCAGATCACGAGGTCAGGAGTTTGAGACCAGCCTGAACAACATGGTGTAACCCCATCTCTACTAAAAATATAAAAATTAGCTGGGCGTGGTGGCGTGCACTTGTAATCCCAGGTACTCAAGAGGCTGAGGCAGGAGAATCACTTGAACCTGGGAGGCTGAGGCTGCAGTGAGCCGAGATCGCACCACTGCACTCAAGCCTGGGTGACAGAGTGAGACTCCACCTCAAAAAAAAAAATTAGCTGGGCATGGTGGCATGCACCTGTGGTCCCAGCTACTCAGGAGGCTGAGGCAGGAGGATTGCTTGAGCTAAGGAAGTTGAGGCTGCAGTGAGCCTTGATTACACCACTGCACTCCAGCCTGGGTGACAGAGTGAGACAGTCTCTTAAAAAAGGAGAAGGAATGAAATTGTCCTCTTCTCACAGCTGAAAGCCCTACCCCATGGGAGCAGACTTTTCCCACCTGGTCCTAAGGCCTCACACACACTCCCATTTACCTTTCTTCGCAGACCAGGATTCCTGCTGGTATCTCTACTCTACCCTGACAGCTCTACCATGTCAAGTGACCGTAGTATCTAACGCTGATGCTGGTTACCCCATGAAGAGATAACCAAGGTCATGTGAGCTGGGCCGACAAGTTCTGCTGCACTTGTTTATAGACAAGGGGATTAAAACAACCTGTCAAGGGAGGGGAGGGGGCAAACCCTGTGCACAGGGCAAGCACTGGCAACACAGCATAGAGGCCTCCCGCCAAGAAATTTTTTGCTCAAATATAAAGCAGAAATCTTTCACCAAACACCAAACCAGCTAACTATGCCAAATACCACTTATGATCAAGTGACCTTGAGGCACTGCTCAATTTTTCCAATGTTCTTTGGGTTTTTTGGGGGTAGAGTGGAGGGAAAACTAGGAAGGTAGGCAACATAAGGTCCCTAAAAAGCCCCAAGTTCAATTAATACCCAAGCAAAGCATGTAGGGCTGAAAAAAGAGGAGATGTCTTAAGGGTATATTTGTATAAAGCAAGCATTCAATTCTCAGATGCCTAAACTCCCAATCAGAAATCAAAATGCCAAAACAGAACTTTCTGTGACCACTTATGTTGGAATCAGGAGGAAAGTAATTGCTTTTAGCTGCAGTTCCAGTGCAGAGGGGATCAGGCAGCAGGGAGTCTGGACACCAGGCCAAAGTCATCCTCTCTAACCAGAGGGTCAACCTGACAATAACAGTCGCTGACCGCAAGACACAGGAAGGAAGAGGGAAAGGTGGTCAGCACCTGATCCCCTGGCCTCAGGCACTACAGGCCGCAGAAGCTATATGGCTATGGTGCAAAAGCTGACCCCTGGCTCTGTGAAGTTACAGGCTTTCCACCGCTCCTCTGCAAAACCATTTGTCACAGCCCCTAAATAACCAATCTTCAGGCCGGGCACAGTAGCTCATGCCTGTAATCCCAGTCCCTCGGGAGGCCGAGGCAGGCGGATCACCTGAGTTCGGGAGTTCAAGACCAGCCTGGCCAACATGGTGAAGCTCTGTCTCTACTAAAAATACAAAAATTAGCTGGGCGTGGTGGCGCATGCCTGTAGTCTCAGCTACTTGGGAGGCTGAGGCAGGAGAATCACTTTAATCTGGGGTGTGGAGGTTGCAGCGAGCCAAGATCACGCCACTGCACTCCAGCATGGGCAACAGAGCAAGACTCCGTCTCAGAAAAAAATAAAATAAAATAAACAATCCTCCCCATTCAGCAGGGTAGGGCTACTACTGGCTGGTTTCTGCCTCAGGCTCTCAAGTCTTAGCAGCGAGAGGATGTTTCCTTTTGGGTTTTCCCACAGCTGGCTGTGGAGGTTGGCAGAAGACTCAAGTGGTGCCCCTTTCCTAGCCAGCCAAAGGGGGAACGTGAAACAACTGCTGGCAGCCTGTGCTCCCACTCCAACATCCCCTTTCTCGCAAAGGAACAGCTACCACTCTCTTGACCTTTCAGCCCGTCTTGTTGAGGCCAGGGAAGATGCACCCAACCTAAGAAAACTGAAGGTAGTAAGTTAGCGACAAGAGAATGCAGCTTAGGAACTAAAGAACCTGGCTTTTGGGAAAAAAGGGATATTGTACTCTAAAGGATTCTAAGAAGAAACTCCCCAAACCACCCAGCCAGCTCTTCTGAAGAGCAGGGGTATTTAGGAGTGCTTTCCATATCCCAAGCTATTAGAGAACAGGGTGGCCTTGGGCAGACTTGGCAGACACCTAGCTGGGTCACCATCACCCCTAAGGAGACTGGTCTCCAGTAGCAGCAGAATGAGTGCACACACCTGCCACAGAGTGCCAGCCCGGGACAGTAACGTGCTCCAGAGTTCACATACTCATGCGCCCAGGAATCTCCTCCAGATCACTGCTGACATGCAGAGCAGGGAGGTGGACTGAGTCCCGCTCTGAGCTGGTCACTCCAGTTTGCCTGGCAGGGTGGGGGTGGGGGTGGGGGCAGGGAGAAGTGGGGGAGAGGAGAAGGAGGGGGAAGGGAGATTATGATTCTCTATTTTCAAGCCCTGCCTCTAAAACCAGGGAGGGAAGTGCCAGGGTTCCCATTGCAGGAGCTCCAATCTCTGGGCACTACAGAGCCAACCAGCTGCATAAGAATTTTGGAGAACGTGCACATCAAACAAGCTGGGAAAAGGAGGGGAAACCAACCACAGTAGAAGTGGGTTGGTCCCCTGCCAAGAACTCTGAATGGTACTCCTATCAGAACTAGAACATAGCAGGAGGTGGGCAGGTTTGTAGCCTCTGGGAAAAGGCAGGAGGGAAAGCAGTAAAGACTGGACAAGCATGGAAACAAAACTCACTCCCTGGCAGGAGATGACAGCCTATGGAGTCAGAAGTGAAATGCTGTCCCAGTAAACCTTTCCCAGTAGGACAATCACATTCTAACCTTAGGTCAATTTTCATATGCTTCGCCGGCTATGACCTGGACCCTGCAGTGTGGAACACGGTCACTTCTACAACCGTATAAGTTAAGGTCTGCACTCCAAGCACTTGTGAGGGAAGAGGGACTCTCATTGGCTGTGTTGTGCAATCTAGTCTGTGGCCAAGGGCAAAGCAGAAGCCACAGATGATGGGCCCTCCCACAGGGAGAGGAAAGCTCCTCCCTTTCCAGAACACAGCCCAAGGCTGCCACAGAGAGGTGCTGTTTAGTGACAGAAATATCTGTCAGGAGTGGCCGGAGGAATGGCCACTACGTACTTCCTCTTTCTCACCAACTGCTACCATCAGCCTCCACTGGCTGCCTCTCAAAAGCCTGCAGAACCTCCGGTGGCAGGAGTGTTCTCTGAGTCATTCCCTCAAGAGAAAAGGGAAAGTGGGCCTGAATCCTGGGCCTGAAGAAGCCTCACAGTGCCCTCAGCCAGCCCTTGCTGCAGAGCAAAAGCCAAGGATTGAAATCCTGGACAGCCTACTCTTCACCCACACCTGCACACAGCGAATAATCTTCACCCACACCTGCACACAGCGAATACTCTTCACCCACACCTGCACACAGCGAATACTCTTCACCCACACCTGCAGAGTGAATACTCTTCACCCACACCTGCACACAGCGAATACTCTTCACCCACACCTGCACACAGCGAATACTCTTCACCCACACCTGCACACAGCGAATACTCTTCACCCACACCTGCACACAGCGAATACTCTTCACCCACACCTGCAAGGAATACTCTTCACCCACACCTGCACACAGCGAATACTCTTCACCCACACCTGCACACAGCGAATACTCTTCACCCACACCTGCAGAGTGAATACTCTTCACCCACACCTGCACACAGCGAATAATCTTCACCCACACCTGCACACAGCGAATACTCTTCACCCACACCTGCACACAGCGAATACTCTTCACCCACACCTGCACACAGCGAATACTCTTCACCCACACCTGCACACAGCGAATACTCTTCACCTACACCTGCACACAGCGAATAATCTTCACCCACACCTGCACACAGCGAATACTCTTCACCCACACCTGCACACAGCGAATACTCTTCACCCACACCTGCACACAGCGAATACTCTTCACCCACACCTGCACACAGCGAATACTCTTCACCCACACCTGCAGAGTGAATACTCTTCACCCACACCTGCACACAGCGAATACTCTTCACCCACACCTGCACACAGCGAATACTCTTCGCCCACACCTGCAGAGTGAATACTCTTCACCCACACCTGCACACAGCGAATACTCTTCACCCACACCTGCAGAGTGAATACTCTTCACCCACACCTGCACACAGCGAATACTCTTCACCCACACCTGCAGAGTGAATACTCTTCACCCACACCTGCACACAGCGAATACTCTTCGCCCACACCTGCAGAGTGAATACTCTTCACCCACACCTGCACACAGCGAATACTCTTCACCCACACCTGCAGAGTGAATACTCTTCACCCACACCTGCACACAGCGAATACTCTTCGCCCACACCTGCAGAGTGAATACTCTTCACCCACACCTGCACACAGCGAATACTCTTCACCCACACCTGCACACAGCGAATACTTTCACCCACACCTGCACACAGCGAATACTCTTCACCCACACCTGCACACAGCGAATACTCTTCACCCACACCTGCACACAGCGAATACTCTTCACCCACACCTGCACACAGCGAATACTCTTCACCCACACCTGCACACAGCGAATACTCTTCACCCACACCTGCACACAGCGAATACTCTTCACCCACACCTGCACACAGCGAATACTCTTCACCCACACCTGCACACAGCGAATACTCTTCACCCACACCTGCACACAGCGAATACTCTTCACCCACACCTGCACACAGCGAATACTCTTCACCTACACCTGCACACAGCGAATACTCTTCACCCACACCTGCAGAGTGAATACTCTTCACCTACACCTGCACACAGCGAATACTCTTCACCCACACCTGCAGAGTGAATACTCTTCACCTACACCTGCACACAGCGAATACTCTTCACCCACACCTGCACACAGCGAACACTCTTCACCTACACCTGCACACAGTGAATACTCTTCACTCACACCTGCACACAGTGAAAGCACTCCCTTACTCCAGAAGATGGCACATGGCAGTGGGGGGAGCATCAACAGTCATCTCAAAAGGCACCCAGGACTGGGAAAAGAAGTGATGGCTTCATATTTAAAGCATGCCTTAAAAAAACAACTTTCTGTAGGCATGCACGTACACACACACACAAATATGTATATACACACACACAAACATAACTGATTTTATGTATGTGTGTGCAGGTATATACACATATACATGTAAAATTGATATCCAAATTAGATCCACATGGTTTCTGCATTTTTGCCCACACTGTATTATGAGCTGGCTGTCTCCCCTTCCCCGCCTGCAGCTCCAGACTAACTCTCTTCCCTTCCTAGAGTCTCATTCTGGAACCTCACTCTGGGTTCCAGCCACCTGTCTTCAAATGTAGAATGGCCTCTCAGACCTCAGGTCTTGGCCACAGCTTTCCACTGCCTGGAACACTTTCCCTCTAGCAGTCACTCCCATTCCTCTTTGTGGTGAGCCTCAGCTCAGACATCGCTTCCACCAGGAAGCTTTCCTGATCCCTGCGTCATTTCACAGGGTCTCTCCGGACATTTCCCAGCTCGGGCCTTCCTGCACTAGCACTTCATTGCTTGCTGAACAGCCTCCTTCACAACTCTTGTTGGCTGTCTTGTTCACTATTACACAGACTGAGAGCAGCATAAGGGAATTTCCAAGACTAAATCACTTCGTGTCTTCAGTGCCCAGCCACAGTGCCTGGCACCTAACAGGCTCTCCAGAAATGCTTCCCTAACTCACCATGGGAAGTCTCGGGGTCAGAGTCTTCTTGCTTTTCTCAGAGTGACTCCTCACCCAAAAGCTCTTTGCACAGCTCTGCTCCATGTGACCCCTTTTAGCCTGGGTCAGGGCTAGAATGCTGGTGCCCACTTTTAAATCATTCCCGGCCGGGCGCCACAGCTCATGTCTGTAATCCCAACACTCTGGGAACCCAGGTGGGAGGATCGCTTGAGCCTAGGATTTGAGACCAGCCTGGGCAATATTGTAAGACTCTGTCTCCACAAAAGTACAAAATACAAAATAAATAGTCATTCCCTAGGGCCTCTGGCACCTCTATGAACACAGTCTCTGGCAGGATTTCAGAGCTCCTCTCCAGTGTGTAGAACTGGGGCCTGCTACCCTTCCACTTGTCCTTTCCCAGCTTGCCTTCTGCTGTTGAGGGCTGCAGCCACCCCTCTGAAGTGATGGCAGTGGGGGCACGGTGCCAAGGGCCTAAGATCCATTCTACACCCAGCTCTGCACAAACAATTTATGTCACCTTGGGCAAGTCATTCACCCTCCTGGGACCTTTGTTTCTATGCTTATAAAATGAGGCACCAGAGACGAGCCCTGAGTGTCTTCCTGTGTGGATGCGACAGCCCTCAGTGCCTCTGTGCTCACAAGCCTTCCAGCTCTCTTCAAGACCACAGCAGGAAGTGGGCATCGTCTGCATGTCCTGAAGATCGCTTCCTGACCTTGACTTACGTCAAGACAACCTGCCTAAAAGTCTGGCTCCGGAAGTAAACCTCACCTAACATGCCTCAACACCAGGCTGGAAAATCTCTTCCACCTAAGGCTGAAAAAATGAAAAGCAACCTAGGTAGACAACTCCAGAAATCAAGATACTAAGCAGCAGCACACCTCAGAAACATGACAACCCTAAACTCTGGGTGCACTCAAGAAGGATCATCTCCCTCCCTAGACTTCATTTACTCACAATTTACAAGCTCCTGGCCCCTCCCAGACTCTCCACATACCATAAATGTGGCCACAAGGCACAGGGAAAGGCACAGTCTATTTCCAACAGGCCCCAGGGCTCTGCAGCCTTAGTTTGAGCAGCCCAGAGTAGGCACAGCTCCTGTTAGGGTAAGTGGCACACCTAGTTCCTAGCACCTGCCCCCACCTGCAGCATGATCCCCTCAGCTCGGCGAGTCTGCAGGCTTCCAGGTGGGGAGCTGCCTGCCTGCCTGCCTGCCGCAAGCAGGTAATCCATGAAGAGAAATTGAGTTGGCAAAGCCTAGCAAGCAGCAGTTTCAGCCTCCCTGCCCAGGGTGGGGGTGGGTGGGGTGAGGGGGGAGCAGGGAGGCAGGTACAAGCAGACCAGTTTAACAGGTCTTTATTTCCACCACCCCACACAGCTGGTGCCTTCTTCACCAGTTCAATAAAAAGAGATTCAAAAGTCAGATGGCGCTTTCATACCACACATCACAAAGACCAGAATCAAGGTAGAAGAAAATGGTCATCCTTCTCACTCTTCCCCCACTCACAGTGGTCTCGGAAAACATGGTCCCTAATCTCACAGTTCATGGGTCAATCAGGAAAAGCAACTGATCTGCTCTGAGATGCTCAAAGGAAAATCTGGGTCTTCACCATCATCAGGCGCTGAGCTGGTGTGAAATCAGTTCTTCCCGTGCCATGCTCCTGGGCTTTTCTCCCACTATAAATAACTCCAGCCTTCTGACAGACCACATGATCTCTCCAACGCTGGACAAAATTCCCAACACTAGTGTTCCTCTGCCCACCCATCAAAAAGGCAAGACTGAACCCACTGTAACCAGGAGCAACAACGCAGGCAGACACATTGGTGTCAGGGGCAAGGACAGAACTCAGCAAAGCCGGGAGGGCTTGGCTCTCTGGCTCTGGTTCCTACTCCAGGAAGCCAGACGATTTCCTCAGCAGTGCATCCTCCCTGTGGTTTCCTCTCCGAGTTCTTAACACAATCCAGCAATGGTGTAAATCTTCTCCCTCATCTTCTCATCCTGAAAAAGCACTTCTTTGTAGTCATTACCACACCTACTTAAGATACTGGTTAAAACTTGTGACTTACACAGCCAAAGAATCAGATAGACAGATATCTGATTTACAAACCAATATGGACACACTTCCCTAAGGGTAACTGTAATGGAGAATACCCATGTTACGATTTTTTTTATTAATTTTTTTTATTTTTTTGAGACAAGGTCTCAAGCAATCCTCTCACCTCTGCCTCCCAAGGAGCTGGGACTACAGGCCTGCACCACCACACCCAGCTAACTTTTCTATTTTTTATAGAGACAAGGTTTCACTACGTTGCCCAGGCTGTTCTCAAACTCCTGGACTCAAGCAATCTGCCCACCTCTACCTCCCAAAGCGTGGGGATTACAGGCATAAGTAACCGCACCCAGCCTCATGTTACAATTTAAAAAAATTTTTGTTTCACAAATAATTCATTGAGAGGAGACCATGTCCAAAGTACTCCAACAGTTTCTGGGTGTCCAAAGTGATACAGACAAGGATAAAATACAGCCCAGCCTTCAAAGAAGGTAACAATCTAGTAGGAGATAAGCACAAATCACACAATCCAGTGTGGGACCCAAATCCAGGAACTGAAGTTATGGTCAGCCTATTCCCCCAATTTACTGTCTATGGCTTTTGTTTTTTTTCAGAGGAACAATGGGCTAAGAGAGATCTGAAGATCCCTGTGTCACTTCCAGCTAGGACCTGGCCTTCCATGAATGAGGATGCCTGCCCACGGCATCAGTCATGGTGAGAGTTAGGCAGTGCTGGAATGAGAAGAAGCCAACTCTGGGAAACTCACTGAAGAACCAGTCATTTAGCTTTTCTTGTCTTTCATCTCCCTCTGGAAACTTGAGACAGGCCCAGTACACAAGCAAAGGTGACATGAGAAGCGCTTAAAAAACCCAAGTTGAAAATAATGCCACTCAAGACTCTTGGTAATGGAAATGAAGTTGGAAAAAGCCCCTTACAATACCAACAGAAGAAGTTCTCTTGGGGAGGAGGTGGAAGGGATTCCTGAAGTTCTATATCCAAAACCCCAGTATCACAATGCTAGCTGTGACCAAGGAGGCACATTTATATATTTTTCCTTTACTTCCCAATTATTGGTTGTCTGGTTTCCCTAATTCCCATTCAACCAGTTCTATAGCTCAGCCCATAAAACTATACCTTGGCCAAGTATGGTAGCTCACACCTGGTATCTCAGCACTTTGGGAGGCTGAGGCAGGTGGATCACTCGAGCCCAGGAGTTCAAGACCAGCAAGGGCAACATGGGGAAACCCTGTCTCTACAAAAAATGCAAAACATTTGCTGGGTGTTGTGGCACATGACTGTGGTCCCAGCTACTCAGGAGGCTAAGGTTGGGGGATAGCTTGAGCCTGAGAGGCGGAGGTTGCAGTGAGCCAAGATCATGCCACTGCACTCCAGCCTGGGTGAGAGAGTGAGACCCTGTGTCAATAAATAAATAACTGTACCCTTATCCATCAGGCTACCAGCAGGTTCAGAGCTCTTCAGGAAGACAGCAGGGAGGAATGAATACTAATTCCTGACAGTGCCTGGCAAGAAACAAAATTCTCTAGACAGACAGAAGATTCTATGACATCTAAAAAAAGTCAGTTAATCAGAGCCTGGGGGGTAAAGATTACGGCCCCAGTCTACTGTTAGGAAAAAGACACAATTCTGAATCTAGTTCTCCTATCTTAAATGGGAAAAGCTAGTGAGACGGTTGGTCCAAATCACCTCAAAAGAAAATTACTTCTTGAAATTAAAACAAAAAACAAAAAAACAGATGAGGGTGAATGGGAATTGGTTTATTTAAAATCTTTCCTGTACAGTAGATAGTGGATTAGCTACACAAGCCTCTTCGGAAATGATGTACCAAGAGGAATTTGATAATAGAAGCATTCTGAATGTGAAACTGGGAGTTCAGCACCTAAACGTTTCTTATTGAGAAAAATCCTCACACCACAGTCATAATGAAGGTTTAACATCAGTGTTTGACATTTTGTCATTAAGAGATTGGTTGTAACAGTCTGGATTTGGCAGTCTGCCCTATCGGCTGTTTCACAAGCAGTTTCTGTGGTTTCAAGAAAGGCAGGGTGTTTGCTTTTAAACACTACTTTTTTTTTTTTTTTTTTTTTTTTTTGAGACTGAGTCTCGCTTTATTGCCCAGGCTAGAGTACAGTGGCGCAATCTCTGCTCACTGCAACCTCTGTCTTCTGGGTTCAAGCAATTCTCATGCATCAGCCTCCCAAGTAGCTGGGATTACAGGTGCACACCACCATGCCTGGCTAATTTTGGTATTTTTAGTAGAGACAGGGTTTCATCATGTTGACCAGGCTGGTCTCGAACTCCTGGCCTCAGGTGATCTGCCCGCCTCGACCACCCAAAGTAACACTATCTTAAAATATATATTTCAGAATAGGGTCCAATCATTCCAAGAGAGAAAGAGGGAAGGAAAACCAAATGAAATAAAGGAATGTGGTGCTACCAAACAGAACAGGAGCACACCAGAGAGCAGGGTAGAAGAGACATATTCACCACCGGCACCAAAATGGCAAGACAAGCCAACTTAGTACTTCTTACTACCAAGTTAGAAAATTAGGACACAAAAGTGGCACTAAAGACATGAGCTTAATAAAAGGAAATCCCTACACGAACTTCATCTCTCCAAAATCAACTTACCTGGCCCAAATCTATCTGTTTACTTGAAAAAACACAACAAAACCACCCCAACGGTGCCACATCAACGAAAAGGACTGTCATCAATTAGCAGCCACACCTCTCTGCCAGCATGAGATGTCGGTAATTAAGGTAGAGATTTTTCTCCCTGGGAATACAAGTACAGAAGGGCAGAGCCCCTGTGGACCTAACCCATTATGACAGCCTTTTCATTAGGAAGGAAAGCACTGCCACACTCTCCAAGGAAGCCGCGGCCATAGCATTAAAGAACACCTGAGTGAATAGCAGCTACCTCTGTTGAGAGATAAAAATGTATTGGAGATGGGGTACGGGAAGGGGCAGAACCACTCCGAAGAAAGCCAACAGGCTGTCTTTCTCAAAAAACGTACATGGACCTTGGCTTTTCCACTCTTAACAAAAAGGGCACCTGTGGTCCCAGCTACTTGAGAGGCTGAGGTGGGAGGGTCGCTTGAACCTTGGGGGCCGAGGCTGCAGTGAGCTGAGATCACACCACTGCACTCCAACTTGGGTGACAGAGTGAGGCTCTGTCTCAAACAAACAAACAACAAACAAAACACCAAAGAGATGGGTTCTAAAGTAGTTTAGAAATTGCACATAACTACATAACTGGGCTGGATACAATGGCGACTGCCTGTAATCCCAGCACTCTGGGAGACCAAGGCATGTAGGTTGCTTGAGGCCAGGAGTTCCAGGCCAGCCTGGGCAACATGATGAAACCCCATCTCTACAAAAAGTGCAAAAAATTAGCCAGGCATAGTGGCACACGCCTGTAGTCCCAGCTACTTGGGAGGCTGAGGTGGGAGGATTGCTTGAGCCTGGGAGGTCAAGGCCGAGATTGCATCACTGTACTACAGCAGCCTGGGCAACAGAGTCAGACTCTTGTCTCAAAAGAAAAGAAAAGGCACATAACTGTGATTTCGGATAAGTAAATCTTATTTATTTATTTAATATTAGAGATGGAGTCTTGGTTTGTTGCCTAGGCTGGTCTCAAACTCCTGGGCTCAAGTGATCCTCTCACCTTGGCCTCCCAGAGTGCTGAGAATACAGCTGTGAGCCACCGACTACATCCAGCCCTAAGTGATACTTTAATCAAGGGCAACAGAGCAGGCACAGTGGCTCACGCCTGTAATCTCAACACTTTGGGAGGCCAAGGGGGGTGACGGTCACTTGAGCCCAGGAGTTTGAGACCAGCCTAGCCAACAAAGCAAGACCCCATTCTCTACAAAAAATAAAAATAAAGCCAGACATGGTGGCTCATGTCTGTAATCCCAGCACTCCGGGAGGCCGAGGTAGGCAGATCACCTGAGGTCGGAAGTTCAAGACCACCACCAGCCTGACCAATATGGAGAAACCCCGTATCTACTAAAAATACAAAAAAAAATTAGCTGGTGGTGGTGCATGCCTGTAATCCCAGCTACTCGGGAGGATGAGACAGGAGAATTGCTTGAACCCGGGAGGTGGAGGTTGCAGTGAGCCGAGATCAAGCCTTGCACTCCAGCCTGGGCAACAAGAGTGAAACTCCATCTCAAAAAATAAATAGGCTGGGCGCGGTGGCTCACACCTGTAATCCCAGCACTTTGGGAGGCCGAGGCAGGCAGATCACAAGGTCAGGAGATCGAGACCATCCTGGCTAACATGGTGAAACCCTGTCTGTACTAAAAATAAAAAAAAATTGGCCGGGAGTGGTGGCGGGCACCCGTAGTCCTAGCTACTCGGGAGGCTGAGGAGGAGAATGTCATGAATCCAGGAGGCAGAGCTTGCAGTGAACCGAGATCGTGCTGCTGCATTCCAGCCTGGGCGACAAAGCGAGACTCCGTCTCAAAAAATAAATAAATAAATAAAAATAAAAATAAAAAAATTAGCTGGGTGTAGTGGGACGTGCCTATTAGTCCCCAGCTGCTCAGGGGGCTCAGGCAGGACTGTGTAAGTCCAGGAGGTTGAGGCTGCAGTGAGCCATGTTTGGGCCACTACACTCCAGCTTGGGGGACAGAACAAGATCCTGTTTCAAAAAAACAGTGGTGGTGGTGTGTGTGTGTGGCTGGTGGGGGCACAGTGGTTCACACCTGTAATCCCAGCACTTTGGGAGGCAAAGGCAGGCAGATCACTTGAGGTCAGGAGTTCAAGACCAGCCTGGCCCACATGGTGAAACCCTGTGTCTACTAAAAATACAAAATTAACCAGGTATGGTGGCAGGCGCCTGTAGTCCCAGTTAATCAGCAGGCTGAGACACAAGAATCACTTGAACCCAGGAGGCGGAGGTTGCAGTGAGCCAAGATTGCGCCACTGCACTCCAGCCTGGGTGACAGAGAGAAACCCTGTCTCAAAAAAAAAGTGGGGGGGTGGGGGGTGGGGGGAGGGCAATAGCTTGCTCACCTCTTTACTCTCATCCCATGCTGGCATCTTAAAATAAAAGGCACCCTTGCCAAAGTTAGACAAGCAAGTAAATTAAACCATACACTCAAGTTTAACTAAAATTCTGTAGAGAGACACAAAGTAACCATTCCCACTAAGAAACAACTGCAGACATCTAGGATATCTAGATGTCTAGTCCCCATAGCTAGCCATGTGCACAGCTATGGGGATCGGCTTCAGCAGAGAGAAGCAAACCAAAGGAGAGACTGAGCATCCTGCAAACAGGATGTAGTGGCATAAATTACACCAGCAATGGGATAAAGAGACACATAGCAGGATATCCAGAGTTCAGCTCCCAGGACTGAATTGGCAAGTCCTAAACACACACAAGGCCTGGCACCACCAGCTACGGTGCTCAGGGCTGCTGGTAGTCAAGGCTACAAGCAAGTAGCTCTGTGCCTGTGTGTGTGCAAGTGGCACACAGACGGTTGTAAGAGACAATCTGAGTTTGCTTCCTAGAGACAAAATATACACAGTCAAGATCCACACACAAAAGCTGCTTACGTTTTGTGGGGTTATTTTTTGGTGGGGAGTGGGGTGCTTACAAAGAAAGAGTTCTAGAATCCCAACATTTCATGGGTGCCACAGAGCAGGACAGTCAAACCTAGAAATCCATCATGTCCTATACTTTAAGGTACTTAATTGTTGGTTATTAATTTTAGGACTCGGGGCTTTGGTTTTTCTAAAGGGGTTCTTGAAATTCCGGAAGATGGGAAAAGATAAAGATGTGAATCAGAAGCTGGGGTTAAAGAGGGTTTCTTAAAAAGGTCTCCCATAGCTCTTGCATAGAGCCCTCAATAGTAGGGAGGTAAGCCCAGAAAGCTGTTCCCACTCCATACACACCATTTCAGCCACATTTACCAATGGCCACCAAGGACAAAAGAAACAACTGGAGGCAGAGGAGGCCATTTGTGACTCTAAATTCCACCTGCGAGACATCTGCCTCACACTGACTGGGAGCTAATCCTAAGGAAACTATCTTCTACTGCCTGGACACAACTGAAGCCAGGGACAAAGGATTCTTCACAACCAAGAAAAGCTGGTTCTGACAATGACATACTCTGGACCACCTGGGTTTGTAGCCTTAAACAAGTTATTCAGCATTTCTGGGCCTCTATTTCCTCACCTGTAAAATAGTAAGATCTACTAACTTACAAAGAGTAAATGAAGCCAGCCATGGTGGCTCATGCCTGTAATCCCAGCACTTTAGGAGGCTGAGATGGGTGGATCACCTGATGTCAGGAGTTTGAGACCAGCCCGGCCAACATGTTAAAACCGCATCTCTACTAGAAATACAAAAAATTAGCCGGGCGTGGTGGCAGATACCTGTAATCCCAGCTACTCGGGAGGCAGAGGCAGGAGAATCGCTTGAACCCAGGAGGCGGAGATTGCAGTGAGCCAAGATTGTGCCATTGCACTCTAGCCTGAGCAACAAGAGCGAAACACTGTCTCAAAAAAAAAAAAAAAAAAAATTAGCTGGGCATGGTGGCAGATACTTATAATCCCAGCTACTTGGGAGGCTGAGGCAAGAGAATTGCTTGAACCCGGGAGGTGGAGGTTGCAGTGAGCCAAGGTTGTGCCGTTGCACTCTAGCCTGGGCAACAAGAGCGAGACTCTGTCTCAAAAAAAAAAAAAAAAAAAAAAAAAAAAAAAAGAGTAAATGAGTTAATGAATGTAAAACAGCTAAACAAGCGCTTGCGACAGAGTAAGGGCTCAATAAATGTTAGCTATTCTGTCTACAGCTAAAGATACACAGCCTCAGAGGCAAACCATGCAAAAATGAGGAGACCCTGGCTACTCTTCAACCACTCAGTCCATTCCCTTTAAGGCTGAGTTTCCCAATGACTTGGACCAGATTAATGTGCTTAGAGGGCCATCCAGGAGGTGCCATTACTAAGCTGTTGCCTTAACTAATAGAGTAAACAAATATTTGAAATTAAAATTCTTTTTTTTTTTTTTTTGAGATGGAGTCCTGCTCTGTCGCCCAGGCAGGAGTGCAGTGGTGCGATCTCGGCTCACTGCAACCTCCGCCTCCCAGGGACAAGCAATTCTCTGCCTCAGCCTCCAGAGTAGCTGGGATTACAGACGCCCACCACCACGCCTGGGTAGGTTTTTTATATTTTTAGCAGCCAGCCTTGGCCAGGCTGGTCTTGAACTCCTGACCTCGTGATCCACCCGCCTTAGCCTCCCTAAGTGCTGGGATTACCGGCGTGAGCCACGGCACCCAACCCAAAATTAAAATTCTTTATCTTCCACATAGACCAGTAGCTGAAGAGAGAAAATAGCACATTAAGTTCAATTCTGGAACTGAAATGCATGCCACATGTAAATCTGAAAAGAAATATGCTTTGTGGAAAAAGCAGATTATGGGACTTGCTGAGTGATGGGAAATGGAGCTATGATCCTGTATGTAGACACGAATTGATATGTTGAGCACTTGATTGAACAGTTTTAAAAAAACGATTCCAATGAGATGTGATTCTGAGCAAATAACATGAGTTTTTGTTTTGTTGTTTTTTTTTTCATTGAGATGAAGTCTCACTCGGTCACCGAGGCTGGAGTGCAGTGGCGTGATCTCCGCTCACTGCAACCACCGCCTCCTGGGTTCAAGTGATTCTCCTGCCTCAGCCTCCTGAGCAGCTGGAACTACAGGCACGCGCCACCATACCCAGCTAATTTTTGTATTTTTAGTAGAGACGGGGTTTCACCATGTTGGCCAGGATGGTCTCGATTTCCTGACCTCGTGATCCGCCCATCTCGGCCTCCCAAAGTGCTGGGATTACAGGAGTGAGCCACTGCACCCAGCTGACATGAGTTTTAAAAGATTTGCTTAAAGCTGGTCAAAGTGACTATTAGAGGAGGCCCAAGGTCTATTATTTGTAGGACTTAGGGAAGCTGTTAAAAGTTAGAGGTGCTATGGAAATTGGAGAATGAGTATATGCAAAAGAACAAGGTTGAGAATTACAGGGTAGTTTAGAGATTATATACTACTACAATTTTCCCTGTCACTTAAGGACTTAACAAGGAAATACAAAGTTCACACCCTGCTACAAACACTCCAAATAAACCTACCTCTTACAGGAAAAATAAAGTATACCTACATAAGAGTGGGGTTTATAGGTATGTTTCATTAAGAAACAAGGGTTAGAGGCCAGATGTGGTGGCTTATGACTGTAATCCCAGTACTTTGGGAGGCTGCAGCAGGTGGATCACCAGGTCAAGAGTTCAAGACCGGCCTGGCCATCATGGCAAAATCCTGTCTCTGCTAAAAATACAAAAATAAGCCGGGCATGGTGGCATGCACCTGTAGTTCCAGCTACTTGGGAGGCTGAGGCAGGAGATTTGCTTGAACCTGGGAGGTGGAGGTTGCCACTGCACTCCAGCCTGGGCAACAGAGTGGGACTCTGTCTCAAAAAAAAAAAAAAAAAAAAGAAAGAAATAGGGGTTAACCCGGGCATGGTGGCTTGCGCCTGTAATCCTAGTACTTTGGGAGGCCAAGGCGGGTGGATCACGAGGTCAGGAGTTCAAGACCAGCATGGCCAACATGGTGAAACCCTTTCTCTACTAAAAATACAAAAATTAACCGGGTATAGTGGCGGGCACCTGCAATCCCAGCTACTCAGGAGGCTGAGGCAGGAGAACTGCTTGAACCCGGGAGGCGGAGGTTGCAGTGGGCCGAGATCGTGCCACTGCACTCCAGCCTGCATAATAGAGCAGGACTCCCTCTCGGGGAAAAAAAAAAAAAAAAAAAGGGGAGAAAAAAAAGAAAAGAAAGAAACGGGTTTAAAAGAGTCAAGTACAAAAGGAAAAGAAACAAAAAGAAACAAAGTATGTCAGGTCTCAAGCCACCCAGGGAATAGACTATTGAGTGTCTGGCCTTAGTGACTGCAGCCTACCAGCCCTCAGCTATTGTAGGCACCAAGGTTCTTCAAGGATAGAAGCTGTGTAAGCTTTGCAGTTTTCAAATTTGGAATTGACCAATAGCCAACATAAAAAAAAAAAAAAAAAAAAAAAACACAAACCTACTGTCATAATAAAATCCAAGTAAGCCAAATGATCTTTTTAATGGAATAAAAAAACACAAAGTAATGCTATGTATTCAAAGGAGGAAATGAGCCAACTTTGGCCAGGGTCCATCAGGTCACTGAGAACCAGCTTCCTCAGCTAGAACAACTGAAAACCAAGACAGCAAGTGCCTTCCTGAGGCCCAGCCAGGGCCCCAGAAATTGCAAAACAGAGGCTCATTATGAGGTCATAGCAAGTAATCAACCAATCGAGGACAGGGATTATCAGTCCTATCTCTGTTTACAAAAGAGTTCTCACACTGTCTGGAATCCCTTTACTCTTACTGATGACGTCAAATGGCTTTCTTCATGTGGGTGATAGCTACTGATATTTATTGTATTAAAATTAAAACTGGCCAGGCACAGTGGCTCAGGCCTGTAATCCCAGCACTTTAGGAGGCAGAGGCAGGCGGATTACGAGGTCAGGAGTTCAAGACCAGCCTGAACAACATGGTGAAAACCCTATCTCTACTAAAAGTACAAAAATTAGCCAGGCGTGGTGGCGCATGCCTGTAATCCCAGCTACTCAAGAGGCCGAGGCAGGAGAATCGCTTGAACCTGGGAGGTTGCAGTGAGCGGAGATCGCGCCATTGCACTCCAGCCTGGGTGACAGAGTGAGACACTGTCTCAAAAAAAAAAAAAAAATTACAACCGAGAAAATGTTACACTATTAACTCATGTAAAATTATATTACAGGGCCAGGCGCAGTGGCTCATGCCTGTAATCCTAGCACTTTGGGAGGCTGAGGCAGGCAGATCAATTGAAGCCAGGAGCCTAGCCAACATGGCAAAACCCTGTCTCTATTAAAAATACAAAAATGAGCCAAGTGTGGTGGTGTGCACCTGTAATCCCAGCTACTTGGGAGGCTGAGGCACAAGAATCGCTTGATCCTAGGAGGCAGAGGTTGTAGTGAGCTGAGATGGTGCCACTGCACTCTAACCTGGGTGACAAAGCAAAACTCCATCTCAAAAAACAAAACAAAACAATAATAACAATGATGATAACACAGCCAGGCACAATGGCTCATGCCTATAATCCCAGCACTCTGGGAGGCTGAGATGAGAGGATTGCTTGAGCCTGGGAGGTTGAGACTGCAATGAGCTGAGATCATGCCATTCCACTCTAACCCAGGTGACAGAGTGAGAACCTGTCTCAAAAAATAAAAAATTAAAAAAATGTATCAACCAAAGTCATGGAGAACCAAACCAAGTTTTGTCTACAACCATGATTCTTACAGTTTTTGGTTTCAGGACTCTTTGCATTTTGAAAAATAACAACACCCAGAAGCTTTGGTTTATATGAATTTTATCTATCAATATTTACTATATTAGAAATTCAAATGAGGAAAAATTTAAATATGTATCAATTCATTTAACAGAACATAGGTAAACTCATTACATGTAAACATAAACGACTTATTTTTAATAAAAAACTTATTTTCCAAACCACAACTAAATATATACCAAGGGAAGTCTACCTGATGATCTAATCTTATAATGCAATCAAAACACAACAGCTGACCAAAAAACAGGCCGGGGCGGCGGTGGCTCATGCCTGTAATCCCAGCACTTTGGGAGGCCAAGGCAGGCAGATCACCTGAGGTAAGGAGTTCGAGACCAGCCTGACCAACATGGAGAAACCCTGTCTCTATTAAAATGCAAAAATCAGGCAGGCATTGTGGCAAGTGCCTATAATCCCAGCTACTGGGAAGGCAGAGGCAGGAGAACTGCTTGAACCTGGGAGGCAGAGGTTGCAGTGAGCCGAGATCGTGCCACCACACTCTACCCTGGGTGATAAAGTGAGACTCTGTCTCAAAAAACAACAAATACTAACAAATTACAGAAACAAAACAAACAAAAAAGAGATGAGTACAAAAACTGAAAAATTTAGGCCAGGCGCGGTGGCTTATGCCTGCAATCCCAAAACTTTGGGAGGCTGAGGCGGGCGGATCACGAGGTCAGGAGATCGAGACCATCCTGGCTAACACGGTGAAACCCCATCTCTACTAAAAATACAAAAAATTAGCCGAGCATGGTGGCAGGCGCCTGTAGTCCCAGCTACTCAGGAGGCTGAGGAAGGAGAATAGTGTGAACCCAGGAGGCGGAGCTTGCAGTGAGCCGAGATCGCACCACTGCACTCCAGCCTGGGCGACAGAGCGAGAGAGACTCCGTCTCAAAAAAAAAAAAAAAAAAAAACTGAAAAATTTAAAAATGGAAAAAAATGAGAAAAATAAAAAACAAGACAGGTTGCAGTGGCTCATACCTGTAATCCTAGCTCTTTGGGAGGCCGAGGTTGGTGGATCACTTAGGCCAGGAGTTCCAGACCAGCCTGGCCAACATGGCAAAACACTGTCTCTACTAAATATACAAAAATTAGCCGGGTGTGGTAGCGCACACCCGTAATCTCAGCTACTTGGGAGGCGGAGGTGGGAGGATCAACTGAGCCTGGAGAGGTCAAGGATGCAGTGAGCTGAGATCACGCCACTGCACTCCAGCCTGGGCGACAGAGTAAGACTCTGTTTCAAAATAAATAAACAAACAATAAAGAAATGAAAAGGGAAAATGAGAAAATTGAGAAATAAAGAAAAAAGGGGAGAAAAAGAATAAACAAGCCACATATTTAAAAAACCAAAAAAACAACAAAACCCACAGGGCCAGTGGAATATGTATCAGAAGGAGGAAATCAGTTATCTTTGGTCAAAGTCCTTCACATCAGAGAGAACTAGCTTCTGGAACCAGAAGGACTGCAAACCAAAGTACTGAATGCCTCTTTGAGGCCCAGGCAGGGATTATACTGGGGCTGGGAACCAGCAAAACAAGAGCTCCTTATGAAGTCATAGCAAGTAACCAACCAACCGATCAAGACAAAGGCCCCATGTTTTGTCTGCTACAGTGGTTTTCTCACCTTTGGTCTCAAGAACCCTTTATGTGCTTAAAAAATTATTGAGGACTACACAGCTATCTTATTAGAAATTGAAACTAATTTTAAAAAATACTGATTAATCCATTCAAGATCATAAACCCACATGTTTATACTAATAATCTTTTTAAAATAAAAAACCTGTATTTTCCAAAACAAAATGAAATTTCACAAGAGTAGCAGTGCTTTACATTCTTGCACATCTCTTTAATGTCTTGCTTAATGAAAGACAGCTGACTTCTCTCTGCTTCCACATTCAATGTGTTTTCATAAGTTGTTTTGATTGAAACATATGAAGAAAATCTCACTTCACAGAGACATGTAGTTGAAAAACAGAGTTCAATAGCCTTTCAGATACTGAGGATTTTCTTCTTTGATACTACACCAAAATTCAACAAGTGGTAGTTTTTAAAGGCTAGTTGCAATGTAGAACCTGAAATTTTATCAATGAACATTTCACATACTTTTACGTTAAAATCCATTAGTCATCCTGCACTTTGTTTTTTTTTTTTTTTTTTTTTTTTTTGAAATAAGGTCTCACTCTGTTGCCCAGGCTGGGGTACAGTGGCACAATCACAACTTACTACAGCCTTGACCTCGTGGGCTCAAGAGATCTTCTCGCCTCAGCCTCCTGAGTGGCTAGGACTACAGGTGCATATCACCATGCTTAGCTAATTTTTAAAAAATTTTAGCAGAGATGATGAGGTCTTGCCATGTTGCACAGGCTGGTCTTGAACTTCTGACCTCCAGCGATCCTCCCTCCTCAGCTTCCCAAAGTGCTGACATTACAGGTGTGAGCCACCATTCCTGGCCTCATCCTGCACTTTGAACGGCTCTTTCACCCACTAGCAATCTGGAAAATATTTCTTCACTGAATTGTGCAGAATTTCCAAATACTGACATTTCACACAATGTCAAAAAATCATACTCATTAATTTTACTACCAATCTCGGAAAAGTTTTAGCAGACACAAGTTTTCCAAAATTCTAATTTTCACTTGAAAACTTGAATTTTATCAATGGCAACAATGACAGGCTCACTTTGTTCATTTTCATAAAATGTCCATAGAACAACTCTAGTTTGTCCATCAGTTGTTCTTTCAAGAAAAAATTATGATCCCTGCAACTGGTTCAGCTCCAACACACGTACTTCCCTCAAGTTTGGCATACAGCAGCAATGCTTCATGAATACTTTGTATTTCGTCACTTGGAATACCTTTTTTTTTTTTTTTTGAGATGGTGTCTCGCTGTTGCTGGCCCAGGCTAGAGTGCAATGGTGCGATCTCGGCTCACTGCAATTCTCCTGCCTCAGCCTCCCGAGTAGCTGACATTACAAGCACCCACCACCACACCCGGCTAATTTTTGTATTTTTAGTAGAGACGAGGTTTCACCATGTTGGCCAGGCTGGTCTCAAACTCCTTACCTCAGGTGATCCACTCGCCTTGGCCTCCGAAAATGTTAGGATTACAGGCGTGAGTCACCACGCCTGGCCTAAAGAGACCTTTATTAAAGGGTTGATAAAATAAAAGACTGGGCATGGTGGCTCACACCTGTAATCCCAGCACTGTGGGAGGCTGAGGCAGGCGGATCACTTGAGGTCAGGAGTTTGAGACCAGCCTGGCAAACATAGTAAAACCCTGTCTCTACCAAAAAAAAAAAAAAACAAAAAAAAACAAATAGAAAAACTAGCCAGGCATGGTGGTGTGGACCTGTAGTACCAGCTACTGGGGAGGCTGAGGTGGGAGAATCACTTGAACCTGGGAGGCAGAGGTTGCAGTGGGCTGAGGTTGCACCACTGCACTCCAGCCTAAGTGATACAGTGAGGCCTTGTCACACACACACACACACACACACACACACACACACACACACACACACAAAATTAATAGTCTTGGCCAGGCATGGTGGCTCATGCCTGTAATCCCAGCACTTTGGGAGGCCGAGGCAGGTGGATCACCTGAGGTCAGGAATTCCAGACCAGCCTGGCCAATGTGGCAAAACCCTGTCTCTGCTAAAAATACAAAAATTAGCCGGGCGTGGTGGTGGGTGCCTGTAATCCCAGCTACTTGGGAGGCTGAGGCAGGAGAATCACTTGAACCCAGGAGGCGGAGGTTGCAGTGAGCACAGATCACGCCACTGCACTTCAGTGTAGGAGACAGAGTGACACTCTGTTTCAAAAATAAATAAATAAATAAAAATAAATCAGTAAATAAATAAAAATGATAGTCTTTAATCCTTCATTCAAGACATTCTCAAGTAAAAATGACTTTTATTTTTCAACCACAAGTTTGTGGTGGGAAAGAAGACCATGACAATGACCACTGGTAGAGTTTAGTGCCACTTCCTTGATCCATGTTACGGCACCAGCAGTTTTCTACACCACTGCTTCTGCACCAAGGGTGCAAATGGAAATAAAGTTGTTCCAGGATAAATCATGAGATTCAGGAAGTTATTCAACCCTTTGAATATTTATCACCATTTGTATCTGCTGCTGAGCATTCACATAAATTATTCTTTGATGAGCAGTTGGTGCTGATACAGCAAGTCGAGCCACATCTATAGATTTGCTCATTTGTAAGGTGAAAGTAAAATTCTGTAAATAAGATATTAACTTGGTCTTCATGTGTGCAGCTACATCTTTTTTTTTTTTTTTTTTGAGATGCAGTTTCACTCTTGTTGCCCAGGCTGGAGTACAATGGCACGATCTCGGCTCACTGCAACCTCCATCTCCTGGGTTCAAACGATTCTCCTGCCTCAGCCTCCCAAGTAGCTGGGATTACAGGCATGTGCCACCACACCCAGCTAACTTTTGTATTTTTAGTATAGACAGGGTTTCAACATGTTGGCCAGGCTGGTCTCGAACTTCTGACCTCAGGTGATCCACCTGCCTTGGTCTTCCAAAGTGCTGGGATTAAAGGCATGAGCCACCACACCTGGCTAAATCTTTAATTTAATGAATCCTGGTAACATTTAAAGCGGCACTGCCTTGAATTTTACTGACTTTTCATCCAGTGGGCATTCAGGAACGTCAGCTGTTCAAGACTTCGTCTCTCAGTTTCTGTGTGGGCTTTTCCAGCCAAAGCAATGTGGCAACTTATCCTGTTAGATAGAGGCTTCAGTGACTTTTTTATTTCTAGTTTAAAAGCTGGAAGAAATTTTGGCTTTTAAAGAGCTCATAGTACGTACGCATAAAATATGCAACTCCTTTTTCTTTAAACTCTAAATGATCTTGAAAGAATGCCACAACTTAACCGGTACCATAATACTACATGAAAATGTTCTGTCGCATAAGACACAGTAAGGTACATTGTGAACATTTATGAAACTGAGAAGGTAGCTTTCATTATACTTTCATTTCTTTTCTTCTTTTTTTTTTAGTTCTTATTTACAGTTCTGCCCAGTTTCTTTAGAGTCCTCCTTTATACTTGTTGGTATGTCCACTTCAGTATTTTTCAACATACAAGTTGCAGCTATGGGTTGAAAAAGCAAGTCTTCTAATCTCCCTTTTTTAAGCCAACAATCCACCCTTACATATAAGAGAAATATTATAAATTTTTTTCTATTTTAGAATAAGGTGCTAAAATAAGTTGTCAATAAAATTTTTAAAATTAGGAGTTTTCCCAAAAGTTTTTACAAGCTTACAAGCAAGTTTTACAATTAGTACTTATTTCTTATATTTTCTCAAAGGTTCCAGGAAAATGTTGGGATTTCAAAATAAGGATTTATTAGACAGTAATGAAGTGTACAAAAAGATGATAGCAGTTATAACTGAAGAAAGCTAGTAAGAGCACAGAAGTTCTAAGAACAAACTGAGTCCATCAATGAAAACTTCCATATTTTTAAAGTACTACCTTAAAAATTATAGAAAACACAAGAATACAGAATTACATATTTCATTAGCCAGAAGAATGTGATGTCACCACCCATCATTTAGCCTCTGGAAAATGCCACTGTATACTGGTGAGGGAATGAGAGTGAAAAAGGCAACACTGTGTTAATGTTAGGACGAACAGACTTCGTGTTATCACCTGAAAGAGTCTGAGGGTCTCCAGATCACACTTAGAACCGAATTCAATATTACAGTGTCCAAAATTCTCAAGTACCTCTCCAGATCTCTCCCAAGACAGGGTCTATACTTATGGCATTCCCAATGGGTTAGAGGAAACAGCCTAGAATCAGCTTAAACCCTGTCACCAGGGAAACCAGAATGCTGTCCCTAATAAGTTGCCAAGCCTGGCTTTACTGAGAGAAGTGGCTCCAGAAACAAGAAAAAAAAAAGTTTTCTAAAGCAGTGAATCCTTAAATGTACAGAAATCAGAGGAATGAGAGAAAAAAAGGACCAGGTGGTCTGGGATTCTATACCTGAAAGAGATCTCAGAAGGAGATCAAAATTCATATCCTGAGCCATGCCATAAACAGGCACAGAAACAGGTTAGGGAGAGTGGAACAAGGAAATGAAAAACCTAAGATGGACTGGAACGAGGACACGATAATGAAGAAAGGGAGTTCAAAGAAACCAAACAGAAAAAAAGAAAGTGAAACAAGTCAGCAGAGGGGGCAAAAGGAAGAGGAAAATACAATGAAAGAAATAGTCCCTGATGAGTTCTTTTTAAAAAAATTTTTTAGAGATGAGCTCTCACCATGTTGCCCAGGCTGGCCTCAAGCAATCCTCCAGCCTCAAGTGACCCTCCTGCCTCAGCCTCCCAAAGTATTGGGATTACAGGTGTGAGTCACTATGCCTGGCATCTCCATGAGTTCTGAGGGGACACTGTTACCTTCCCCCAGCCACAGCTGCAATGTGAAAAAACTAAGCAACTTACCTGCTGCTCTAAGAAGGCATGCAGGCTCCAGAAATGACAAGAGATGAAGATAAACAAGCAACCAACAGAGACCAAAATCTGAGCTCAAGATTCAAAGTCCACAAATTCCCAGGAGCAGAAATGCCTGTGTCCCTTCGGGTCTCTGAAAGGGAGATAACAAGAACCTGCCCTTGAAGGCCACTCTACGAGGGAAAAAGGAACCTACAATCATGGGCTGCTGAGTTCCCACATGGTCTTTAGGAAAAATTGGGTGCTTTCTCCTGTGGCCAAAGGGTCAATACCGTACTTGAAGAAAGGAACATGGCTGAGTGTGTAATCCCAGCACTTCAGGAGGCCAATGCGGGAGGATCACTTGAGGCCAGATATTCAAGACCAGCCTGGGCAACACAGTGAGAACCCATGAGAAAAAAAGAAAGCAAGAAAGAAAAAAGAGAAAAGAAAAAAGAAAGGAACATGATGGTATGAATCCCTGCTCTTGGTGCTGCAGAGTAGAACCCTAGGGCTTCCCCTTTGACACACAGATCTCAACTCTCAAAAAACTCAAGCTCTGGTGACTTTGGATTTGGCCTTCTAGCCATGGATGAGGCTGCACATCCACCGCCATCATCTGCAACACAGAAATACAGGCAGGCAGTGGGTGGTGTTTTTTTTTTCTTTAATCAAGAAAACTACCTAATATTGATGCCTTATAAAAAATGATCTAAAAGTGTTCTCAGAAGTATATGAATCTCTCCAGTAGCGTTCCATTTTTTTTCAGATAGGTGATTGGTAAAAAAGCAAACTAGGGAGGGTGCAGTGGCTCACGCCTGTAATCCCAGCACTTTGGGAGGCCGAGGCAGGCAGATCATGAGATCAGGAGTTCAAGACTAGCCTGGCCAACATGGTGAAACCCCGTCTCTACTAAAAATACAAAAAAAAAAAAAAAAAATTAGCCGGGCACGGTGGCGGGTGCCTGTAATCGCAGCTACTCGGGAGGCTGAGGCAGGAGAATCGCTTGAACCCGGGAGGCGGAGGTTGCAGTGAGCCAAGATGGTGCTACTGCACTCCAGCCTGGGTAACAAGAGCAAGACTCCATCTCAAACAAACGAACAAACAAACAAACAAAACAGAAATGTTAGAAAAAGCACCTAGAGGACCCCAGTGACTTGAAGATGCCAGAACAAGATTTTTTCAACTGATTACAGAGAAATCCCAAACATCACCCCTTATACTGACCTAGAGTTGTGTGGTGCTCAGATAAAATTCACTGTGTTGTTCAACTGGAACAATAATGACAATGATCATTTTGCTGTGCCAGGCGCTATTCTAAATGCTTTCTATTCATTAACTCTTTTAATACTCATAACAGCTATACCTATAAGATAGGTACTATTCTTCTCCCATTTTACAGATGAGCAAACAGACACAGAGGGAACCTAAGATCACAGGAGAGGATGATCCAGGATTCCAATACAGGAAATCTAGCCACAAAACCTGCTCTTATTGTTTGTTTGAGACAAAGTCTCGCTTTGTTGTCCAGGCTGGAGTGCAGTGGCATGATCTCTGTTCACTGCAACCTCCACCTCCCAGATTTAAGTGATTCTTGTGCCTCAGCCTTCCGAGTAGCTGGGACTATAGGTGTACAACACCACGCCAGGCTAATTTTTGTATTTCCAGTTGAGATAGGGTCTTACCATGTTGGTCAGGCTGGTCTCGAACTCTGACCTCAGGTGATCCGCCTGCCTTGGCCTTCCAAAGTGCTGGGATTACAGGCATGAGCCACTGCACCCGGCCCACCAAACCTGCTCTTAACCATAGTGGAACCACTATCGGAAGTCAAAAAGTGTTCAAAAAGTGTTGGAGTCTCCTCTCAGCTGTGCCATAAGCTCAACATAATCAGTACACTATGTGAGATGGTGCTGGCCTACGGAGCCCCACTTCCTGTGACTGGAGAACCAGTAATTCAAACTTTCATGGGCAAAAAGACAAAGCAACAATCTCCAAGTGGCTTCAATACTACATGCAAAGATAGCCAATGACAGTCTTCTGTGGCGGAGAAGTAGGGAGTGATGGAGTGAGTGAAAAGTCCAGAAGGTGGAGGGGGCCAGGTGTGACCTGTAGTCCCAGTACTCTGAAGCTAAGGTGGGAGAATCACTTGAGCCTAGGAGCTATTTGAGGCCGCAGTGAGCTATGATCACACCACTGCATACTAGCCTGGGTGACAGGGTGAGACTCTGTCTCTTAAAAACAACAAGGTCAGGAGCGGTGGCTCACGCCTGCAACCTCAGCACTTTGGGAGGCCGAGGCGGGCAGAGCACGAGGTCAGGATATCGAGACCATCCTGGCCAACATGGCGAAATCCCATCTCTACTAAAAATGCACGGTGGCTCACGCCTATAATCCCAGCACTTTGGGAGGCCAAGGTGGGTGGATCATGAGGTCAGGAGATTGAGACCATCCTGGCTAACACAGTGAAACCTCGTCTCTACTTTAAAAAAAAAAAGTACAAAAAATTAGCTGGGTGTGGTGACAGGCACCTGTAGTCCCAGCTACTTGGGAGGCTGAGGCAGGAGAATGGCATGAACCCGGGAGGCGGAGCTTGCAATGAGCCAAGATCACGCCACTGCACTCCAGCCTGGGTGTCAGAGCGAGACCCTGTCTCAAGAAAAAAAAAAAAAAAATTAGCCGGGTGTGGTGGTGCATGCCTGTAGTACCAGCTACTTGGGAGGCTAAGGCAGAATTGCTTGAACCTGGGAAGCAGAGGTTGCAGTGAGCTGCGACTGTGCCACTGTACTCCAGCCTGGGCGACAGAGCAAGACTCCGTCTCAAAAAAACAAAAAAAAACAAAAAGACACAACAAAAAGATGGAGAAAAAAGGGAGCTGCACATGGGATATCAGAAACCAAAGCAAAACTTGTGCTGAAATGGTAATCAGAAGCAATGAGTAGCTCACTGTAGTATCAACAGGGGTAACCAGCCCCCAAGGACAAGGTCTAGGCTGGCGCTCTGTCTGCAGGTAGTTACACTCACTAATTACTAAACGTTCATATTTTGTCATTTCCTGCTTAGCTGGGAGACTGGGAAATATCCTACCTGGCTGGGCCTTGCTCCCTGAGAAAGACTCCCTACTGCTATTGCACACGTGGTGACCAGTAGCTCCCACCATTCCTACAGGTTGTTTCCCATGGCTGAAGTCCCTGTAAGCTGCCACAGACCAAAAACTATTTTTTCTCTCTTTTCTTTCCCAGCAGGCCTGGACAGACAGTCCCATTGCGTGGACCAAAAAAGGCCTGGGATGTCACTGAATTTAGCAGCCAGATCATAGCAGTAAGGAGTCCTGCTCCCCTTCCAGACCCATAAATGAGGAGCCAAAGGCAGACCCAGTCCCTTCCTCCTGGCCAGGCTGAGGGCCTTTCACCAAGTTGTGAACTGGCAAGGGGGCCCAAAAAAGGAGTTAATGTTTTAGAGCTTTCAGTGAAAGGTGTAAAAAGCAAAGCTGTCTTCAGGTTCAGCATAGGGTGGAGAGAAAGCCTCCTCCCTGGAGTTAAGGACCAGCTCAGAGACCCATTCAGTGTTTGGGGGAGAAGGGGGGTGTTGACAGATAGATGTCTTCCAAACTTCCACCTCAACAAACACAGCCCCAAAGGAGGCAGACCTTTGTATTGCCAACTTCCCAAAGAGCACACAAGAAAATAGGCCGAGGCTGCCCAAAACCAGCTTGACTGGTTCTACAGAGAAGCCCCTGGTCTGCTCCGCCTTCCTCATGTTAAAAAGAAAAAGGCCAAAAAGGTGGCTGGAAGCCAGTCACTGAACACAGCCCTCCTCTCTTTCTGCCAGGCACCAGTTGTCCTTCAGGATCACCTAGCTACCAGTATCAGTGTCCATCTCCCCTCCTCTCCTACCAAATCTTCTGTTTGTTTAGTTTTATAAGCCTAAAATTAATGATTTGGTGTAAAAAGGAAATGAATTTACTTTTGCCCTTTTTGCCATTTTCTAACGAGAAATGTAAGGAATAACTGCAAGTAGGGGGAAATAAGTGCCAACCCAAAGACAGACATCTGTGGAAAGAACCCCCACAGGGACTGACAAACCTTATTTATCTTGAGATGGGGTCTCACTCTGTTGCCCAGGCTGGAATGCAGTGGCATGATCACAGCTCACTGCAGCCTCAACTTCCCAGGCTCAAGTGATCCTCACATCTCAGCCTTCTGAGTAGGTGGGATACAGGCATGTGCTACCACACCCAGGTAACTTTTTAAAAATATTTTTGGGCTGGGCGTGGTGGCTCACGCCTATAATCCCAGCACTTTGGGAGGCCAAGGTGGGTGGATCATGAGGTCAGAAGATCGAGACCATCCTGGCTAACACGGTGAAACCCGTCTCTACTAAAAATACAAAAAAATTAGCCAGGTGGGGTGGTGGGCGCCTGTAGTCCCAGCTACTCGGGAGGCTGAGGCAAGAGAATGGCGTGAATCCGGGAGGCGGAGCTTGCAGCGAGCCGAGATCGCACCACTGCACTCCAGCCTGGGCGACAGAGCGAGACTCTGTCTCAAAAAAAAAAAAAAATTTTTTTTTGGCCAGGCAGGGTGACTCATGCCTATAATCCTAGCACTTTGGGAGGCTGAGGCAGATCATGAGGTCATGAGTTCAAGACCAGCCTGACCAACACGGTGAAATCCCGTCTCTACTAAAAATACAAAAATTAGTGGGGTACAGTGGTGTACGCCTGTAATCTCAGCTATTCAAGAGGCTGAGACAGGAGAATCACTTGAATCCGGGAGGCAGAGGTTGCAGTGAGCTGAGATTGCACCACTGTACTCCAGCCTGGGCGACAGAGCAAGACTCCATCTCAAAAACAAAAAAAAAATTTTTTTTTGTAGAAATGAAGTCTCTCACTATGTTGCTCAGGCTGGTCTTGAACCCCTGGGCTCAAGTGATCCTCCTGCCTTGGCCTCCCGAAGTGCTGGGATTACAGATATGAGCCACCACGCCTACCTTGAGAAACTTGAAACATTCCAGACAAAAACAGACATGAAGATAAAGGGATCTAGCCTATTTATACTTATCAGAGGAGGAGATGTCTAGAGGGCAAGAGGAGGAACTGGGATGCCTCCTCCTCTGAGACACAACTGGAAATCAAGAGGTCAGATTCTCTCTGGGTGCTGTTTTAGAATCAGCTGTTTGCACCGTCTCAGTCTAAAAGATGAGCAACGATGCCAGGTGCGGTGGCTCCTGTGATCCCAGTACTTTGAGAGGCCACGGCAGGCAGATCACTTGAGTCCAGGAGTTCAAGACCAGCCTGGCCAACATGGTGAAACCCTATCTCTACTAAAAATACAAAAAGTGGCCAGGCGTGGAGGTGCGCACTTGTAATCCTGGTTATTTGGAAGGCTGAGGCATGACAATTGCTTGAACCTAGTAGGTGGAGGTTGCAGTGAGCTGAGATCCTGCCACTGCACTCCAGCCTGGGTGACAGAGCAAGATTGTCTCAAAAAAAAAAAGATGAGCAATGACCTTCAATGGCCTATATCAAAAAGGAAAGGGGCGGGGAGCAGTAACATTCTGCTCAGGAGTTAGCACTCTCAGGGTTAACCTGGGGATAGCCTGGCTCTCCAGCAGTGGGAAGAGGGTGACTTCCTCCCCCACAGGTTTGTAAAGGCTTACTCTTCCCTTTACAGAGACAGAAGGGAGAAAATGCATAGATAACACTTCAGTGACTCACTCATGTTTGATGAAGGCTGGGAGGAGGCCTGGAGAATCCAAGCTTCAAGCGCAAAACGTACAAATACTGGAATCTCCCGTCAAGAGAAGGAAATTTAGCCACCTACCTGGTTTGTCATTTTGCTGAACTTCCACTGAAGGAGGAAGGGCCAGGTTTAAACTCCACCCACCCTTTCCACATCCATCTCAATTTTTGCTTTGATGGGAAAGTGGGGAAACTGGCGGCCCCACCATGGCTAAAAGAGAATCAAATCCTTTCTATACTTTTTCTCAAAGCAGAGGCCTAGTAGCTCCAGTCCACAGCTTAACCAAGCAGAGGGAATAGGGGCTGGTCCTGGTTACTGCAGGAAAGCCTCATCAGGCAGTCTCAGGAAAGGAAGGTGACCACCCTCCTCACCCTTTCCATCTGCTGAGGTTACTTCATTCCAATCCATTAATGGGCTTCAAAGTGCTGCTGGGGGGAGTCCATTTAGCAGAGAAGCTATCATGGGGCCAAAGGTGGTACCCACCCCCTACCCCATTTGTCGATAATGGGCCACAAAGTCTGAGGCTTGGCTGCACTCTAGACATAAAATATTCATTCAAGTCGACATAATACATACGTAGGAACCTCATGGAAGCTCCTGGGAGAAGAGAAATGCCAGCCAGGTGGCTAAGTGCTCAATGGGAAAGAGTTCATGAAGGCCTGGGTTAGTCCTGATCAAATGCCCACTGAGAATTGGGTTGTTCCGTCCAAAGGGGAAACAATCTAGTCTGAGAAGTTCTGACTCCCAAGAGCTCAAACCCTGCAAATCTCTTAGGCAGGCAAAGTCTCAATCCCTTCCCACCTCATAGGCACCAACTCTGCTTAGGACATTTATGCTGAGAAAAATCTCCAGCCCAAACTTTGGTTGGTCTGAAAGATTCAGTTATCCCTGTGCAAACTTTATTTGAATCTGCAGCAGGCCGAGTTTCAACAACTGTCTTACATCCATCTGTTTAGCTACTTCCTGAAGTCCATAAATTGGAGAAAAGTAATTTTTTTTTTTTCTGAGATAGTGTCTTGCTCTGTCACCCAGGCTGAAGTGCAGTGGCACAAACACAGCTCAATGCACTCTCGACCTCCCCAGCTCAAGCCACCCTCTTGCCTCAGCCTTTTGTGTAGCTGCAACCACAGGCATGTGCCACCATGCCCAGCTAAATTAAAAAAAAATTTTTTGTAGAGATGGAGTCTCACTTTATTGATGGTCTTGAACTCCTGGCCTCAAGCAATCCTCCTGCCTTGGCTTCCCAAAGTGCTAGGATTACAGGCATGAGCCATGGTGCCTGACCAGAGAGAAATTATTATAATTTACTAGGTACAGTTACTTTTCAGGTTCAAAGGTTACGAACTCCAAGGACTCCCAAAGCCCTTGATCTAACAACACTTCCTTCCTGATCTCTAGGGCCAAGCCGAAAGTGACACTATTTGGTCTGACATTCACCCACATTCCTGACCAGAAGGCAGCACCACCAAGGAGCCCCTGGCCAGAATCAAAGGACAGAGTGAGAATTAGCACCAGGGCACACTGCTGCACAGCTCAGTGTGGAGCAAGATGCTAGCTAGCTGATCCAATCTACCTAAGTGACACCAAAAACAAAAAAATATATTTATCCAGCAGATCACCTGAGGTCAGGAGATCGAGACTAGCTTGGCCAACATGGCAAAACCCTGTCTCTACTAAAAATACACAAATTAGCCAGGCATGGTGGTGGGCACCTGTAGTCCCAGCTACTCCAGGAGGCTGAGGCAGGAGAATCGCTTGACCCAGGAGGCGGAGGTTACAGTGAGCCGAGATCACATCACTGCACTCCAGCCTGGGCGACAGAGCAAGACTCTGTGTCAAAAAAAAAAAAAAGATTTTTATATATATATTTTTATCCAGAGTCAACAATGGGGGTCCAATGAAGAGTGTTTGGAGTAGTTCAGCTGTTCTTTATAGGATCTTGTAACTTTGTTTTCTTCACCAGTACTTCTAAACTCCCCTTCCTAGAACTGAGAGAATAAACAATGCCACTCACTGCCTAGAAGCCTGACAGCAGCCCCCTCCCTTCCCACTGCAGCAGAAGTGGGGTGAGTTTTCTCTCAATCCCCCTCTCATAACTTCTGAGGCCCAGAGGTGGGGCAGGTACCAGATGGAGTAGCCTCTCCCCCAGGTGTTATGGAAAACTCTAGCAGGTGAACTCTGGAAGCTGGACCTTTCTCCAGGCTTGCCTGTGACTGCTGCTGCTGGCTGGAAGACAAACAGTCATCTTCCTGATGGCTTTCGAAACTGCCAAGCTTCAGGCCAGCAGAGCCATTTGGAAAAGAAGCGAACAGAAAGCTCAGCTCACAGACTAAGAATCCCCCAAACTACCAGCCCCAGATTAGAACCCTCCTTCTGCAAAAGCAAGAAGTCTATGGCTGTGAAAAAGCACATCTGGAATCAGGTGTCACAAAAAACCATCTTAAAGACAGGGCTTAACTTTTTTTTTTTTTTTTAATCTCCTACTTTCACTGTTATAAGCGAAGTCGACAGCAAACAGGCAATCTCCCTGTAATGCAAGGTTTATTTTTATGCTTCAACATTTTCAGTGTCTGTGTGTTTCAGAGTGATCAAAGGGCTCCTGGAAACAGGTTCTCATCAGGCACATTTTTAAAGAAGAGGGAGAGGAAGAGCAAGAAAAGAGACTGGAGACAACCAGTGGTGTCTGTTTACCTATTTTCTGGTAAAACCAGTTTAAATAATTTAAATTTAAATAAGGTGACAGAGGACCTTTAGGGGAGGAAATCAGCCCAACTAAATCCCCATTTTTAAAAAAAAAACATTAAGACTATAGTAATGACCAAGCTTCCATGACTACTTTAGCTAAAATCACAACAGGACCAAGAAGAGGTTTCTTTCACTTGGTGGCATGATCTATTCTCGGAGGCCAGTGTTTGATATACCTGGCCTTGTGACCTGAGGAGCTGCTGCTTGTCTTTTTTCCTGTTTTAAAGAATACAGGAATCAGGCCCGGCGCAGTGGCTCACGCCTGTAATCCCAGCACTTTGGGAGGCTGGATCACGAGGTCAAGAGATTGAGACCATCCTGGCCAACATGGTGAAACCCTGTCTCTACTAAAATCCAAAAAATTAGCCGGGTGTAGTGGTGTGTGCCTGTAGTCCCAGCTACTTAGGAGGCTGAGGCAGGGGAATCGCTTGAACCCAGGAGGCAGAGATTGCAGTGAGCCAAGATTGTGCCACTGCACTCCAGCCTGGCGACAGAACGAGACTCTATCTCAAAAAAAAAAAAAAAAAGAATACAGGAATCTGTCTGGAATAGGTGCACCCAAGGTTTTCCAAAGTCCCTGCTTTTACTGGAATGAGACTTAATATTAAGTCGATACGGTGACTGGCTACCCTGAGAACAACAGTAGAAGGTATGAAAGGGCTAAGGAGAATCTAAGTCCATAAAGAGTAGAAATAGGATGGGTAATTAATAATCGTAACAGGATGACAATGTATGCAGCTACTGCTCTGGGCAAAGTTATCAAAGAGCAAAGAGCTTACTTACATTCCCAAATGGTCACTGATTGCTGCTATCATGGAATCAGTGGATGCGCACTACGGTGGAATTCCTACTATATGCTCAGCAGTATGCTAGGCATGTAAGGAAGAAAGGAAATCAACACACATCACAGGAAAAATACCATGGCAATAATACATTTACATGTAGTAAGCAGCACAAAGAAACCACACTGAGGCAGTCTGTTACTCTGCTCTGTTGAACACAATGCCCCCCACCAGCCTCACTGAGAGAGTAGGCACTCCATCACCACTCCCCAAATGCCTGAGGGTGCCAGTCAGTCACTTGGCCTCCTCCTACCAGCTCACGATCAACAGTCTGGGAAAGTTCTCTGGTTAAGCAGGGTTTACCTGCTAAAACAAAGGTTGTGAGAGGAAAAAGGGTGGAATAAGCAACCTCAAGAGGGCCCAGAGAAAGCAATTCCCAGTAAAGAGAGAGAAACAGCCGGTAGGCAAGGGAGAGAAAGACTGCGAGACACAGAACATGCTCCTCTGTCTCCAAAGACCCCTGTCCCATGCAGAACCAGCTGCCAAACCCAGTGATGAAATGGAAATCAACCATCCCTCCCTCTCAACCCCTATTTCACCCCCAGAAGCAAATAATGCACAAGTAATAAAAGGGTCAACGCTGCAGAGAAAAACTCTGCCTAGAACTTCTCTTGAGTTCCTAACTGCCCAGGTGACAGAGGGCCAGGGTGTAACAAAATTGAAAAACACAGTAAAAGAAAGGAGATAAGATTTTTCAAAGAAAAATGTTCACATGCAAGAGAATACAACAACTGCTCTACCGGGCTACAAAGAAAGAAGGGAGTAAGAAGGAAACATAAAGGATGGAAGGAGGGGAAAGAAGGCAAAAAGCACAGCAGCTCCGGGGCGGAAGCACTTCTTTTTCAAGTCAAGTTTTTTTGGCCTAGTAAAGTTCTCCACCAAGAAAGGTATGACAGGCAGGGGACTCTGCACAGAGCAGTCAGCAAAGGAAGCTAGAGACGGTGAAAGAAAGGGGAGCGGTGGAAAGTGGACGTCTCTGGGATCAAAAGTGAGATGACACAGAAAGGCTAAGACTTGGGTGACAAACCATAGCAGTGATTGCCAGGATGAGGGGGACCGTGTAGAGTCGTGAGGCTGAGGTGTAGCTCAAGAAACTAGCATGCAAAACACCTGGACTTCCTGGGAATTACAGAGACTTAGCCAATAGGAACAGAATGGATCCAAGCATGGTGGGGGGATACACAGGACATGAAGAAGGCAGAAGACTAATGTGGAGATGAAAGGCAACGCTGATTAAAAAGCACAGTAAGGAAGATGGGGTGGGGTGGAGAACAGGAAGGCAACAAGCGAGAAAGAAAATACTCTAAGTGCCAGGCACGGGAGTGAAGACACAGAAAGTCATCATGGTTTGTGTTACAGCGTACGAAGACAGAAAGGCAAAAACTGTGATGCAGCGAGGTCTGGGAAAGGACTGAGCAACAGGTTGTGTTAATACGGTGGGGCCAAGTGTCTCTCGGTTGGAAGGAAGAGCCCAGTAGAAGGCTTGTAGAACACTCACAGAGAGAAACACGAAGCCCAGGGACCTAAAAGCCAAACCCGAGGGGAAGAGAACAAGAGGGATCCAAAGACTCTGAAGGGAGTGGTGATTGGAACCCCAAACGCAACCTGTGGGAAAACTATGCGCATGACAGCTGTGGGGAAACACGGAAGCGACAAATGCCAGCGCCAGGATCCAGGGAGCTCCTGGAGCAAAGAAGGGAAAGTGATGAGCAAAGAGTAGGCGAAGGATTTGGAAAGGTGATGAGGGTGGAGCTGGTGGGTTGCAAGCAAGAGGGAGAGCACAATTTGGAAAACGAAGAAGCAGGGTAGAAAAAGCTGGGGGAACTGCAAGGGGCCAGGGATCGAGAGCGCAGTCCAGGGCAAGGACCCTGAGGGTGATAACCCAGAGACTGGCAGAACCGGTGCGGGAGGAGGGGAAGCGAGGCAGGAGAGACGAAGGGAGAGGTGGACAACGATCTATGGCAAATCGCGGGGTGCTGCTATTCGAGGAGCGGGAGGGTGGCTGCTTTAAGCGTGGGTGGAGGAAGACCAGAAAGGCCCCTGAGAGAAAAAGGGAAGAGAAAGGGAAGCTGGGGAGGTGACACGGAAGAGCGCAGGAGGGCGGTGAGGGGAAAGGGGGTTGGCAGAAAGACAAGTGTGCAGCTTGGAGTCAGGACGAGGTGGGTCCCAGGTCAGGACTCGGAAGCGGGATGTGCGGAGCCGGAGCCGGGAGCCGGATGACAGGGCAGCCGAGGCTTGCAGGATGGCAGCAGGGGCAGGAGGAGAGCAGAAGAGGGAGGAGGCTCCGCAAGGTGCAAGGGGCCCAGCCAGAGAATTCGGGGAGCCCTCGGGGCTCCTTACCTGCTCCGTGTCCCTCTCGTTCAGCGTGGGTAGGGGGGTCCGAGCGCTGGACATGGCGCCGGTATCTCGGGGGAGGGAACCGAGAAGCTTGGAGGAAGGGAGGGAAGGGAAGGCGCGGAGCCCGGCCGGGCGGGGCTTCTCACAGCAGGAGCACCCGCCGCATGGGCCCCGGCCGGGGGTGCGGGGAGGCCGGGCAGCCGCTCACGCCAGCCCGGGGATGCGCCGCTCGGGCTAGGCCGCGCCGGCTCCGAGCGGCTCCAGACCGCACCCCCCCGACCCCCGGCTGGGCTGTGCCGACTTTCGGCCGGGCCGCGCCGCTCCGCCTACTCTCTGCCGCCGCAGCCGGCCGCCTGCCTCGCTCCTCCCCTGCCCTCAGCGGCACTGCTCCGCGCCCGGCACACAGGCAGCCGCCGCCGGACCTGCTGCTCCCAACATGGCCGCCACCACCGCCGGCCCTCGGCTCTTTCCGCCGGCAGCAGCCGGAAACATACGAAGCGGCTAGAAACGGGAGGTGGGGCGCGTCTTCTCCTCCCGGCCACAGACTACGGGTGAATTCCGGAAACAGCCGAAGAAGGTAACCCCCGGGGACGCGCGCACCTCTTCGATTCCGAAGACGAAGCTTCGGCTCTGTTTACGGAAATCCACGAAGCGACCCCGGGTACCTACCCCCCGCCCCCGTCCACGGCCATCCAGCCACGCCCACCGGCCTTTCCCCGCCCACTTCAAGAGGGCTTTCGGCAGTTTCCGGAAATACCCGAAGCTGCCCCGCGTGGTGAGCCGGCCACGCCCCCTCCCACAGCCCTGCCGAGGGCGGTCGTCGGCCATTTCCGGCAACACCCGAGGCCCTCCGAGCACCCGGTCGTTTCCCCGGGTGGCTCTCGGAGTCTGATTCGTTTCGTGTCTTTCCGTCAGTTTTCGGGCATTTTCAAACCTTGAATAGGAAGCGTGGGTCACCTGTCTGTGCTTGTGATTTGACTAAATACAAAACAAGATTGTTAGCCGTCCCTGCGATTGGCATCCTCTGGTTCTATAGCAGCTTCCTGTCTGCATTTCTGTCCATCTGTCGGTCAGCTCATAAAATCCATCTTGTTTTTATCATCTAGCCTATCAATATACCTGTCAAATGCAGCATCAGTCTATTGCCTGTCTGCCACCGTCTATCTTGGCTTCTATGGATCCATCCGTGCATTCCCGCATCTAGTCCGCAGGGCTCGGCAAGGCCCCAGGCAGGCCCAGGGCAGCGTCCTCTGGACCGGATGCGGGAGCGTCCAGGGCCCTGCATTTCAGCCCCAGCTCTGCCATGTGCCAATGCTGCATGATCTTGGAAAAATCACATAACATCACTGAGTTTAGGCTCCTGTTTCCTATGCCTTTGCTCCTGCGTTGACACTCGAAATGACATTTCTGAATTCCAATTACCTTTTAAAATGCCTCTGCAAGATAAGGCATTTAAAGTTTATTTTCTTTCCTCCTCTGGGCCTCATTTTCCCCATCAGTAAAGTGAAGCCATTGGATTCATGAACTCGGAGGTCCTTCTCGGCTTCGGAGAGCCCTTGACTAAGAGGAAGTCTGTATGGCAACTGCAGTCCACTCCTCACTTCCCCTTACACTGTGTTACCAAGGACAGGCAGTATCCTGGGCTGATTTCCCCAGCGCCAAGCTGTCCTCATCCGTAGTACCTGGAACACATTGGAACCACACCCGCCCATCAGTGGCTTAAGGTGGACAGGAGGCAGAGGCCCCACAGGAGTCAGAAACCAGACTCAGGCAACAGGTTCCCAAAGGTACAGGAGCAGAGAGGCCCCAGGAGTTATTGGGAAAACTGCTGACTGAACCCCTGCTACTTGACCTCCAACTCCCAGCTACAGCATCTTGAGCTAGCCTTCATTCATCCTATCAATCAGAGAAATAGGCATCTGAGCAGATGTAATTACCGGGGTATGAAAGTACTTCCTAAGGCAACAGGTATCACTACACTCTTAGTAAATCCCTGGGACTCCAGCACTGCTCCCCATGCCACATGCCAGCTCTATTCAGGCACCCAACCGTTGAGGAAGAAAGTGGTGAAGGCACACCCATGAAGGTGAGGGAAACAGAGAAGGACAGAGGACATTTCACTCCCCCAACCCAAATTCAATCCTTAAGAATCATCTGCCCTCTGGTGGCCAAAAGGAGACACATTGCTGATTCCTGTGCCTGGTATCACCTCTAATGCCAGGGTCTGGAAAGCAGGGAAAAAGCGAGAGGAAGCAGTTGGTGGTCGGTGTTCCAGCAGTCTCTCCCTGGTCCGCACTCTCGTCTAAATAGACTCCATCTTCTCCAAGCTTCTCACTCTAGCTCTAACCCCTGCCTCACCCCTGCCCTTTGACCTTCAGCCCCAACCCCTACCCTATGTATTCTTTCTCTTCCTTGCTAGCTTTGCACAAGGCTGCTGAGCTTGTCTCCCTGCCTAGACTCCCTCCAACCTACTGCATCAGACATGTCAGAATAATCTTCCCAAAATCCAGCTCCAATAACATCTCTGCTCTGCTAGAAAGCTATCACCAGCTCCCTCACCGGTTATAGGCAGGGCTGGCTTCATGGGCCCATGACCCATGCAGTCACACAGAGCCCTGTACTCAGGAGGGCCCTGAGCTTGGATTAATGCTCTGCTGTCACCATCTTGAAATTTTTTTTTTAAGAGTGAATCTCGCTGTATCGCCCAGGCTGGAGTGCAGTGGTGCAATCTCAGCTCACTGCAACCTCCACCTCCCAGGTTCAAGTGATTCTCATGCCTCAGCCTCCCAAATAGCTGGGATTATAGGTGCTCACCACCACGCCCGGCTAATTTTTTGTGTTTTTAGTAGAGACAGGGTTTCACCATGTTGGCCAAGCTGGTCTCGAACTCCCAACCTCAAGCGATCCACCTGCCTCGGCCTCCCAAAGTGCTGGGATTACAGGTGTGAGCCACTGCGCCCGGCCCACTATCTTGACATTTTTGACCAAAGGGGCCATGCATTTCCATTTTGCACTGTGCCCCACAAATTATGTAGCTGGTCCTGGCTGTACGAAAAGCCTTTAGCCTGCATTCAAAACTTTGCTCAATCTGGCCTCACATTACCTTGCAATAACCTCTCCAAGTATCACTGATCATACTTCTCCCTAACTCCCACCCTGCTGCCAATCTCTCTCACTTCCATGCCTTTGTTCAAGCTGATAGATGACTGCCCGTCATCCACCTCAGCTTCCAGAACCACTTCAAGATCCAGTTCAAATCTCACCTACTCAAATCCATGAACCCTCCTAGTTCTCCTCAAAGATGAATTATTGCCACACATTTACCCCCTCTCTAAATCTGCAAATTCATTCGTTCATTCATTCAGCAAATCCCTATTGAGCACCTACTATGTGCAAGGCATTGTTTTAGGCTTTTAGGTAGATCGGTGAACAAAATAAAGATCTCTGCCTGCCAGGCGCCATGGCTCACGCCTGTAATCCCAGCACTTTGGGAGGCCAAGGTGGGTGGATCATGTGAGGTCAGGAGTTCGAGACCAGCCTGGCCAACATGGTGGAACCCCCATCTCTACTAAAAAAAAACACACAAAAAATTAGCCAGGCACGGTGGTGGGCATCTGTCTGTAGTCCCAGCTACTTGGGAGGCGGAGGCAAGAGAATCGCTTGAAACCAGGAGGCGGAGGTTGCAGTGAGCCGAGATCACGCCACTGCACTCCAGCTTGGGCAACAAGAGAGAAACTCTGTCTCAAAAACAAAACAAAACAAAACAAACTCTGCCCTTGGGGAGCTTACTTTTCATTTTGAGGAAGACATACAACAAACAAAAGAGTCAGTATTAAGTGATATCAGAAAAAAACAGAGCCGGCTAAGGGGGGTCAGGATTACAGGGGTGAGAGGGTGGAAGACAAGCTACAGTACTGAGGGGATTCATGAAGCCCTCACTGAGAAGGTGACACTTGAGTAAAAACTTGAAGGAGACCGGGCATGGTGACTCACACCTATAATCGCAGCACTTCGGGAGGCTAAGAAAAAAAAAGACTTGAAGGAGGTGAAGGCATGAGCTCTGCAGACATCTAGGGGAAGAGCAACCCAGGCAGAGGAGCATAACTGGCCCATTTTAAGAGCAAGGGGCCAATGAGCCTGGAGCACAGTGAGTGAGGAGGTAGGTGTGTGGCGACGGGAACCAGGCCTGGTGGGCTACCATTGTGGTTTTCCCTGGGAGTGGGATGAGTTGCCGCCGGAGTGACATGATCTAACTCGCTGCTGGGCTGAGAACAGAGTGAAAGGGCATGACAGAAGCAGACCCAGGGGACTAGCAAGGAGGCTTTTACAACAATTCAACGGAGAGATGCCAGTGGCTTGGGGCCAGACAGCAGCAGTGGAAGTAGTGAGAAGTGATCAGATTTGGGACATATTTGAAAGGTACAGCCAACAGGCTTTCGGAAGGGTTGGGGTTATGAAAGAGGGGAGTTAAAGACGATTGCAGGGCCGGGCGCGGTGGCTCATGCTTCTAATCCCAGCACTTTGAGAGGCCGAGGCGGGCGGATCACGAGGTCAAGAGATCGAGACCACGGTGAAACGCCCTCTCTACTAAAAAATACAAAAAATTAGCCAGGCGTGGTGGCGGGCGCCTGTAGTCCCAGCTATTGGGAGAGGCTGAGGCAGGAGAATGGCGTGAACCCGGGAGGCGGAGCTTGCAGTGAGCCGAGATCGCACCACTGCACTCCAGCCTGGGCTACAGAGCGAGACTCCGTCTGAAAAAAAAAAAGACAATTGCAGGTTTTCCCGCCTGAACAACTAAAAACAAAACACACACAGAGAGTAAAACTGCCGGGAGGTGTTGGCATTCAGCGGGCCCTTCAGGGCGACAGACTTTCCATCCTAGAACCATGACCTGATTTGTCCATCACCTTGCCAGAGAAGGCCCTGGTACCGGTGAACACTGCTGTGACTCAGTTGAAGCCTTGATTGGCCACATTTCGGTACTATGCCAAGGGGCGCTGGTTCCTCCAAAACCTGCTGAGATCCCTAGAGTTATTCAGGGCCTGAAAAAAAACAGTCAATAGTGCTCAAACTGGTAGCTTCAAACAGCTCACAGTCAAGGAAGCTGTGTTGAATGTTTCAGAGGCCACTGGGGTGTGGACATGGAGATCATAGGTGAGTGTGGCATCACTGGCTACAATGTTTGAAGATCCATCTTTAACATTTGATTTATATTTGATTTATGATTTGAATGTTCTTGGACCATAGGTGATCAGACTACTATCTGAATAAAATATGTCAAAAATTTTAAATTTAAAAACATTTCAGTGGCCGGGCGCGGTGGCTCACGCTTGTAATCCCAGCACTGTGGGAGGCCGAGGTGGGCGGATCAGGAGGTCAGGAGATCGAGACCACGGTGAAACCCCGTCTCTACTAAAAATACAAAAAATTAGCCGGGCGTGGTGGTGGGCGCCTGTAGTCCCAGCTACTCGGAGAGGCTGAGGCAGGAGAATGGCATGAACCCGGGAGGCGGAGCTTGCAGTGAGCCGAGATTGCGCCACTGCACTCCAGCCTGGGTGACAAAGCAAGACTCCGTCTCAAAAAAAATAAATAAATAAATAAAATAAAAATAAAAACATTTCAAATTTTAAATTTATTTATTTATGTATTTATGTATTTATTTTTTTGAGATGGAGTCTCCCTCTGTCTCCAGGCTGGAGCGCAGTGGTGCAATCTCAGCTCACTGCAACCTCCGCCTCCAGGATTCAAGAGATTCCTCTGCCTCAGCCTCCTGAGTAGCTGGGACCACAGGCATGCGCCACCACGCCTGGCCAATTTTTGTATTTTTAGTAGAGACGGGGTTTAATCATATTGGCGAGGCTGGTCTCGAACTCCTGACCTCATGATCCGCCCACCTCGGCCTCCCAAAGTGCTGGGATTACAGGCGTGAGCCAAGGCACCCAGCCCTTTTTTTAAAAAAAATAAGGCCTGACCCGGCATGGTGACTCATGCCTATAATCTCTGCACTTTGAGAGGCTGAGGTGGGTGAATGAATTGCTTGAGCTAAAGAGTTCGAGAGCAGTCTAGGCAACATGGCAAACCCCCGTCTCTACAAAAAATACAAATTTGCCAGTAGTCCCAGGTACTCAGGAGGCTGAGGTAGGAGGATTACACCTGAGCCTGGGAGGTCGAGGCTCCAGTGAGCTATGATCACACCACTGCACTCCAGCCTGGGCAACAGAGTGAGGCCCTGTCTCTAAATACTAATAAATAAATAAAATAAAAGCCAGGTGTGATGGCTCACGCCTGTAATCCCAGCACTTTGAGAGGCCAAAGTTGGTGGGGGGCATCCCTTGAGTCCAGGAGTTGGAGACCAGCCTGGGCAACATAGGGAGACCCCTGTTAGCTGGGCATGGTGGCACAACTGTAGTCCCAGCTACTTGGGAGGCTGAGGTGGGAGGATCACTTGAACCCAGGAGGTCGAGGTTGCAGTGAGCTATGATTGCACTACTGCGCTCCAGCCTGGGCAACAAGGTAAGACCCCTTTTTCCCTTTTGTTTCTTTCTTTTTTCTTATTTTCTTTTTCCTTTTCTTATCTCTTTTTTTTTTTTTTTTAGACGGAGTCTTGCTCTTTCGCCCAGGCTGGAGTGCAGTGGCACCATCTCCACTCACTGCAACCTCTGCCTCTTGGGTTCAGGTGATTCTCCTGCCTCAGCCTCCCAAGTAGCTGGCATTACAGGCGCCCGCCACCATGCGCAGCTAAGTTTTGTATTTTTAGTAGAGATGGGGTTTCGCCATGTTGGCCAGGCTGGTCTTGAACTCCTGACCTCAGGTGATCCGCCCGCCTTGGCCGCCCAAAATGCTAGGATTACAGGTGTGAGCCACCATGCCTGGCCAGAGCTCTTCCTTTACTAGCTCTGGAATGGCAGGCAAGTCACCGTGTTCATCTCGTTGTACCTGTTTCCTCACCTGTATAACGGGCGCAACATGAGGTGATCTGTGATGAACCCAGGGTAGGTGTCCTATCTGTACCCCATAGTTTCTAACACACTGCCTGCCCATGGGGTCCTTTATCGATGTTTGTGTGATCTGAGCAACGCAGGGTGGTCACCCCATCTCCCATCACACACCTGCTTTTCCTGCTTCCTCTGCCCGCCCCCACCAGATGTGGGGCTGGAGGAGATCCAAGCCATTGACATCGGTGTTGGGAACCCAAAGGCTGGCTCCTCTTCCTTCCTGGACGCCGGTACATTTGTCCTGAGAATGAGGGCGTTCTTTCTAGGGGAGAGAGGGACTGAGCAGATTTGGTGGCATGATGGCTCTGGGCTGAGGCACCTGGCTCCAGGGAGGTAGGAAGGCACACACCCCAGGAGGTGTTGCAGCCCCTTCCCTGTCCCTGCACCTGCAAGCAGCCTCAGTGGGGTGCCCCCCTCCCAAGAGACTCCGATGGCAGAGAGGGTCTGCAAGCCCATTAGAGACCCTCTCCCATCCCAGCCGCCATCTTCTTCCACAACTTAGGGGTGTGCAGGATTTCACAGTTTACAAAGGGCCCCAAATGCAGAGTCTCATTTGAGCCACATAGCAGCCCAGCTGTGTGTGGGGTGGAGGTGGGGGTGACTGCCGCATTTTCTGCAGAGAAACAGGAAGCTCAGATTGCAGGAGCATCTGTTGGAAAGCCTCAAGGCCTGGACCAGACCAGTTCCACCACTGGGGTGCGGCAGGGGCCCAGCCAGTGTCCCCCATTCCCATTCACACTCCCAAACGCTCCAGTTTCTCTTCAAGGAGGGCGGGGTGACTGTTCCCTTGTCTCAAACTGGCTTTGTCCACAAGAAAGAGAGGATTACCTGCCGGGCACGGTGGCTCACGCTTGTAATCCCAGCACTTTGGGAGGCCGAGGCGGGCGGATCATGAGGTCAGGAGATCGAGACTACGGTGAAACCCCGTCCCTACTAAAAATACAAAAAATTAGCCAGGCGTGGTGGTGGGCGCCTGTAGTCCCAGCTACTTGGAGAGGCTGAGGCAGGAGAATGGCGTGAACCCGGGAGGCGGAGCTTACAGTGAGCCGAGATTGCACCACTGCACTCCAGCCTGGGTGACAGAGCGAGACTCCGTCTCAAAAAAAAAAAAAAAAAAAAGAAAGAAAGAAAGAGAGGATTACCAGCATTGTGATATAAAAAGACATATATATTGGCCAGGCTCGGTGGCTTACACTTGTAATCCCAGCACTTTGGGAGGCCTAGGCGGGTGGATCACCTGAGGTCAGGAATTCAAGACCAGCCTTGGCAACATGGTGAAACCCCATCTCTACTAAAAATACAAAAAATTAGCTGGGCATGGTGGCGGCAAGCACCTGTAATCCCAGCTACTCGGGAGGCTGATGCGGGAGAATTGCTTGAACCCTGGAGGCGGAGGTTGCAGTGAGCCGAGATTGTGCCATCGCAATCCAGCCTGGGCCTCAAGAGCGAGACCCTGTCTCAAAAAAAAAAAAAAAAAAAGACAGCCGGGAGCGGGTGGCTCACGCCTGTAATCCCAGAACTATGGGAGGCCGAGGCAGGAGTTATCACGAGGTCAGGAGTTCGAGACCAGTCTGGCCAAGAGAACAGCCTGGCCAATATGGTGAAACCCCGTCTCTACTAAAAATACAAAAATTAGCTGGGCGTGGTGGTGGGCGCCTGTAATCCCAGCTACTCAGGAGGCTGAAGCAGGAGAATCACCGGAACCCGGGAGGTGGAGGTTGCAGTGAGCCAAAGATCACGCCATTGCACTCTAGCGTGGGCAACAGAGCAAGATTCAGACTCAAAAAGAAAATAAAAAGACATACATATATATCTGGTCTTCATCCGGATTTCTGGCCCAGAACTAAAACTCTTGGAATTTCCTGAGTGATGGGGAGAGAGGAGCATCTTTTGTTATTCATAATGTATCTCTTTTCACCACACCTGAGTTCACGCTAATGAGATGACTCTTGGAGGATGGGGCTGGTGGCCAGAGGAACCAACCACGTGATTAGGGGATTGCAACTTTCATCCCTACCCCAGACCTTGGGGAGGGAAGAGGGGCTGGAGATTGAGCCAATCACCAGTGGCCAATGATTTAATCAATCATGCCTAATGAAGCCTCCATAAAAACCCTAAATAATGGGGTTTGGGAGGTTCCAGGTCAGTGACAGCACCCCACCCACATGCCAGGAGGATGGCTCACTCCAACTCCACTAGGACAGAAGCTCCTGTGCTTGGAACCCTTCTGAACCTCGCCCTCAGTACCTCATCACCTGTTTGTCTATATCCTATGTAACTTCCTTTATAAACAAGTAAAAGTAAGTAAATGTTTCCCTAATTTTTTTTTTGTTTTTTGAGACAAGGTCTCATTCTGTCGCCCAGGCTGGAAGACAGTGGCTTGATCTCTGCTCACTGCAACTTCCACCTCCTGAGTTCAAGTGATTCTCCTGCCTCAGCTTCTGGAGTAGCTGAGATTACAGGCACCCGCAACCATGTCCAGCTAATTGTTGTATTTTCAGTAGAGATGGGGTTTTGCCATGTTGGCCAGGCTGGTCTCGAACTCCTGATCTCAGGTGATCCACTGCCTCGGCCTCCCACAGTGCTGGGATTACAGGCGTGAGTCACTGCGCCCAGCCTGTTTTCCTGATTTTTGTGAGCCATTACAGCAAATTATCAAACCTGAGGAGGGGGTTGTAGGAACTTCTAAATTTGGGCTGGTCAGAAGTACAGGTGACAAGCTGGGACCTAGAACTGGTATCTAAAGCAGGGACAGTCTGCTGGGACTGAGCCCTTCACCTGTGGGGTCTGTGCTAACTCCGGGTAGTGAGTGTCAGAACTGAATTTTCGCACAGCTGGCTGGTGTCTGCAGAGTCGGAGAAATGGTGTGGGCGCCCCCCTCCCCACTAACATTGGTGTCAGAAGTACTGGGAATGTAGAAAGTTTTTCCTTGTTAGGTATCCAAAAAGATCTCCCACACCTGGATCCCAAGGACGGCAGCTGGGAGGGCAGGAGGTGGCTGGCTTCAGAGAGCCAAGGAGGTCTGGGAAGTCAGGAAACGGGTGTGTGGCTCAGCCGTCAGGGGCAGCGGCACTTCCCCAACTTCTTCAACCAAACTCATGGTTGGGCCTCAGCACTACATGGATGAAGGTGCCACCACCAGCCCTGAGAGTCACCAACATTTGTGCAGAGCTTCTCCGGTGTTGCACCAGGATGCAGGACCAGGGTCAGGGACTCCAAGCCAGTGTGGAGTAGGAAAGCCCTGGGCAATCCATCAGTAAGGTCCTTCCAGCCTGGGCTGGAGTCACATCCTCAGCCCCACTTTCTCCAACTCTTTCCTGGAAGCCCAGAGGTGCCACACACAGCTGCTGGCCACACACATTCACATAGTCCCCAGGGCCCTGGCTGAGGCTGGGGAGACCCCTATTGGCCAAAATGTGGGGATGAAGTTCCCACCCACAGTCACTGTAGCAACCACCCTGTGCTGAGAACCACACTCCAGGGACCAGCATGCACTAGAAAAATGTCACACAGGAATACACACTCAGAGGGCACTCGAGAAACATTTATTGAGCACCTACTATGTGCCAGGCCCCAGGCAGGACACTTGGAAAACAAAGTCAATACAACCTGGTCCCTGCCCAGGAGCTCACAGTCTAGAAGGCCAAGCCATTAATCATAGAACAGCAAAGGTGCATTTAGCTTCACAATTTTACAACAAAGTTTTACATACGTTTTCTCAAGTGTAAACACCCAGCAACACAGTCATGTTGTTTTAAAAGCACATTGGCATAAATGTAAACACAAGTCACAGGATTGAAAGGATGAGAGAAAACCATTTGCAGTATTTGTGCTTGCAGAACCAGATTTTTAGCATTATTTATTCCTTCCTATCAGGTAGGATACAAGTTTTGCCAATCTGCGGATAATGGTGTTTGAGACACGGGAGTTCTGTGGCCGGCCTGCCTGCCTCACGTAGTGGGGGAGCCACACTAGATACAAGGCATCCTGAAGCCTTGGCCACTGCCTTCTGTCCACCACACCTCACTGTCTTTTAATGTCCCCTAGACAAAGATCCTGTATATTTTTAGGCTCCTCCTGAGCTTGTCAGATGGGGAGAAGGGACCATGTCCCAGGAGCCCACCAAGTCGTGAGATCCCTCATACCTGGCTTGGCACATGGTGACATCCCATCAGATGAGCACGCAGCACACGCTGCCCAGGCCCAGACCCTGCCTGCCCGAGATGAACTTCCTGGTTAGTCTCAAAATCTGGCAGTGTTGGCCGGGCACAGTGGCTCACGCCTGTAATCCTAGCACTTTGCCAGGTCGAGGTGGGCAGATCACCTGAGGTCAGGAGTTTGAGACCAGCCTGGCCAACATGATGAAACCCCATCTCTACCAAAAAATACAAAAATTAGCCAGGCATGGTGGCACACGCCTGTAATCCCAGGTACTCGGGAGGCTGAGGCAGAAGAATCGCTTGAACCTGGGAAGCAGAGGTTGCAGAGAGCCAAGATTGCACCACTGCACTCCAGCATGGGCAACAGAGCAACTCCAAATAAACAAAACAAAACAAAACAAAACGTGGTGGTGTCAGTGTCCTACAGGAATAGCTACCCTCCGAGTCCTACCTGTGCCCCCACTTCTCCTATGTGCACATTTGTCAGCTGGTGCAGAGGTATACAGTCCTGCTTGCCACACCTGCCATAGGCTCTAAACAGGACAGTGCAGCTGGGGTTTGAGAGGGGGCTGCCTGTGTGCTCCATCTCACCAAAGGGAAAACCACGCATAGATCTGGCCCCTGTTGGTTTAGTTTAGGAAGGTAAGGAATCCGGTGAAGAAACCCAAAGTGGCCTCCTCATGGTCCAGGGAATAGGGGAAATCAGCAAGCGTTTGGGTTTAATTAAGCCAAGGGTTGAGTGGGATGAAGTTGGACAGCTGAGGGTGCAGGTCTGTAGGGCTGGAGAAGGCAGGGCTGAGTTTAGGACCCCTGTGCCCCTCACCATCACACGGAAAGGGAGGAGAGGCATCTTTCCACCTGCAAGCTGGCTACCGCCATTTCACTTTAGAAAGCTCAGGATAAGCTGGGCGTGGTGGCTCATGCCTGTAATCCCAGCACTTTGGGAGGCTGAGGCGGGTGGATCGCCTGAGGTCAGGAGTTCGAGGCCAGCCTGGCCAACATAGTGAAACTCTGCCTCTACTAAAAATACAAAAAATTAGCTGGGGCATGGGCATGGTGGTGGATGCCTGTAATCCCAGCTACTAGGGAGGCTGAGGCAGGAGTATCATTTGAACCCAGGAGGTGGAGGTTGCAGTGAGCCGAGATCACGCCACTGCACTCCAGCCTGGGCAACAAGAATGAAACTCTGTCTCAAAAAAAAAAAAAGAAGAAGAAAAGAAAAAGCAAGCAAGCAAGCTCAGGCTAATTCCCAGCTCCCTGGTTGTGAGCAGCCCTGGGCTTCTACAGTGACCTCTTTTGGGCAGAGGCCTACCAGGTGAGCCAGAAGGTACAATGTTAAAGAAAACTGTTTCTGACCCCATTTCCAGAGCAGAGAGGAAGGGAGGGGGTGAGACGGCCATAGGTGACTGATAGCATAAGTCAGCCCTCGTTCCTGGGCTCCACAGAGGCCTGCCCTGGTGCTGTCCCACCTTCAGGAGAGGTGGCTCCCTGGCTTCCCCGAGGACCATCTTCCAACCCTCCTGCCCCTCAAGGTTGCTCTACGTGGCCAGGTATCCTGCTAGCAAACCCTTTTCCCCAATGATGGCCCAGACGGAACTCTTAATAAAAAAAAATAATTTATTGTCAACAAAGGTGATATATACAACAGGAAAACAGATGTAAATGAGAACAGGAGTGAATGGGGTGCCCAGACCCAGCTTCAGGCCTCTGCAGGGGTGGGACAGGAAGAGGTAATGGAGGCCTCCTGGTTTAGAAGCCTGAACAAGTGGGGAGGGGAGGTGTCCCCCGAGGTAGTGGGACTCAGTTCAAACCCCCTTATGACCACTCTTGTGTAAGGCACTGTGCCAAGGGAGAATGGTGGGGAGCAGGGGAAGGGTGGAGGAGGTCGTGAGGGACAAAGAGAGGTGGGGGTCAGCGAAGGACTGGGGTAGGTGTTCTCCACAGGCCCAGTGCCCTACTGCACAACAGCCTCGGCCACCCTCGCCGACCTCAGGCCTGGCCAGGAACAGACACTTTCCAGTGCCCTAAAGTAACAGTGGATGCTGCCCCCGCCCCCTCCTGCCCTGGCACCTGTTTCTACTCTCGACCAGGTGGGTGAGCCAGGCAGGTCCGAGTTATAAGCCACTGGGGGACGCTGCCTCCTCCCTCCCTCCCTCCCCAGGAAAGCAAGAATTTACACCCCATTCCCTTTCTCCGGCTTCCCCGCCACAGTAGTGCTGGATTCTGACAGAACTGTCGGCCAGTCTGAGGTGTCACCTGCTCCCACACGCTTGGTGCCCTGGGGATGCCTGGACCAGTCTTGCAGGAGGCTGACTGCTGGGGGCTCCTCCATCCGCACGCGGATAACCTGGAGATCCAGTGTCCCGCGGAGCCCCGGAGGGGGAGCTGGGCAGGGATGAGAGCAGAGAGCAGTCAGAGCCCCCCAGGCACCCCACCACGAGGATGCTCCCTGGAAGCTCTGCAAACTGTACCCACATTTCCAGGGCTTTCATTATGTCCACAGCCCAGTGCCTGGCATGAGGGGAAGCCCAAGGATGGCAGGGAGCTCCACTCCTGGGTGATCGAGGAGGACTGCCGCCAGCTAGAAAATGAGGCTCATAGCCTCCCTAGGGACAAGCCAGATGAAGCCAGGCCGCATTCCTCCTGTATGTATTTTGGCACAAGGACGCCCGGTGCTGCCTGCCTCTTCCTGTAACTCCTACCTGCAACTCCATTTTATCTCAAACTTACTGGGCATCCTAGCCTAACGGGTTCTGCCTGAGTGGGGCAGAGGTGATGGGGTGGGAACACCCAGAAGCAGTCTAAGGGATAGCTGTGCCCACCAAGGAGCTCATGAGAGACTACACTGGGGAGAGAAAAGACCCCTGGCGAACTTCCACCAGGCTCTTTATCTCCCGAGTGTCAACACCTACATCACCAAGACCAGGCGTCCACCTTAGCAGTATGGAGAAGGCACTCATAATGGGCAAAGCTGGGCCTCGAGGCAGAGGAAAGAGGACTGCCATGGCTGTGTGCAGCCATAAAAAACGAGCATGCAACAGGGACGTGTGCAAAAGTTACATTAGGGCTGGGCATGGTGGCTCATGCCTGTAATCCCAGCACTTTGGGAGGCCAAGGTGAGCAGATCACTTGAGGTCAGGAGTTTGAGACCAGCCTGGCTAACATGGAGAAACCCTTTACTAAAATACAAAGAAATTAGGCAGGCATAGTGGTGCACCCCTCTAATCCCAGCTACTCGGGAGGCTGAGGCGGGAGAATCGCATGAACCTGGGAGGTGGAGGTTGCAGTGAGCCAAGATCATGCCACTGCACTCCAGCCTGGGAGACAGAGCGAGACTGTCTCAAAAAAAAAAAAGTTACGTTACATTGAAAGGCAAAAACAGAAAATGGTGATTTCAACTACTCCACTGTCTATATTGGGAAGGATTCATTTGTGTGTGTTCCTTTTCTACCGTTTTTAGAGACATGATTATTTAAAATGTGGCAGAGAAAACAGGTACAATTTTGCTGTGCAATGTGCTGGAATTTAAAATGACTTAGTGGTTGCCACCGAATTTTTATCACCTACCAAATTCTATTCTGTGTTCCCAGAAGCTAGTTTGTCTCCCCGATAAACTATAGGCTCCCTGAAGGAACACTGAATCTCATTTGTTCATTAATTTGACAATAATTTATTGAGCACTATATGCCCAACGCCGTTCGGATTGCTGGGGTACAGCGGTGAATGGAGCTCCCTAAGTGGCGTTCTGGGACTTCACATTCTAGTTATCAGAGCCAATAAATAGGATAAACAAATAAAAAATGCAGTATGTTATATATGGACAGACGCAAAGTAGCAAAGTACACCAGGCAAAGGAGATAGGATAGCAGAGAGCTGACAGGGGACCAGAGACACAGAGGGAGCGAGGAGCCAGAGAGGCAGACAGGTGAGGGAACAGCATTTTGAGCAGAGGGAGGAGCAAGTATGGACGCCCTGGTGGAGCACGCTGGCTTCCCCAGGAACAGCAAGGTCAGTGCCTGTGTGGGGAGCGGGGTGTAGGGGGAGAGGTAAGGAGCCTGTGGGGAGTTCACTGGTCACCACGAAGGCTCTGGCTTTTATCTGGAGTGCAACAGCAGCAGTACAGAAAGGCCGTGAGTAGAGGAGTGACTGGATCTGACTTGTGTTCTCAGCAGGGACACTCTGGCTGCTACAGGAGAGCAGAGCATAGCGGGCAAAGCTCAGCAGCCAGGAGACCTGGCTTAGGTTTGTTACAGGAACCAGGCGAGAGCTGGCCCTGACTAGGGTAGCGGCAGTGGATGTGGTGACAGCAGTGTGAGCGCTGAACTTGTTTTGGAGGATCGGCTGCTGGACAGATGCTGGGCTGGAGAAAGAAGAGGATGACTGTGTGGGTGTGGCCACAGCAAACTGAAGCCTGGGGCTGCCTGTTCATTGGGAAAGGGAAAATTGTGGAGTCTGGGGGTGGGGTGCATTGGGGAGACTGGGGGGTTCAGTTTCAATGTGCTGAGTTTGAGATTTTTTTCTGAGACGGAGTCTCGCTGTGTCACCAGGCTGGAGTGCAGTGGCACGATGTTTGAGATCTTTTAGACAATCATGTAGAGATACCACCTGGGCAACTGGAAAAGAGGATGGAACCAGGAAGGAGCTGCCAAGATGAGCGTTACGAGCACACACATGGCATTGAAAGCTGTGAACCTAGATGAGATCTCCCAGGGAGCGAGTACCGACACTGACCCATGGCTGGGGATACTTAAGCACTTACTCATTCACCAAACACATAAGCTGGGCCTACGCTGTGCCAGGCACTGTTCTGGCTACCGGGGATATTACAGTGCAGGACGCAAACACCCTAACGTGCAGGCCCTTACATTCTAGAAAGGGAAAGGCAGACAATGATATGACGTGTTCCAACAATGGGAGCTGAGAGTGAGCGGCAAGAGAAACTGAGAAGGAACAGTTAGTGAGGGAAGAGGAACACCAGGTGAGCAGCTGCCGGAAAAGCCAAGGGAAGAAAGCTGTCTCCAGGAAGGAGTGAGTGATCGGCCCACTGTAACCGCCAGATCAGAAAGCGAAGGACCAGCCAGGTGCAGTGGCTCATGCCTGTAATCCCAGCACTTTGGGAGGCCGAGGCGGGCGGATCACTTGAATTCAGGAGTTTGAGACTAGCCTGACCAACATGATGAAACCCTGTCTCTACTAAAAATACAAAATTAGCTGGGTGAGGTGGTGCACGCCTGTAATCCCAGCTATTCAGGAGGCTGAGGCAGGAGAATCGCTTGAACCCGGGAAGTGGAGGTTGCAGTGAGCCGAGATCACGCCACTGCACTCCAGCCTGGGCGACAAGAGTGAAACTCCATCTCAAAAAAAAAAAAAAAAAAAAAGAAGGACTGCCAGGCACGGTGGCTCACGCCTGTAATCCCAGCACTTTGGGAGGCCGAGGCAGGCGGATCACGAGGTCAGGTGTTCGAGACCAGCCTGGCCAACACAGTGAAACCCCATCTCTACTAAAAATACAAAAATTAGCTGGGCATAGTGGCAGGCGCCTGTAATCCCAGCTACTTGGGAGGCTGAGGCAAGAGAATCACGTGAACCTGGGAGGCAGGGGCTGCAGTGAGCTGAGATCATGCCACTGCACTCCATTTTGGGCAACAGAGCTAGACTCCATCTCGGGGAAAAAAAAAAAAGAGAAGGCCCAAGAACAGACTACTGAATTTTATGGAAGTCAACGGCGACCTTGCCAAATGAGCAATTTTAGTGTGGAGTGCTGAGGATGAAAGTTTGAAGCAGATTCCAGAGAGAGATGGGAAGCAGCTGCTACAGAAAACACAGTCCAGCTTTACTGAAAAGGTATAGGGACAAATGAAGACAGTGGCTAGGGGGACAAGGGGCTAAGAAGGAAGAAATAACGGCTTTGTGTAGGCTGATGGGGAAGACCCAGGGGCATTGTGACAAGGGGGAGGTAGGATGGGCTTTAGTGATGAGGACAGGGGCCAGCCTTTGCTAGGAGCAGTTCAGTTACATAAGCTGGAGAGAAGGCAGGGAATTCAGCCTGGGTGCCAGAGGGAGGGGGGTTGGGGGCAGGGGACACTGCTTACAGGCAAGGTGTCTGAGTGGGTGGAGTGGAAATACATCAGGCTGCCAGGCGTAGTGGCTCACGCCTGTAATCCCAGCACTTTGGGAGGCTGAGGTGGGCAGATCATTTGAGGTCAGGAGTTCGAGACCAGCCTGGCCAACATGGTGAAACCTCATCTCTACTAAAAATACAAAAATTAACCAGGTGTGGTGGCGGGGGCCTGTAGTCCAGCTACTCAGGAGGCTGGATTTCAAGCGATTGCTTGAAAACAAACAAACAAACAAAAAAAAGAAAGACAACAAGCTGCCACCTACTAGGTGAGTGGCCCTGAGGGAGGTACCTAACCTCTCCATGGCTCAGTTTTCTGTTCTGTAAAATGGAAATCATGATACTTTAGAGGATGTTTGTATGGATTTAATGAGGTAACATTAAGAGTTCAGGCCAGTCGCAGTGGTGCATGCCTATAATCCCAGCACCTTGGGAGGCCAAGGCAGGCAGATCCCCTGAGCTCAGGAGACCAGCCTGGGCAACATGGCGAAACCCCGGTCTCTACAAAACAAATACAAAAAGTATCCAGGTGTGGTGGTGCACGGCTGTAATCCCAGCTACTCAGGAGGCTGAGGTGGGAGGATCACTTGAGTCTGGGAGGCGGAGGTCGCAGTGAGTGGAGATTACACCACTGCACTCCAGCCTGGGCGACAGAGAAACCCCAACTCAAAAAAAAAAAAAAGAGTTCAGTACATAGTAAGGGCTCAATAGGTAGGGACTTCCCAAGCCAAGAGAATTAAGTGCCAGTTATTCTTTTTTTGTTGTTTTTTTTTTGAGACGGAGTCTTTCTCTGTCCCCCAGGCTGGAGTGCAGCGGCGCGATCTCAGCTCACTGCAAGCTCCGCCTCCTGGGTTCACGCCATTCTCCTGCCTCAGCCTCCCGAGTAGCTGGGACTACAGTCGCCCACCAACACGCCCGGCTAATTTTTTTGTATTTTTAGTAGAGATGGGGTTTCACCGTGTTAGCCAGGATGGTCTCGATCTCCTGACCTCATGATCCGCCCACCTCGGCCTCCCAAAGTGCTGGGATTACAGGCTTGAGCCACCGTGCCCGGCTAGTGCCAGTTATTCTTGGTGGCAAGGAGAGCAGAGGTAAGGGTAGGTGCGGAGGTTGGGAGAGCGAGGCCTGAGATCTGGTAGAGATCAGAATCCCAGGGCCATAAAAAAAAAAAAAAGTGAGCTGGGAGGATTTAGCAGTCTCTGGGACAAACTGAGCCCTTTTGCACCCCTGCCCCAGAAATGCCCCTCTTTCCCAGAAATGTCACCACCAGAATGGCAAGAAAAGGCAGCTATCAATCATTCACTCATCTTTTCCATGATTTTTTTTACCAGGGGCTCTCTTTGTGCCAGGCACTGTTCTAGATGGTAAAGATACAACAGTGAGACCTGGCGCGGTGGCTCACGCCTGTAATCCCAGCACTTTGGGAGGCCGAGGTGGGCAGATCACCTGAGGTCAGGAGTTTGAGACCAGCCTGACCAACATGGAGAAACCCTGTCTCCACTAAAAAAAAAAAAATACAAAATTAGCCAGGCATAGTGGCACATGCTTGTAATCCCAGCTACTAGCGAGGGTGAGGCAGGAGAATCGCTTGAACCTGGGAGGCAGAGGTTGCAGTGAGCCGACATCGCGCCACTGCACTCCAGCCTGGGCAACAAGAGTGAAATTTTGCCTCAAAAAAAAAAAAAAAAAAAAAAGATACAATAGTGAACAAAAATAAACACCCCTGCCAGGTGTGGCGGTTCATGCCTGTAATCCCAACACTTTGGGAGGCGGAGGTGGGCGGATCACTTGAGGTCAGGAGTTCAAGACCAGCCTGGCCAACATGGTGAAACCCCATCTCTACTAAAAATATAAAAATTAGCCGGGTGTGGTGGCAGGCGCTTGTAATCCCAGCTACTTGGGAGGCTGAGGCAGGATAATCACTTGAACCTGGGAGGCAGAGGTTGCAGTGAGGCAAGATTGCACCATTGCACTCCAGCCTGGGTGACAAACAAACAAAAAACACCCTTGTGAAGCTCACACTCACACTTATGCACACACATGCTCACTCTCACTCCGCTTCCTCCTTTGTCCGGCCTGCAAACACAAGTTCTTGCCAAGGTATCCTAAGCCAGATCCCTAGGTTCTACTTAAACTAACACCAGCGAGGGCCGTGCATGGTGGCTCATGCCTGTAATCCCAGCACTTTGGGAGGCCGAGGTGGGCGGATCACCTGAGGTCAGGAGTTTGAGACTAGCCTGACCAATAGGGTGAGACGTGATCTCTACTAATAATACAAAAAAATTAGCCAGGCATGGTGGCGCACGCCTATAATCCCACCTACTCAGGAGGCTGAGGCAGGAGAATCGCTTCAACTAGGGAGGCGGAGGTTTCAGTGAGCCAAGATCGCGCCACTGCACTCCAGCCTGGGTGACAAGAGCAAAACTCCATCTCCAAAAAAAAAAAAAAAAAAGAAAAACACAGGCCAGGTGCGGTGGCTCATGCCTGTAATCCCTGCACTTTGGGAGGTTGAGGTGGGCAGATCACGAGGTCAGGAGATCGAGACCATCCTGGCTAACATGGTGAAACCCCGTCTCTACTAAAAATACAAAAAATTAGCCAGGTGTGGTGGTGGATGCCTGTAGTCCCAGCTCCTTGGGAGGCTGAGGCAGGAGAATGGCATGAACCTGGGAGGCAGAGCTTGCAGTGAGCCGAGATCACGCCACTGCATCCAGCCTGGGCGACAGAGCGAGACTCCGTCTCCAAAAAAAAAAAAAAAAAAAAAAAGAAAAACACCAGCAAGACAGAAAGGCTCCTCTTTCCATTACTTGTCAGTGGGTCATTGTGGCCCACCTCCTCTCCTGGCCTGCACACTCTCCCCATCCTCCTCCAGCAAGGTCCTCAGAAGGTTCTAGAGTCTTCCCAGAGTACCTCACATTCACATTCATCAGCTCAGCTAACCTGACCATAGGTGGCTTTTTCCAACTGCTAAATCCACAATTTTTACACCTCTAATTTTTTTTAAAGTGGCAGGATCTTTATTTAAATAAAGTCTTCAGAGAACTTCAATACGTACAGAAGAACACAGAAAGTAGAGCCATTCTGGTCGAAGCTTCACAGGTTTCTTAGAAATCTATCCAAGCTTTGGGTTCATGAGACCGTCTGAAACCACAGGTCCAGAGCCTCTGCTCTGCAAAGAACCGCCATGGGGGCCCCTGGTTTTTAAAGATTTACTGCCTCCAGCCTATATACCTGGACACAGAGTTTTGGGGGACAAAGGCTGTCTCACTCATGCCATCTCCCAGGGCGCTTCCCTCGGGCACAGGCTCCAGGAACACTTGTGTACCACTGAGGTATCTTCTGTGGTTTCCCAGGCATCTCCAACCTCCACGAAGGCTGCCACTGCTGACAACACCCTACAATCACTCAAGCAGCCTGCTGAAGCCCCTTCCTCTCAGACTTTGCCCACTCACCCCAAAGAAACCTAAAATCTCAGGGATTCTCTTCTCATCTACTCACCACTCCAGAAAGGTGGAGTTTGCGCACAGGGTACCCCAGGACTCGAAATGAAGGCTCCCTTTCGAGAATGAAACCAGAAGACCCATTAGACAGTGGAAGAGGTCAGCCATTTAGAGCAGGGATCCACCGGAGAGAACCAGGAGACTCGGGACACGCTCAAGTCCAAGCAGCACACACGGTCTCAGGGAGCCAGGACTGGAATGTGACTCAAGCTGAAACTTGAGACAGTTAAAACTGTGATCTACGTGAAAGGGTGAGGCCTGCCTTGAGATCACAAAACGGGGGGCCCAAATTTAGGCAAATAAACAAAAGCAACTACACACACACGCAAACACACAGAGAGCTCTCGCTGAAGGATACAAACCAAATTAAGAATGTTATAGCAGTGAAAAACCTTGTGAGGGGTGAGTGGAGTGTGACTAAAGGAGTACATAATACGCTGGCTTTTTTCTTTGTTTTTTTTTGAGACAGTCTAGCTCTGTTGCCCAGGCTGGAGTACAGTAGTACAATCTGATTGGAGTACAATCAGAATTTACTGCAACCTCAAATTCCTGGGCTCAAGTGATCCTCTTGCCTTAGCCCCTAGTCTTAGTAGGGACTAGAGGTGCACACCAACATGCCCAATTAATTTTGAAAATTTTTCTAGAGATGGAGTCTCCTTATGTTGCTCAGGTTGGTCTCGAATGCCTAGCCTCAGGCAATCTTCCCACTTTGGCATCCCAAAGTGCTGGGAATGACAGGTCTGTGAGCCACTGTGCCTAGCCAAGGCTTTTTTCTTTATGCACACCTGTCATCCCAGAACTTTGGGAGGCCCAGGTGGGAGGACTGCTTGCACCCAGGAGTTGGAGACTAGCTTGGGCAACACAGCGAAAACCTGTCTCTACAAAAAATTTAAGAATTAGTCTGGTGTGGAGATGCACCCCTGTGGTCCCAGCTACTCAGGAAGCTGTGGCAGGAGGACTGCTTGAGCCTGGGAGTTTGAGGCTGCAGTGAGCTATGATGGCGCCACTGTACTCCAGCCTGGGCAGGGACTCTGTCTCAAAAAACAAAAACAAAAGCACACCTGCTTTTTGAGAGCCCTGTTCTCAAGAGAGCCTCCAGCCACCTCGTTGGCCATCATTCTATGGCTCTAGTTCCAAACACACATTTCAGACAAGTTGGTACAAGGAGACATGCACTCCTGACCCATTCACTTCTTCAAGAAGCATTTCCTGAGCGCCTGTAAACTATGCTTGGCATGGAGAGGTGAACAGAGGACGAGGCTCGGTCTCTGCCCTGCTGGACTACATTCCAGTCTCATCCTAATTCTGTCTGCTGGGTCATGTGTGGTTGGCAGAATGATGCCTCTCACCCTAATTCCTGGAACCTGTTTTGTTACATGGCAAAGGGGAATGAAGGTTACAGATGAAATTAAGGTTGCTCATCAGCAGACTCAAAAAGAGATTATCCTGGACTGAGTAGCCCAATATAATCATGAGGGTCCTTGAATGGGGAAGAGGCAGATGAGCCGGAACCCAGGGCAGTATCTGAGAAAGACTCTACTAGCCACTGCTGGCTTTGAAGATGGAAGGAGGCCACAAGCCAAGAAATGCAGGCAGCCTCTAGGAGCTGGTCAAGTCAAGAAAATAGATTTTCCCCTAGAGCTTCCAGGAAGGAACACAGCCCTGCCAACACCTTGATTTTAGCTCAGTGAGACCCATTTTGGACCTCTGACCTCCAGAACTGTAAAATAATAAATCTGTGTTTTGTTTTGTTTTTAGAGAGGGTCTCATTCTGTTGTCCAGGCTGGAGTGCAGTGGTGTGATCATAGCTCGTTGCAGCCTTGAACTCTTGGGCTGAAACAATCCTCCTGTCTCAGCCTCCCAAGTGGCTGGGACTACAGGCACAAGCCATGTGTGTTGTTTTAAGCCATTACGTCTGTGTGGTTTGTTACAGCAGCAAATAGGAAACTGACATAAGGACCATGGGGAAGAAGGAACCATTTCTTTGAGAAATGGTTTTCCCTTTTGGAAAAAGGAATGGACATGTGCCCTTCTATACAAGTTATTTTTGTAAGGGCCAAATAAACTGTATGTAAGCTTCTTCTTTTTTTTTTTTTGGAGACACAGAGTTTCACTCTGTTGCCCAGGCTGGAGTGCAGTGGTGCGATCTTGGCTCACTGCAACTTCCACCTCCCAGGTTCAAGTGATTCTCCTGCCTCAGCCTCCCAAGTAGCTGGGATTACAGGCGCCTGCCACCACACCTGGCTAATTTTTATATTTTTAGTAGAGATGAGGTTTTGCCATGTTGGCCAGGTTGGTCTCAAACTCCCGACCTCAGGTGATCTGCCCGCCTCAGCCTGCCAAAGTGCTAGGATTACAGGCATGAGCCACCGCGACTTGCCTTGTATGTAAGCTTCTTAAACTCAGTAGGACACCAAACAACACAAGCACTTACTGCTGTTATGAGGCAATTTACTGAGCTGGTGTCCCCTGGAGGTGTCTGTCCACTGCTCATCTCGTCTATTCTCTGGACACCTAACTGAATTGCTGAGTGGCCCCATCTGGGCCTCAGCTCCACCAGGGTAAGGTGGGCACCCCTCAGGCTCTAGCTAGAACAAACTGCATGTGTGGAAATCAGTATCAGGCTTCTGGGAAACACTGGCCTACCCCGACCCAATGACCAATTCCAGGAAACAAGGAAACACTAAGAAAAGCCCATCTGGTCAGGTGCGGTGGCTCATGCCTGTAATCCTAGCAGTTTGGGAGGCTGAGGCAGGTGGATCACCTGAGGTCAGGAGTTCGAGACCAGACTGGCCAACATGGCGAAACCCTGTCTCTACTAAAAATACAAAAATTAGCTGGGCATGGTGGCGTGCGCCTGTAATCCCGGCTACTCAGGAGGGTGAGGCAGGAGAATTGCTTGAACCTGGGAAGTGGAGGTTGCATTGAACCGAGATCGCACCACTGCACTCCTTTGAGTGAGACAGAGCAAGACTCTTGTCTCAAAAGATAAAAAAAAATAGGCCAGGCGTGGTGCACTTTGGAAGGCCAAGGCAGGTGGATCACCTGAGGTCAAGAGTTTGAGACCAGCCTGGCCAACATGGCGCAACCCTGTCTCTACCAAAAATACAAAAATTAGCCAGGTGTGGTGGTGCACGCCTGTAATCCCAGCTACTAGGGAGGGTGAGGCAGGAGAATTGCTTGAACCTGGGAGGCAGAGGTTGTAGTGAGCCGGGCTTGTGCTACTACCTCCCAGCCTGGGCAACAGAGCAAGATTCTGTCTCAAAAAACAAACAAACAAAAAAAGGAAAGCTCAGCTTTCAGGCCAGCCTTCCTCATCATTCAGATCCCCCTGCCCTGGCCCCGTGTCCCAGGAAACCTGAGCACCACCCACCCCTACCCTGGGCTCTGCCACAGAGCAGCCTCTCCGAAGCCCGGCCCAGGAGCGCTGCCTGCGAGGTCCCCACCGTGCTTCCCTCTCAGGAGGGCTCACCTGGAGAGGGGCTTTCTGCCCGGGGAAGGCCTCCTTCCACCGCTTCCCTGTCTTTGGGTGAGTCCTTGCTGTCTGGGCCCCTGAGCTGGGTGTGGGAGAAGAGCTGCAAGACGAAGCCGGCGGGGAAGCTGCCATCAGTGAAGTGTCGGACCTCGGCTGGTGCTGCAAAAGTCTCCGTGGGCGAGTCTGGCGATGGGGGCTCTGGAAGGGAGGATGGGATGGAACTGTGAGTGAAAAAGCCTCAGGGGCTGCAGGCGCCCTGCGCCCGGGCCCTGCTGCATCCTCACTGACGCGGATTTCCTCAGAGCACTGTAGCCAGAGCCCACGCCTCCCCCGGGCCTCCCCTTCACCTGGGTCAGGGTCCAGGTTTTTGGTCATAGGTCTGCCTCTTTTCTTTCTGACTGGCTCTTCCCCTGGGGGCTCCTTCCATCTCTGACCACGGGGCTTCTTATTTCCTGGCTCTGTGACAGGGACAGCTGCAAAAAGAAAAGACCTCATACCCTTTTTAAGAGGCCATCCCCGAACCCTGCCACCCCAGGGCTCCTGAAGATACCTGCCCAGAACACAGGGCCTGTATTTCACCCTGTCCCCAAACCCCCACCTCCACCGGGGCTCACTGGCTTTTCTGCTGACTAACCAGGAAGCTCAAGGGGGCGGAGTCCCCTGGGCCGGCTCCTTTTAGGGAGGGATGGGTTATCCTCAGAGTCAAGAAGAACGACAATTTCGGCTGGCATTCTGGCAGGGTCTGGGTTGGAGTCTGGATCTGGATGGGCATCCTGGCCTGAGTCTGTAGGGAGCAAGAGCACAATGAGCTTCTAGTGCCCAAACAAGTCTGACTTCTCCCTTCGCCCGCCCCAGGACCAACTACCTGAGTTGGGTGGGGACGGCTGCTCAGCTCTCACATCTTGCAAGAGGGCCACCCCTTCACTCCAGGCCTCCAGGATGTTGCTCTTCTCAGAAGGGCTCAGGTCCAAGGTGTGAGGGTGCTGCTCCAAGATGTGCGAGCGAGCCGTGTCAGCCGAGGGTGCCCGGATCTCAGCGCCACACACCATGCACAGTGCCCGCCCGCTGCCTCCTGGGCTGCTGCCCACCAGGAACTCCTGCTCCCAAGACACCTGCTGCTTGGGCTCCTCGCAGCCATCACTGCCCGCCTCTAGCGGGCTGGGTCTAGGCGGTGGGGTCTTCTCCTGTTGGGTTACTGTGAGGGGAGAGGGGGAGGGTGTTATCACTAAAGGTGCCCACAGCCGACAACACTTAGCATGTCTCCAGACTCAGTGGTTTGAGTGGGATGGGGGAGGAGAGCATTTCTGTCAAAAGTGTCCTTCTTCCTTCCCCTGGAGCCCATGAGGCACACGCCACACTCAACACAGCCGACGTGCCCGGGATCCCATGACTCTCGCGTCTATACTTCCTCTTGATCTAGTCTTGGACCTTAGGACTACACATACTTTCCCAACAGGCTGCATTCTTGCAGGTCTCCAGCCTTTGCACATCTGTCCAGACCACCCTGATTGGGCTGGGCAACATCATCCCTGTGAAGCTTTCCAGAACCCCAATCCCTGACAATAGATTTCATCCAAATCTGACTTCTACACTTTCTGGAGGGTGAGGAAGGTAAATTCTTTTAATTTTTAAATTTTATTTATTTATTTTGAGACAGAGTCTCACTTTGTCACCCAGGCTGGAGTGCAATGGCGCAATCTCAGCTCATTGCAGCCTTGACCTCCTGGGTTCAAGCGATCCTCCTGCTTCAGCCTGCCAAGCACCTGGGACTACAGGTGAGCGCCACCACATCTGGCTAATAATTTTTTTTTTTTAAGAGATGGGGGTCTCATTTTGTCACCCAGGCTGGAGTACAGTGGCGTTATCATAGCTTACTGCTGCCTTGAACTCCTGGACTCAAAGGACCCCTCCAGCCTCAGCCACCTGAGTAGCTAGGGCTACAGACAGATGCATGCTATGACACCCAGCTAACAAAAAAAATTTTTAAGAGATGGGGTCTTGCTATGTTGCCCAGGCTGGTTATGAACTCCTAGGCTCAAGCGATCCTCCTGCTTCAGCCTCCCAAAGTGCTGGGATTACAGGCATGAGCCACCGTGCCCGTTCTAAAGGCCACCCCATCCCCTCAGAACTCGCCTCCCTTCTCAGTGCTCACAGAGCATTTACAGCCACGGTCCCACTCCTACTGCTGCCTGATACCTGCTCTTTGTGTACACAGACAGACCATAAGCTTTCACAGGGCATCAGCCCTTTCCAGTTCAGCAAAGAAGGCAGCCGTAGACCTGCATCAGCCTGGAAGCTCAGTGCTTTTACGAAGTGCCCATGATCCTTCACGGCTGCATCTCCCTCCTACCTTCCAGAGAGGATGGGACATAATTAAAACACAGGAGGCCCTAATACCTGGGGGCTGCATGGGAGAGGTGGTATGAGAAATAGGAGCCTCGGCTTGCATGGATACAAGAAGTGGTGTCTGAAAGAGATAACGAGATATGTCTTGTACGTATCTCTCATGCGACCATGGGCAGAAAACCTGACCTCTCAGTTGCAATCAGCTTTCTTCCCTACTAGTCTTCCAAAACAGCTCTCATCCAAGTCAGCAGTGCTAAACTCTGCAGTTAGTTTCTCAACTTTGTCCTCTGCCGATCACCTCTTCCATCTTGATTTTCATCACTTGCGTCTAGGGCATGACCTTCTGTTGGTTCTTCTTTTGCTTCCCTGGCACTCTTTCTCAGTTACGTGTGCTGGTTCTTCCTCATCTCTTCTCAATATTCCCTCCCTTCCTCTGGCTTGTTGCTGAAGAACCATCTCCCCTCACCAGAGCACCCTATTCCCCTTATGCTTCATCTCCAACACAGCACACGTCACCACCTGGCACTTGTTTTTGGGATGTTCACTGCCTGTCTCCTTACCACACCATTGAATCCATGACCACGGCCAGGCATGGTGGCTTATGCCTGAATCCCAGCACTTTGGGAGGCCAAGGCGGGTGATCACCTGAGGTTGAGAGTTCGAGACCAGCCCCACCAACATGGAGAAACCCCATCTCTACTGAAAATACAAAATTAGCTGGACGTGGTGGCACATGCCTGTAATCCCAGTTACTCTGGAAGCTGAGGCAGGAGAATCACTTGAACCCGGGAGGCAAAGGTTGCAGTGAGCCGAGATCGTGCCATTGCACTGCAGCTTGGGCAAAAAGAGCAAAACTCCGTCTCAAAAAAAAAAAAAAAAAAAAAATCCATGACCACACAGATTTCTGATGTTTTGCATCTGTATCTCTGGCATCTGTATCTCCTGGCATGTAGTGGCATTTAGTAATGTGTGATGAGGGACTGACTCGGTCTCCAACCTTCCATCACTGGAGTTTCCCAGAACTCAGTCCTTAGACACTTCTCTACTTCCTTCTCATCCCACTGTCTGCCTGCTGGCAATTTCCGTTTACGCCACTAGCCAGATACTCCCAAGAAATCCAGGCACACGTATCTGACTGCTTAGTTGAACTCTCCACCTGAATATGTCATAAATAGGCATCTCAAACTTAATCATATTCAAACTTTCACTCCCAGTCTCCCACGAGCACTGCAGCCTTCCCCATCTCGGAAAATAAGAAGGCTGTTTCTCCAGTTGCTCAGGTCAAAAACCTTGAATTCGATCTTCCTTTCTCCACTGAAATCTTTGCAGAAGTTTGTGCTGCCGGACCTTTGCACTTGCTATTCGGCTTGAAGTGCTCTTCCTGCAGATATCTGCAAGGTTGGCATCCTCAATTCCTTCGGGTCTGTGCTCAAAATTCACCTTATTAGAAAACCCTTTCTGAACCACTCGATATATCCAATTAAATACCCATTCCCCCTCTTTCTCCTTTTCCTGCTTTAGTGATCTCTGAACCATTTACTGCCACCTAACATACTATACATGAACCTATTTCTCTGTCTTTAGCCATTGGTATATATATGTTCTTCAAAAACAGGGTTTTGGTTGCTCTGTTTACTGCTACTACTTCCCAGCCTAAAAACACTAGCCTAAACAGCCTAAAGTAGATGTCCAGTGAATATTGGTTGAATGAATTCACCTGTCTATTCTCGCCCTAACAGTGGGGATAAGGCCACCCTTGCAGGGTTGAGAGGATTAACTGAGACAGCCTCTGACAATGCCCAATGCACACTCAATAAATATTAGCAGAAGTAGGAAAACAACCTGTCTTTTGGACTAAATGCTCCAAGAAGGGAGGTGACCTTTATTTCCTTCATGAATTTTATAACCCTTCCAGTTCCAAAAAGGATGACAGGCAATGCAGACAGACATCATTCTGTTCGGCTGAAGTTCAATGAATGGCCTTGCTGCTCTCAATCTCTTCTGGGTACTATCCCGCTTAAGAAAAGCGGGGTGGGAGAATGGAAAGATATTTGCATTTTCATGCATATTAACTCTCCCACAAAGATGGCTCTTTGTTTTCTTATGGTTTGCAAGCTCCTGAGGACTAGAAATCGGTGAAGCGGGAGGGGACAGCGAGTGTTCTGAGATTGTTCCTCCCATCCACTCCCAAAGCTAATCTCATTCTAGCACTGCACTGCTTTTCCAAACTAGCTGTTGTATGCAGTCCCATTCATCCCTTCTCTCCAGAACCTGACACCTGTGGCTCCTGCAAGTGGAAGGCCTGGGAATGGGGATGAAGCGGGGTGGTGGGCAGGAAAGCGTTATGCTCGGAGAGCCCTTAAAATTCTCCTGGAGGTCGGCAGCGGCGCCCGCCTGCAGTCTCCGGCCTAGAGGCTTCGCCGCCCCTCGGACTAGAACACAGCCCGGCCGTTGTGCTTGCCTCCGCCTCCGAGGCTGTGAGACGGCGGCCGCAACCACCTCAGCGCCTCTGGGGATCCGGCCTCCGGTGCTGGGCCCGGGAGAGGGGGCGCTTGGGCACCGGAAGATCCGGAGCGTGCGGGGCGTGGATCGAAGCCTCCAGACCCTGGGCGGGGGAAAGAGGGAGGGAGGGGGAAATCGAGGAGGCCTGAGCTTCTAAACCATGGTGGGGGAGGTGCAAGAGCGCGTCCTGGACCCAGATCCGAGAGGGAAACCTGGGCCCCTAGCTGAAGGGGGTGAGAAGGTGCCCGGGTCCCGGACCCCGACTGGGGAGGGACGGCCCCGGCCCGGGCCCCGCACCGTGACGCGGAAGTGGGATCCCCTCCATCCTCACCTCTGAGCATCGGCTCTGGCCGCGGAATTACGGCCACCACCATGGCCTCCTCCTCGTCCTCCCCTTCCTCGCATTTGAGCGTCACCTCGAAGCAGTCGAGTGCGGCGCCCTCGGCCTTTAGGGCCATGGTGCGGCCGTGGGCGATAGCGCTGGCCGGAGGACTGGCGCGCAGGCTTCGGCGCGCAGCCGGCAACCACCTCCCGCCTCCTGGCCGGAACAGCGCCGGGCCAGCCGCCCGCCCTGCGCAGCCACCTCCCCGCCGCCCGCCCGCCGGGCCTGCGACCGGCGCGTCCGGGCCTCCCCGAGACCTCGGCGCGTCGGGAGCCCGGGCGGGGAGGGCTCAATCCGGGGCCCCTGCCCCCCGCCGCTCCCTTTTATGGAGGCTCATTGTCGGCGCCCGCCCGGCCGGCCAGCGGCGGACCCGCCCCCGATGCCGCGCGGCCAATCGCGCGTGGCCCCGCCCCGGGCACGCGGCCCCGTTAGAATCCCTGGACCCGGGAGGCGGCGGGAAGGGCCGAGGGGACCCGGGGCCGCCCGGTGCGCAGAGGCAGAGGGGCCTCCGAAACCCGCAACGCGGGCGCCTCAGTCGGCGGGCCGAGCCCGGGGTTTCCCTCCATTAAGAAGTCAGTTGGGCGTTTCTGCTGGCGTGGAGAGCGCTACCAGGTGCCCTCGGATTTTGATCGGGAGTCGCTTTTGCCTTTCCGTGGACAAGCCTTCCTCCGCCAGCAGATGCCCCGGGCAGGAAGAGAAGCGGTGGGTGAGTGGAAAGGGCCTTGGTGTGGAAACGCAGAGACCGAATTCCTTCTCATCTGCCAGCTCTGTGGCCGTGGGCACATTATCTGTTTTCTTAGTCCGGCTCATCGTTTCTTTCAAAAACCATTTTGGACCCTTCTTGGAAGGCAAAGAAGAGGAGCGGAGTGGACTGTGAGCGGACGTAAACCACCCTGATGGGTATGATTTCCGTTTTTTACACGTGAGTCCAGAGATTTTGTGACCCTCTCCAAGGACACACAGCAATCCCTTGAGAGCCCCAAAACCAGAGTCCAGTTGCCATGACATTGCTGCCCTATAACCACACTCTGGGTGAGCTTTTACTTCTGTGACATGGAATGTGCATCTCCCTCTTCTATAGCAACCCTCATGAGATTTCAGCTCAGAAAATGCAAAATGTCTGACACTGAAAATCCATCTTTAAATGTCGTTATAGCAGACTAGACACAGTAGTATTCAGAATCGCGTAGTAGGATGGGGGTGTGAGAAGAGGTGTGAACTAGTCTATATGGATTGCAGTCAATTTTTTTATTTTTTATTTTTTTGAGACAGAGTGCAGTGGCGCCATCTCGGCTCACCACAACCTCCGCTTCCCAGGTTCAAGCGATTCTCCTGCCTCAGCCTCCCAGGTAGCTGGGACTACAGGCGCGTGCCACCATGCCCGGCTAATTTTTGTATTTTTAGTAGAGACGGGGTTTCACCATGTTGGCCAGGCTGGTCTTGATCTCTTGACCTCATCATCCGCCTGCCTCGGCCTCCCAATGTGGGATTACAGGCATGAGCCACCGCGCCCAGCCTTGCAGTCTATTTTTAAAGGAATTATTTTGTTATGCGCAAGTGTATCTGATATTTTAAAGGTTTTACAACAAAGGTATTACCAAGCCTGTTTAACTATTTCTACTGAATGGTCATTCTCTACCATTTGCTACAGATCCCTTCCGTGCCCCTCTGCTCTGCTCTGTATTGCAGTGGGCTGAGTCTTGTGGGGGGCAGTTTCTCAGGCTCCCAGAGCATCTGGCTTCAGGCTTCGTTTTAGCCAATGGGAGGCAGTGGCAGGAGAAGAGAAGGCAGGAGGAAAGAAAAAGCCAGGTTATTTCTTCTCTTTTTCTCTCTTGCCCAGGCTCAGGTGACATCTCCAGCAGCAGATGAGGCCTCTCTGTGGCTCCCGCTCATGGATAGGTAGCTGTGGTCCCAACATCTGTAGGGTGATCCATGCCCCGGGCTCTATTCAGTCCACCTCCTCTTTTTGTCCCTGCAGGTTAGGAGTTGTGGGCAGCTTCTTGCTTTTGCTAATCTCTGTACTGCCTCTCTCTGTCCCCTGCTGGGCTTTCCAGACCTCCCTGTTAACCCCTGTTAATCGTGTCACCAAAACCTTGCATTACATTCTCTCTGTTTTCACTACTTAAAGTGGTTACCTCCTGGCGGGGCGCAGTGGCTTACAACGGTAATCCCAGCAGTTTGGGAGGCCGAGGCAGGTGGATCACTTGAGGTCAGGAGTTCGAGACCAGCCTGGCCAACATGGTGAAACCCCGTCTCTACCATAAAAAAAAAAAGAAAAAAGAAAAAAGAAATTAGCCCGGCATGGTGGTGTGTGCCTGTAATCCCAGCTACTTAGGAGGCTGAGTCAGGAAGATCGCTTGACCCAGGAAGCGCAGGTGAGCCAAGATTGTGCTGCTGCACTTGACTCCAGCCTGGGCGACAGAGCTAGACTGTCTAAAAAAAAAAGTGGTTCCTATTTTCCTGGTTGAACCTTGAGTGATACAACCAGTATTGTACCACCCAATTAGTAGACATTATTTCTTTTGGGTCATATTATTCTCAGCTTAGAGCAGGAAGTTGACGCTTAAAGGGTTAGATTACTTGCCCAAGGTAATACAGCAAGAATCTTATTTCATCCAACCTAGAGTGAATATTTCCCCCACATTTTATTTATTTTTTATTTTTTATTTTTGAGATGGAGCCTGGCTGTGTCTCCCAGGCTGGAGTGCAGTGGCGCAATCTTGGCTCACTGCAAGCTCCGCCTCCCAGGTTCACGCCATTCTCCTGCCTCAGCCTCCCGAGTAGCTGGGACGACAGGCACCTGCCACCAAGCCCGGCTAATTTTTTGTATTTTCAATAGAGATGGGGTTTCACCGTGTTAGCCAGGATGGTCTCCATCTCCTGACCTCGTGATCCACCTGCCTCGGCCTCCCAAAGTGCTGGGATTACAGGCGTGAGCCACCGCGCCCAGCTTCTCCCACATTTTAATATCCCTCAAATGGCGATGCTTTCTATAATCAACATCAATGTGAAGTTTAGGACTGAAGTTTAGGACTATCAAGAAAGTGAAAGATGGCTTTTCTGGCATTCAGATTGTGCCGTTACCAGCAGAAGGTAAGCTATGTTTAGAATGAGACGTAGATGAAGCCACTTCATGACCACAAAGTGACTTCGCCTTTTTTTTTTTTTTTTTTTTTTTTTTTTGAGGTGGAGTCTCACTCTGTCGCCCAGCCTGGAGCACAGTGGTGCAATCTCAGCTCACTGCAACCTCCACCTCCCGGGCTCAAGCAATTCTCTGCCTCAGCCTCCCAAGCAGCTGGGATTACAGGCGCCTGCCACCACACTTGGCTAATTTTTGTATTTTTAGTAGAGTCGGGGTTTCACCATCTTGTCCAGGCTGGTCTTGAACTCCTGACCTTGTGATCCTCCCACCTCGGCCTCCCAAAGTGCTGGGATTACAGGCGCGAGCCACTGCTCCTGGCCTTTTTTTTTTTTTTTTAAACGGAGTTTTGTTCTTGTTGCCTAGGCTGGAATGCTATGGCGTGATCTCAGCTCACTACAACCTCTGCCTCCCAGGTTCAAGATTCTCCTGCCTCAGCCTCCCGAGTAGCTGCCATCACGCCTGGCTAATTTTGTATTTTTAGTAGAGATGGGGTTTCTCCATGTTGGTCAGGCTGGTCTCAAACTCCCGACCTCAGGTGATCTGCTCGTCTCGGCCTCCCAAAGTGCTGGGATTATAGGCGTGAGCCATTGCTCCCGGCCGACTTTGCCTTTTTTAAAAAAAAAAGAATTTTTTTTTTTTTTTAGAGATAGAGTTTCACCATGTCCAGGCTGGACTCAAGCAATCCACCTGCCTCAGCCTCCCAAAGTGCTGGAATCACAGGTGTGCGCTACTGTGCCCGGCCTGACTTCACCTTTTTTGGAGCAATTGCTACTTCTCTTTAGCAAAAATTACTCTAGTCCAGGCTGAGCGTGGTGGCTTATACCTGTAATCTCAGCACTTTGGGAAGCCAAGGCAGGCTGATCACTTGAACCCAGGAGGCGGAGGTTGTAGTGAGTTGAGATTGCACCACTGCAATCCAGCCTGGGTGATAGAGCGAGACTCCATCTCCAAAAAAAAAAAAAAAAAAAGATACCCAGTTTCTGAACTGCCCCCGTTTCTTGACAGCATTCAATCCTGAACCAGTTCCATTTCCCTAATTCCTCCATAGAACTATGGGAACAAGGCCAAATTTAAGGATTTTCCAGAGGGTGCCCTGAGGGTTTCCCTGGGATGTATTCTCCTTCACTGCAGCAAATTAAACCTAATTTTGGTTACAGGTGTGTTCCTGGTGGTCCTTGGTCACAGGGCTTTGACAACCCCAACCAATTTATTTTGCCTACATTTTCATTTTTATGTATATGAAGAGTGATATATCATGAAAACCTGTTAAAATATCAACAAATCTAGGGCCGGGTGCAGTGGCTCACACCTATAATCCCAGCACTTTGGGAGGCCAAGGCGGGTGGGTCACTTGAGGCCAGGAGTTCGCAACCAGCCTGGCTAACATGTCCAAACCCAGTTGCTACAAAAAATACAAAAATTAGCTGGGTGGCCGGGCGCGCCTGTAATCCCAGCACTTTGGGAAGTCAAGGCGGTTGGATCACCTGAGGTTAGGAGTTCGAGACCACTGTGGCCAACATGGTGAAACCCTGTCTCTACTAAAAATGCAAACAATTAGTCGGGCGTGGTGGTGGGCACCTGTAATCCCAGCTACTCAGGAGGCAGAGGCAGGAGAATCGCCTGAACCCAGGAGGCGCAGGTTGCAGTGAGCTGAGATTGTGCCATTGTACTCCAGCCTGGGCAACAAGAGGGAAACTCCATCTCAAAAAAAAAAAAAAAAAACAAATTGCCAGGCACAGTGGCTCATGCCTCTAATCCCAGCACTTTGAGAGGCTGAGGCAGGGGAATCACCTGAGGTCAGAATTTTGAGACCGTCCTGGCTAACATGGTGAAACCCCATCTCTATTAAAAGTACAAAAAATCAGTCGGGTCTAGTGGTGGGCACCTGTAATCCCAGCTACTCAGGAGGCTGAGGCAGGAGAATCACTTGAACCCAGGAGGTGGAGCTTGCAGTGAGCTGAGATTGGGCCATTGCACTCCAGCCTAAGCAACGAGCAAAACTCCGGCTCAAAAAAAAAAAAAAAAGGCCGGGCGCGGTGGCTCACGCTTGTAATCCCAGCACTTTGGGAGGCCGAGGCAGGTGGATCACGAGGTCAGGAGATCGAGACCATCCTGGCTAACACGGTGAAACCCCATCTCTACTAAAAATACAAAAAATTAGCCGGGCTTGGTGGCAGGCGCCTGTAGTCCCAGCTACTCGGGAGGCTGAGGCAGGAGAATGGCGTGAACCTGGGAGGTGGAGCTTGCAGTGAGCTGATCTCGCGCCACCACACTCCAGCCTGGGCGACAGAGTGAGACTCCATCTCAAAAAAAAAAAAATTAGCTTGGTGTGGTGGCGTGCCCCTGTAATCCCAGCTACTCTGATGTCTGAGGCATGAGAATTGCTTGAATCTGGGAGTTGGAGGTTGCAGTGATCTGTGATTGTGCTACTACTCCTGCCTCGGTGACAGGGCAAGACTCTGTCTCAAAAAAAAAAAGAAAAAAAATCTGCAAGTCTTAAAGAGCTCTTTTTTTGTTGTTGTTGGGACAGACTCTCACTCTATCTCCCAGGCTGGAGTACAGTGGCACGATCTCGGCTCACTGCAACCTCCGCCTCCCAGGTTTCAGTGATTCTCCCACCTCAGCCTCCTGAGTACCTGGGATTACAGGCGTCTGCCATCACACCCGGCTAATTTTTTGTGTTTTTAGTAGAGATGGGGTTTCACCATGGTGGCCAGGCTGATCTTGAACTCCTGATCTCAAGTTATCCGCCTGCCTTGGTCTCCCAAAGTGCTGGGATTACAGGCATGAGCCACTGCACTGGCCCTAAAAGAGCTCTTTTAATTTTTTTTTTTTTTGAGGCAGAGTCTTGCTCTGTTGCTCATGCTGCAGTGCAGTGGCGCTATCTTGGCTCACTGCAACTTCCGCCTCCTGGGTTCAAGCAATTCTCCTGTCTCAGCCTCCTGAGTAGCTGGGATTACAGGCATGTGCCACCATGCTCAGCTAATTTTTGTAATTTTAGTAGAGACGAGGTTTCAACATGTTGGCCAGGCTGGTCTTGAACTTCTGACTTTGAGTGATCTACCCACCTCGGCCTTCCAAAGTGATAGGATTACAGGCATGAGCCACCGAGCCTGGCCAAAAGAGCTCTTTTAATGACCATAAAATAAAATTCCAAGTGATAAGAAATCATTGTCATAGTTTAGCAGTATTTTTTTCCTTGGGGATACATAAAATAATGGTTCATCTTGCAACCCATGATGTCCTAGATTTAATGAAATGTGGCTAGTTGCTAAGCCAGGACCCAACCCTAGCTCTGTCTATCCCCTGTCCTTGCTCTTAAACACTACAATGCTTAGATGAAGAAACCAAATCAAACAACAAGGAAGTCACAGAAGCAAATTGGTCGGCCTGCAAAGCCAGGCCTTCTGCCTTGCATACCTGCTCTGCTGAGTAAACCTTCTCTGCGCTGAGCTCTGAGGGAAGACTCCAGACCATCTTCAGTGGAGTTATTAGGAATTCCAGGAATTCTCCTCCACCAGCTACACAGCTACATAGAAAGTGCCAAATACAGGAATCGAATTTTTGTTTGTTCGTTTGTTGTAGAGGCAGAGTCTGGCTCTGTCACCCAGGCTGGAGTACAGTGGCGAAATCATAGCTCACCACAGCCTCGAACTCCTGGGCTCAAGTGATCCTCCTGCCTTAGCCTCCCAAAGTGCTGGGATTACAAGTGTGAGTCACTGTGCCTGGCCAAGAATTGGAATTTATTTATTTATTTAATTTATTATTATTATTATTATATATTTTTGAGGTGGAGTCTTGCTCTGTCGCCCGGGCTAGAGTACAGTGGCGTGATCTCTGCTCACCGCAACCTCTGCCTCCTGGGTTCAAGCAGTTCTCCTGCCCTAACCTCCCGAGCAGCTAGGATTACAGGTGCGCTCTACCATGCCCAGCTAATTGTTTTTTTTTTTTGAGACGGAGTCTCGCTCTGTCACCCAGGCTGGAGTGCAGTGGCATGATCTTGGCTCACAGCAAGCTCTGCCTCCCAGGTTCACGCCATTCTCCTGCCTCGCCTCCCAAGTAGCTGGGACTACAGGCGCCCGCCACCACACCTAGCTAATTTTTTTGTATTTTTAGTAGAGATGGGGTTTCACCGTGTTAGCCAGGATGGTCTTGATCTCCAGACCTCGTGATTCACCCACCTCAGCCTCCCAAAGTGCTGGGATTACAGGCGTGAGCCACCGCACCTGGCTAATTGTATTTTTAGTAGAGATGAGGTTTCACCATGTTGGCCAGGCTGGTCTGGAACTCCTGACCTCGTGATCCACCTGCCTCGGCCTCCCAAAGTACTGGAATTACAGGCGTGAGCCAATGCGCCTGGCCCCATTTTGTATTTTTATAGAGACAGGGTTTCCCTATGTTGCCCAGGCTGGTCTCAAACTCCTGGGCTTAAATGATCCTCCCACCTCAGCCTCACAAAGTGCTGGGATTATAGGCATGAGCTACTGCGCCTAGCCAGGAATCTTAATTGTTGAGACAGCTCCCTGTGGAGGAGAGAGGGTAGACCCTTACTAATCTAAGTTATGTCTGTAACTCGTCTTTTGACTTAGTGAATTTGGCCTTGAGACATGAGATTCCTAGGATGGGGCAGGACGGACTGGAAACAGGAAGAGTGGAGAACCAACGGCTTCTGTCCCAGCAAATAGTTGCTCCAGGCCACTCTCCATGGTGTCCCCTAGGCTGGAGGCCCAAGCTGGAGGAAGCATTTCCTTTTGGCACAGTTATTGTTGGTAGCATTTTAGGACCCCTGTGACAAGCTGAGACAGCGAGTGGACTGCCTCAAGTGGGAATAGCTGTGGTGATACTGAAATATGGGGGCCGGGCGCGGTGGCTCATGCCTATAATCCCAGCACTTTGGGAGTCTGAGGCAGGCGGATCACGAGGTCAGGAGTTTAAGAGCAGCCTGGCCAATATGGTGAAACCTCATCTCTACTAAAAATACAAAAATTAGCCGGGCCGGGCGTGGTGGTTGCAGGACCAGTTTTTGTCCATCTTTATAGTTGCAGCATCAGCCCAGAATCTGTGGTGTTAGCACCAGCTCGGTGACCACACTTTAGGGTTCTTGTTGCAGAACTCTCAATCTAAACTAGCTCAAGGTCGGGCGTGGTGGCTTATGCCTGTAATCCCAGCAGTTTGGGGAGGCTGAGGTGGGTGGATCACCTGAAGTCAGGAGTTCCAGACCAGCCTGGACAACAAGACAAAACCTCATCTCTATTAAAAATAACAAAAATTGGCTGGGCGCAGTGGCTGACGCCTGTAACCCCAGCAATTTGGGAGGCCGAGGTGGGCAGATCACAAGGTCAGGAGTTTGGGACCATCCTGGCTAACACGGTGAAACCCCGTCTCTACTAAAAATACAAAAATTAGCTGGGTGTGGCGGCAGGCGCCTGTAGTCCCAGCTACTCGGGAGGCTGAGGCAGGAGAATCGCTTGAACCCGGGAAGTGGAGATTGCAGTGAGCCAAGATCGTGCCACTGCACTCTAGCCTAGGCGACTCTGTCTCAAATAAATAAATAAATATACTAGCTTGAACAAAATGGGGGATTTATTGGCTCATGGAACTCAAGGAAGGGCTGAATGCCTAATTGTGGGAAGGGCAGGGATACAGGCCGACTTTGGGAATAACCGGACCCAGGACATAAATGCTACCAGGACGTTCTTTTCACCCCCAGTCTCTGCCTCTGTTTGTGTACATCAGCCATACTCTCTTTCCTGCAGCCTGTCTTTTTCCACATGGCAGGAGATGGGCCACTAATTCCCACAGACTAGCTTCTAGCTCTGTACATTTCAAACCTTGTTTCTCCTCCTCTGTCCACGTGTGTGTTCAATGCTAGGCACTGTTTACATCCTCGTATCACCAAATGACTTTCTGCCCTGCACGTTGGTGTAATAAAATGAGGTGAGTCAGCTTGGTGGGCATAGAAGAATTCCTGGAAGCTGTTCCTACTTTTTTGTTAAAGTATCCTGTATTGTCTGATATTTTTGCTTTTATAATCAGAATTTAAAATGTCATTTCTACTTTTAAAGAAAAGACCCGGCTGGGCATGATCCAGCACTTTGGGAAGTCAAGGTGGGTGGATCACTTGAGGTCAGGAGTTCGAGACCAGCCTGGCCAACATGGTGAAACCCCGTCTCTACTCAAAATAACAAAAATTAACCGGGTGTGGTGGTGAGTGCCTGTAATCCCAGCTACTTGAGAGGCTGAGGCAGAAGAATCGCTTGAACCTGGGAAGTGGAGGTTGCAGTTAGCCAAGATTGTGCCACTGCACTCCAGCCTGGGCAACAAAGCGAGACTCCGTCTTGAAAAAAAAAAAGACCCTATCACACCTGTAATCCCTGCACTTCGGGAGGCCCGAGGCGGGTGGATCACCTGAGGTCAGGAGTTTGAGACCAGCCTGGCCAACATGATGAAACCCCGTCTCTACTAAAAATACAAAGAATTAGCCGGGCATGCTGGCACGCGCCTATAATCCCAGCTACTCAGAAGGCTGAGGCAGGAGAATCGCTTGAACCCAGGAGGTGGAGGTTGCGGTGAGCCAAGATTGTGCCACTGCACTCCAGCCTGGGCAACAAGAGCAAAACTCCATCTCAAAAAAACCCCCCAAAAACAAAAAAACACAAGACGCTAATGCAGCAGAATTAGACAAAATAGATCGATTCTTATCTTTTTATGTGTGTTTATCTCACTCTGTCTCTCAGGCAGAGTGGCACGAATGTGGCTCACTGCAGCCTCAACCTCCTGGGCTCAAGCAATTCTCCCACCTCAGCCCCCTTAGTAGCTGGGACTACAGGCACATCCCACCACGTCCAGCTAATTTTTGTATTTTTTTGGTAGAGGCAGGGTTCTGCAATATTCTGCCACTTGAACTGCTGAGCTCAAGTGATCCTCCCACCTCGGCTTCCCAAAGTGCTAGGATTACAGGCGTGAGTCACTGTGCCTGGCCTGATGGATCCTTCTTGACCTGCTCTCTAAAGGTCTCATAAAGCAAGAATGGCAACCATTTGTTCTGAGTTGGTTGCTTATTGTTTCCAGCTATCCCACCCCCTCCTATAATTAGATTATATGTCCAGCCACATTACCTTGCTTTTCAGTGCCTCAAATAAGACAGTGAGGCCGGGCGCGGTGGCTCACGCCTGTAATCCCAGCACTTTGGGAGGCCGAGGTGGGCGGATCACGAGGTCAGGAGATCGAGACCATCCTGGCTAGCACGGTGAAACCCCGTCTCTACTAAAAATACAAAAAATTAGCCGGGCGTGGTGGCAGGCGCCTGTAGTCCCAGCTACTCGGGAGGCTGAGGCAGGAGAATGGTGTGAACCCGGGAGACAGAGGTTGCAGTGAGCCGAGATTGCACCACTGCACTCCGGCCTGGGCAACAGAGCGAGACTCTGTCTCAAAAAAATAAGAAAAAAAAAAAAAAAAAAAAGAGTGAATATTTCCCCACCCTCGTGACTGTGGGTGTGGCCATGTGACTTGCCTTGGCCAATGGGGCGTGAACAGACATGAAGTAAGCGATATCGTAGCTGAGGCATTGTAGTAATTGTATGGTGTGTGCTTGGTTTCTAGTGCGTGTGGCATCCATCCAAGAACAGCATGCCCTGGGGAAATGCTGCTTCTTCAGCTTGGGTCCTGGAATGAGAGACACCTGGAGTAGACTGGAACCTAACTCACAGTCAGGAGCCAAGTACAGTTGAGCCCAGCTGGCCTAGTACAGCCATAGTTGACCTACAGACCTATAAGCAAGAAATGTTTGCTGCCATAAATGACTAAGTTCCAGGGTTGTTTGTTACACAGCATTGCCACAGCAAAAAGCTGACTAATACTCCAGACACTGCATTCTCTCCCCAAATCCCGCCCCCCGACTTTTTTAAAAATTTTATGGGCCTGGCAGGCCAGGCGCAGTGGCTCACACCTGTAATCCCAGCACTTTGGGAGGCCTACATGCGTGGATCACCTGAGGTCAGGAGTTTAAGACCAGCCTGGCCAAGATGGTGAAACCCCGTCTCTACTAAAAATACAAAAATTAGCTGGGCATGATGGCGAGCACCTGTAATCCCAGCTACTCGGGAGGCCGAGGCAGAGAGAAATGCTTAAAACCCAGAAGGCGGAGGTTGCAGTGAGCTGAGATCATGCCACTGCACTCCAGCTTGGGCGATAGAGCAAGACTCCGTCTCAAAAAAAAAAAAAAAAAAAGTATGGGCCTGGCGTGGTGGCTCACACCTGTAATCCCAGCACTTTGGGAGTCCGAGGTGGGCGGATCACCTGAGGTCACGAGGTCGAGACCAGCGTGTCCAACATGGTGAAACCCTGTCTTTACTAAAAGTAAAAAAAAATCAACTGGGCGTGGTGGCAGGCGCCTGTAATCCCAGCTACTCAGGAGGCTGAGGTAGGAGAGTCTCTGCTTGAACCCAGGAGGCAAAAGTTGCAGTAAGCCGAGATTGAGACACTGCACTCCAGCCTGGGCGACAGAGAGAGACTCCCATCTCAAAAATTAAATACATAAATAAATACATAAATAAATTTTATGGAGATAAGAGTGGTACCAGGGAGACCTCCCAGTTTGCCCAGCATTGAGAGGTTTCCCAGAATTTGAGACTTTTTATTTTTTTTATTTTTTATTTTTATTTTATTTTATTTTATTTTTTTTGAGGTGGAGTCTCGCTCTGTTCCCCAGGCTGGAGTGCAGTGGCGCGATCTTGGCTCACTGCACGCTCCGCCTCCCGGGTTCACGCCATTCTCCTGCCTCAGCCTCCTGAGTAGCTGGGACTACAGGCACCCGCCACCACGCCCGGCTAATTTTTTGTATTTTTAGTAGAGATGGGGTTTCACCATGTTAGCTAGGATGGTCTTGATCATCTGACTTCGTGATCCGCCCGCCTCAGCCTCCCAAAGTGCTGGGATTACAGGTATGAGCCACCACGCCCGGCCTGAGACTTTCAGGTTTTAAAAAACAGCTTTATTGAGATACAATTTATATTCCCATATACCTTGTTCACTTAATGTGCATATCAATATTTTTTAGTATATTCACAGGGTTGTGAAATTATCACAGCAATCTTATTTTAGAATATTTTCCTCCCTTTTAAAATGAACCTCATACCCATTAGCAGTCACTCCTCACTCTTCTCCCTCGACCCCAATTCCTAAGCAACCACTAACCTACTTTCTGTCCCTATAAATTTGTGTATTCTGGACCTTCTGTATACATGGGATCATATAATATGTGGGCATTTTGTGACTGGCGTTTTTAAATTAGCACAGTATTTTCTAGGTCTATCTACATTGTAACATGTATCAGTTCTTCATTTCTTTCCTTCCTTCCTTCCTTCCTTCCTTCCTTCCTTCCTTCCTTCCTTCCTTCTTTCCTCAGATGATCTGCCCACCTCACCCTCCCAAAGTGTTGGGATTACGGGCGTAAGCTACCCTGCCCGGCCCCTTTCTTTCTTTTTCTTTTTCTCTTTTCTTTTCTTTCCCTCCCTCCCTTCCTTCCTCCCTCCCTCCTTTCCTTCCTTCCTTCTTTTTCCTTTTCTTTCTCCTTTTTTTGAGACAGAGACTCACTCTGTTGCTCAGGCTGGAGGTACAGTGGTGTGATCACAGATCACTGCAGCCTTGACTTCCTTGGCTCGGGTGATCCTCCTACCTCAGCCTCCTGGGTAGCTAGGACTACGAGTGCACGCCGCCATGCCCGGCTAATTTAAAAAAAATTTTTTGTAGCACGGGATCTCACTGTGTTGCTCAGGCTAGTCTTGACTTCCCTGTGCTCAAGTGATCCTCCCGTCTCAGCCACCCTAAGTGTTGGGATTATAGGTGTGAGCCACTGTGCCTGGCTTCATTTCTTTTTATTTCTGGATAATATTTGATAGTATGTATATATAATGTTTTACTTCCATTCATCAGTGATGGACATCAGGTTGTTTCCACTTTTTGGCTGTTGTGAATAGAGCTGCTATGAACATTTATGTACAAGTTTTTGTTTGAACATCTGTTTTTTTCAATTATTCTGGGTATATGCCTGAGAATGGGATTGCTGAGTGATATGGTAATTCTGTTTAACTTATTGGAGAACTGCCAAACTCTTTTCCACAGCTGCTGCATCATACACTCTCACCAGTAGTGTGAGAGAAATCCTATTTCTCCACATCCTTGTCAACACTTGTTATTGCCCGTCGTTTATATTACAGCCATCCTGGTGGGGGCACAGAGATACCTCATCGTGGTTTTGATTTGCATTTCCCTGTTGACTAATGACATCAGACACCTTTCATGTGCTTTTTTTTTTTTTTTTTTGGTCATTTGTATATCTTTAGAGAAACATCTGTTGAAATCCTTTGCCCATTTAAAAAATTAGATTATTAGTCTTTATATTATCAAGTTGTAAAGAGTTCTTTATATATTCTGCATATTAGACCCTTATCAGATATATGATACGGAAATGTTTTCTCCCATTCTGTGGGTTGTCTTTTCACTCTCTATGATTTGCAGCACAAAAGTTTCTAATTTTGATGTCCAATTTCCAGTGTATCTAGTTTTTTTTTTCTTTTTTGAGATGGAGTTTCGCTCTTTCACCCAGGCTGGAGTTAAGTGGCGTGATCTCGGCTCACTGCAACTTCCACCTCCCGGGTTCAAGCGATTCTCCTGCCTCAGCCTCCTGAGTAGCTGGGATTACAGGCGCCTGCCACCACATCCAGCTAATTTTTGTATTTTTAGTAGAGACAGGGTTTCACCATGTTGGCCAGGTTGGTCTGAAACTCCTGACCTCAGGTGATCTTCCCGCCTCCGCCTCCCAAAATGTTGGGATTACAGTCGTGAGCCACCGCGCCCAGTCTGGTTTTTCTTTTGTTACTTGTTCTCTTGGTGTTGTATCTACCAATTCCTTTGCTCACAGGAGACACTCTAATCAGTTATGGTATTCTTTCTCACTGAACCCAGATGCCACTTACCTTGAAATTTTTCTCAGCACTGTGTGGTTAAAAGCCCCAATTCTCTCTGGGCGCAGTGGTTTACACCTGTAATCCCAGCACTTTGGAAGGCCAAGGCGGGTGGATCATGAGGTCAGGAGTTCAAGACCAGCCTGGCCAAGATGGTGAAACTCCGTCTGTACTAAAAATACAAAAAATTAGCCTGGCATGGTGGCATGCGCCTGTAATCCCAGCTACTCCTGAGGCTGAGGCAGAGAATTGCTTAAACCTGGAGGGGAGGAGGTTGCAGTGAGCCGAGATCGCGCCACTACACTCCAGCCTGGGTGACAGAGTGAGACTCCGTCTCAAAAAAAAAAAAAAGCCCCAATTCTAGGCCAGGCGTGGTAGCTCACGCCTGTAATGTTAGCACTTTGGGAGGCCAAGGTGGGCAGATTGCCTGAGGTTGGGAGTTAGAGACCAGCCTGGCTAGCATGGTGAAACCCCGTCTGTACTAAAAATACAAAAATTAGCCAGGCATTGTGGCAGGCGCCTGTAATCCCTGCCACTCGGGAGGCTGAGGCTGGAGAATCGCTTGAACCCAGGAGGTGGAGGTTGCAGTGAGCCAAGATCCCGCTATTGCACTCCAGCCTGGGCAACTGAGGAAGACTCCGTCTCAAAAACAAACAAACAAAAAAACACCCAAACAAATTCTAGAGAAGAACTGAGCGGGTGCAAATCCCCACTAGTGCCATCACTTAATGGTGGTGGGGTTTTTTTGGTTTTGTTTCTTTTTTTTTTTTTTTTTTTTTTTTTTTGAGACGGAGTCTCGTTCTGTCGCCCAGGCTGGAGTGCAGTGGCGCAATCTCGGCTCACTGCAAGCTCCGCCTCCCGGGTTCACGCCATTCTCCTGCCTCAGCCTCTCCGAGTAGCTGGGACTACAGGCGCCCGCCACCACGCCCGGCTAATTTTTTGTATTTTTAGTAGAGACGGGGTTTCACCGTGTTAGCCAGGATGGTCTCGATCTCCTGACCTCGTGATCCGCCCGCCTCGGCCTCCCAAAGTGCTGGGATTACAAGCGTGAGCCACCGCGCCCGGCCTGGTTTTGTTTCTTACCTCTGGGTCACTTTACCCATTAAACAAAATGTTGGGTGTAGGTGAGAGAGATTGAGAAGGGGAATAGCAGAGGAAGGTAATAAATATAGCTGGTCCTACACATCTTCTTGTGATGGATTGGTCTTAATGGAGGGCCCATGCAGGGCTGAGAGCTGGAAGAAGTAGAGTATATGGGAAATCTCTTGTGCATTACTTCAAATCCTCTTGGCCGTACCTCTTTGTGTGTGTGTGTGTGTGTGTGTGTGTGTGTGTGTGTGTGTGTAGGTATGAGATATGAGATGGTGTCGGGCACTGTGGCTCATGCCTGTAATCCCAGCACTTTGGGAAACCGAGACGGGTGGATCACGAGGTCAGGAGATCGAGACCATCCTGGCTAACACGGTGAAACCCCGTCTCTACTAAAAATACGAAAAATTAGCCGGGCGTGGTGGCGGGTGCCTGTAATCCCAGCTACTTGGGAGGCTGAGGCAGGAGAATCGCTTGAACCTGGGAAGCGGAGCTTGCAGTGAGCGGAGATCGTGCCACTGCACTCCAACCTGGGCGACAGAGTGAGACTCTGTCTGAAAAAAATAAAAACAAAAATAAAAAATGAGATATGGACAGAGTTTCGTTCTTGCTGCCCAGGCTGGAGTGCAATGGCGCAATCTTGCCTCACTACAACCTCCGCCTCCTGGGTTCAAGTGATTCTCCTGCCTCAGCCTCCCAAGTAGCTGGGATTACAGGCGCAAACAACCACGCCTGGCTAATTTTTTTATATTTTTAGTAGAGATGGCATTTCAACATGTTGGCCAGGCTGGTCTCCAACTCCTGACCTCAGGTGATCTGCCCGCCTCGGCCTCCCAAAGTACTGGGATTACAGGCGTGAGCCACAGTGCCCAGCCCATGCCTCTTTTTCAAGCCACAGCTGCTACCGCCAGTTCTATGCAGGTTCTGCTGCCTTAGCATGGGTGCAGTGTGATTGCACCTGGGCCACACCTGGTGCCTCTTGCTTTTTGCCCTGGAGCTTCTCTGATACCTCAGTGTGGGACTCTCCTGCTCAACGCTAGCACATGTACATTCTAGAAGTGGCAGAATCGATGCCTTGGGGCCATCACTGACTGATGGGGATGGGAGCTAATGAATAAGTCCTTACGGATTTTGTCCTCCAGTTTGTTTCCTAGAAGTATTCCAAAAGAGAGGGTAAAGGATGCTGAACAGGATAAACCACAGCTGTCTGCCTTTTCTACTAATTCAGACTCTATAGAAGGATTCTAGGAATTATATTTACAACAAATAGAGGTCAGGGATCCCCAAACCCAGGGCTGCAGACCAGTATGGGTCTGTCACCTGTTAGGAACTGGGCACACAGCAGGTGATCGGGGGGTGAGCCATTACCACCTAAGCTTTGCCTCCTTTCGGATCAGCAGTAGCAGTAGATTCTTATAGGAGCATGAACCCTATTGTAACTGCACATTTGAGGGATCTAGGTTGCATGTTCTTTATGAGAATCTAATGCCTGATGATCTGAGGTGGAAGAGTTTCGTCTCGAAGCCATTGGCCCCCCCACCCTACGTCCCCCTAACCCTGTCCATGGAAAAATTGTCTTCCACGAAGCCAGACCCTGGTGCCAAAAAGGTTGGAGACCACTGCTATAGGTGATTCCCATGAACACTAATGTTTGGAAAACATGGAATTATGGCATTTTCAGAAGGAATTTACATTATAAAAGAGGCAGAGATTACAATTCAGTCTCACTTAGCCATTCATTCCCTTGTAGCATGCAGTAAAGCAGTACATCTCTTGATCTTCTCAAGGATGGCATCTTCATGGATTCTTCTCCTCTTCTGGTCCTCAGGTTCACCCTGCATGTGTCCATGAACTTCCTTCCTAGTCTCTAAGGAAGGCAACTTCTCTCTTCCTAAGGAAGACTCCACCCCTTTCCACAGGAGGAGGTTTTGCTTCTGGGTTCCTTCCTATATCCTGTTGTCTAGAGCTGTGTACTGGGTTTCAGCCAACAGGGCACTGATGTTCACTTCCTGCCAGCCCAGCAAGCTGCAGGTGGTGACAGGCATCAAGAACCCAGAGCAATGGCCAGGTGCGGTGGCTCACGCCTGTAATCCCAGCACTTTGGGAGGCCGAGGCAGGCAGATCACTTGAGGTCAGGAGTTTGAGACCAGCCTGGCCAACATGGCGAAACACCGTGTCTACTAAAAGTATAAAAATCATCTGGGCGTGGTGGTGCACACTTGTAATCCCAGCTACTGGAGAGGCTGAGGCTGGAAAATTGCTTGAACCCGGGAGGTGGAGGTTGCAGTGAGTGGAGATGGTGCCACTGCACACCAGCTTGGGTGACAGAGTGAGATTCTGTCTGAAAAAAAAAGGCTAGGCACGGTAGCTCACGCCTGTAATCCCAGCACTTTGGGAGGCCGAGGTGGATGGATCACCTGAGGTCAGGAGTTCAAGACCAGCCTGGCCAACATTGTGAAACCCCATCTCTACTAAAAATACAAAAAACATTACCTGGGCGTGGTGGTGGGTGCCTGTAATCCCAGCTACTCGGGAGGCTGAGTCAGGAGAATCGCTTGAACCCAGTAGGCAGAGGTTGCAGTGAGCCGAGATCACGCTATTGTACTCCAGCCTGAGCAACAAGAGCAAAACACTGTCTCAAAAAAAAAAAAAAAAAAAAAAAAGCAGGTATGGATTTATGATACCTCCAAGGCCCAGGAAGTACAGGAAGAAATAATAACTATTAGAAAAGTCCAGGTGGGGCACAGTGGCTCACACCTGTAATCCCAGCACTTTGGGAGGTTGAGGCAGTTGGCTCACAAGGTCAGGAGTTCGAGACCAGCCTGGCCAAGATGGTGAAACCCCGTCTCTACTAAAAATACAAAAAATTAGCTGGGTGTGGTGGCAGGCGCCTATAATCCCAGCTACTCAGAAGGCTGAGGTAGAGAATTGCTTGAACCCGGGAGGTGGAGGTTGCAGTGAGCCGAGATTGCGCCACCGCACTCCAGCCTGGGCGACAAAGCAAGACTCCATCTCAAAAAAAAAAAAAAAAAAGACACATTTTAGACACACATTTATACTTATTGCTCTCAGAAACTTTTTTTCCCCCAAGATGTGCTTAAGAAATCACCAAATTTACCAGCCTGGCCAACATGGTGTAAAAATACAAACATTAGTCGGGCGTGGTGGCAGGTGACTAATCCCAGCTACTTGTAGGGCGAGGCATGAGAATCACTTGAACCCGGGAGGCAGAGGTTGCAGTGAGCCAAGTTCACACCACTGCACTCCAACACGGGTGACAAAGTGAGACTCTGTCAAAAAAAAAAAAAAAGGAAGGAAGGAAGGAACCACCTGATCGGCTGGGCGTGGTGCCTCACGCCTGTAACCTCAACACTTTGGGAAGTGGAGGTTGGCAGATCACTTGAGGTCAGGAGTTCGAGACCAGCCTGGCCAACATGGTAAAACCCTGTGCCTACTAAAAGTACAAAAATTAGCCGGGTGTGGTGGTGCACACCTGTAATCCCAGCTACTTGGAAGGCTAGGCAGGAGAATCGCTTGAACCTGGGAGGGTTTTAATTGTGGTTTTAATTTGCGTTTACCTAATGTGTAATGATGTTGAGCATCTTTTCATGTACTCATTTGCCATTTGTATATCTTCTTTAGAGAAATGTCTATTCAAGTCCTTTGCTCATTTTTTTTTTTGTGGGGGGTGAGTAGAGACAGGGTCTCTATATTGCCCAGGCTGGTCTTGAACTCAGCCTCAAGCAATCCACCCACCTTGGCCTCCCACAGGACTGGTATTACAATGGTGAGCCACTGTGCCTGGACCTTTTGCGTAATCTTTTTTGTGGGGGGGTTGTTTTTTGTTTTTTTGAGATGGTGTCTCACTCTGTTGCGCAGGCTGGAGTGCAGTGGCAGGATCTCCGCTTACTGCAACCTCCGCCTCCTGGGTTCAAATAATTCTTGTGCCTTAGCCTCCTGAGTAGCTGGGACTACAGGCACCCACCACCAAGCCTGGCTAATTTTTGTATTTTAATAGAGGTGGGGTTTCACCCTATTGGCCAGGCCGGTCTCAAACTCCTGACCTCAAGTGATCCACCCGCCTCAGCCTTCCAAAGTGCTGGGATTACAGGTGTGAGCCACTGCACCAGGCTCTCCCTTGCCTATTCTTAATTGTCTTTTTGTTGAGTTGTACAAATTTATTATTTTTTTTTGTGACAGAGTCTCACTTTGTTGCCCAGGCTGGAGTGTAGTGGTGCGGTCTTGGCTCACTGCAACCTCCGCCTCCTGGGTTCAAGCCATTTTCCTGCTTCAGCCTCCTGAGTAGCTGGGATTACAGGCATACACCACCATGCCCGGCTAATTTTTGTATTTTTAGTAGAGATGGGGTTTCACAATATTGGCCAGGCTGGTCTCGAACTCCTGACCTCAGGTTATCCGCCCGCCTCAGCCTCCCAAAGTGCTGGGATTACAGGCATGAGTCACCTCGCCCGGCCATTTGTTATTATTATTGTTATTATTATTATTATTATTTTTAGAGGCAGGTCTTGCTTCGTTGCCCAGGCTGGAGTGCAGTGTGGCAATCATAGTTCACTGCAGACTTGAACTGCAGGGCTCAAGGGATCCTCTCACCTCAGCCTTCTGAGTTGGTGGGATTATAGGCATACACCACCATGCCTGGCTAATTTTCACTTTTAGTAGAGATGGGGTCTCCCTATGTTGCCCAGGCTGGTCTCAAACTCCTGGCCTGAAGTGTTCTTCCTGCTTCAGCCTCCCAAAGAGTTGGGATTACGCACATGAGCCATGATGCCCAATCTATATATTTTAATGCTCAATTTTTTCTAGATTAGGCCAACGAAAACCCCTTCAAGCTGGTTTCTGTATTCTTTTGACATTTCACAATTCTTCTATGCACACATCTTTAGTTTTTGGTACAAGTAATAGACATCTATGTCTATGTATATTAAAAAACCACAATCACAGCCAATACTCCCAATTCCAGTCCAACCCTGCAGGGTTTATTCCAGCCTTCCCTCTTTCCATGTGTAACATATTACAGTGGCAAGTCTGACTCCCTTCATCCTTAATGTGCTTACTCACTTCCCCAGTCCCACTCCTTCCCTTTGTCCTGGTTACACAGGTTGACTGGAACATACTGGGCCCTCTCCTTCTGCTTTATGGGCCAGTGGAAAGCTCAGCCCTAACAAAGGGGAAGGAGAGAAGAAGGAGAAAAAAGGAAGGAGGAAATGACATCTTTTTCTATCTTTTCTAGGGAAATTTTCTCTACTCCAATGTTTTAAAAATATTCGTGGCCGGGCGTGGTGGCTCACGCTTGTAATCCCAGCACTTTGGGAGGCCGAGGCGGGCGGATCATGAGGTCAGGATATCGAGACCACGGTGAAACCCTGTCTCTACTAAAAATACAAAAAATTGGCCGGGCATGGTGGCAGGTGCCTGTAGTCCCAGCTACTTGGAGAGGCTGAGGCAGGAGAATGGCGTGAACCTGGGAGGCGGAGCTTGCACTGAACCGAGATTGTGCCACTGCACTCCAGCCTGGGAAACAGAGCGAGACTCCGTCTCAAAAAAAAAAAAAAAAATTCTCTCTCCTTTTTATTAAATTTTAAAGTTTTGTTTTAATATTTATGCCCTGGCCAGGTGCAGTAGCGCATGCCTGTAATCCCAGCACTTTGGGAGGCCAAGGCGGGCAGATCACTTGAGGTCAGGAGTTTGAGACCAGCCTGGTCAACATGGTGAAACCGTGTCTCTACTAAAAATACAAAAATTACCCAGGTGTGGTGACTCACACCTGTAGTCTCAGCTTCTCAGGAGGCTGAGTCTGGAGGATTGCTTGAACCTGGGAGGCGGAGGTTGCAGTGAGCCAAGATTGGGCCACTTCACTCCAGCCTGGGAGACAGAGCAAGACTCTGTCTATATATATATATACCTATATATCTATATAGATATATAGGTATATATATATGTATGTGTGTATATATATATACCCTTATCCATGTGTAGTTGCCGTTGTAATATGATACAAGGGAGTGATCCATTTTAACTTTTGTTTATAAGGATAGCTAAGTTTTCCATCTCCATTTTTGAACAATACCTCCTTTTTCCAGTGACCTAACAGAACATGTCTGTCATACATCAACGTTTCATACAAAGCATGGGTCTGTGTCTGGGTTATTTAATCTGTCTTCTCCTGCCCCAGCACCTCATATTATTAAGTACCATGGCTTCCTAGTAAGTTTTGATCCCTAGTTGGACAAGTCTTCCTTTCTGCTTTTTTTATTCAGAAGAGTCTTGACTATCATTGGTTATTACACTTCCTTATAAGTTTTGGAATAATCATAAAAGGTTCCATGAAAAGTTCTATTGGTCAGCACCATAAGACAAAGTGAAGGCCAGGCATGATTGCTTATGCCTGTAATCCCAGCACTTTGGGAGGCTGAGGTGGGTAGATCATCTGAGGTCAGGAGTTTGAGACTAGCCTGGTCAACATAGTGAAACCCTGTTTCTACTAAAAATACAAAAATTAGCCCGGAGTAGTGGCACATGCCTGTAGTCCCAGTTACTGGGGAGGCTAAGGCCGGAGAATTGCTTGAACCTGGGAGGTGGAGGTTGCAGTGAGCCCCACCACTGCACTCCAGCCTGGGTGACAAAGGGGGACTCTGTCTCAAAAAAAAAAAAAAGTGAGAAAAACAAATAATAATGTTATATGTAAAATGCTTATTTAGAAACAGAATGCTTGTTCGTTGGTACTGCAAGGAAAAATCAGCATTCAGACAAAAAGTTTTCTTAGCAAGGCAATTTTAATTTCTGCAGAAAGGGTGCTCCTCACAGATGGAACAATGGTGAGAGCACACCTGAACAAAGGAGGGAAACAATTTTTATTCCTTATGCAGTTTGTCCCTGCTACTGTGTCCAGTCTCCATCAGTTGGAGCCAGACTGCATGATCTAAACTAAAAGCTGATTGGCTAATAATTTAAAAATTTTCTAAATAGGTAAAAGCATTCTAAATAGGTAAATAGGAGAACAGTGGAAAAGAGGAAGTTGCTTATGAAAGGACTTAGAAAAGTAATAACATTCCCAAATAAGGAAGGGGCATAGACTGCGAGCTGGAACATGCTTGAGCATGTCCAGAACAAATATCTTGGTTAAAGTACAAGGATATAGGATGTACTTATTCCCTTATGTCTAACAGCTACATAGGATAGGGCTTAACAAAGAGTTATTAGCACAAAGCAAGGAGGCTTGAAGGAAGTTAGTCTTTACAAGAAACTATTCTTTCTTTCTTTTTTCTTTTTTTTTTAGACAGAGTCTTGCTCTGTCACCCAGGCTAGAGTGCAGTGGCACAATCTCGGCTCATGGCAACCTCCACCTCTCGGGTTCAAGCAATTCTCTGCCTCAGCTTCTGAGTAGCTGGGATTACAGGTGCCTGCCACCACACCTGGGTAATTTTTGTATTTTTAATATAGACAGGGCTTCAGCATGTTAGCCAGGCTGGTCTTGAACTCCTGACCTCGTGATCCACCCACCTTGGCCTCCCAAAGTTCTGGGATTACAGGCATGAGCCACCGCACCCAGCCAGAAACTATTATTTCCAACACTTATGATTTATTCTTTAACAAGAAGGGAAACTTTGAAGAGCAAATTTTTTACTTTCTACACTAAGTATGTCATATTTTTGGTTGCTAATATATATGGTATTGTTGTATTGTTGTTATTGTTTTTGAGATAGAGTCTCACTCTGTTGCCCAGGCTGGAGTACAGTGGTACAGCCTTGACTCACTGCAACCTCCACCTCCTAGGTTCAAACAGTTCTAGTGCTTCAGCCTCACTCTGTTGCCCAGGCTGGAGTACAGTGGTACGACCTTGACTCGCTGCAACCTCCACCTCCTGGGTTCAAACAGTTCTAGTGCTTCAGCCACCCAAGTAGCTGGGATTACAGGCATTCACCACCATGCCTGGCTAATTTTTGTATTTTCTGTAGAGATGGGGTTTCGCCATGTTGGCCAGGCTGGTCTTGAACTCTTGGCTTCCAAGTGATCCACCTCCCTTGATCTCCCAAAGTACTGGGATTACAGGCGTGAGCCACTGCACCGTATCAGCCTCCTGAGTAGCTGGGATTACAAGCACCTGCCATCATGGCTGGCTAATTTTTGTACTTTTGTAGAGATGGGGTTTCACCATGTTGCCCAGGGTGGTCTGGAACTCCTGACCTCAAGTGATCCACCCACCTTGGCCTCCCAAAGTGCTGAGATTACAGGTGTGAGCCACCATGCCCACCCCTCCCTCCCTTCCTTCCTTTTTCTTTCTTCTTTTTTTTTTTTTTTTTTTTCCAGACAGTGTCTTGCTCTGTTGCCCAGGCTGGAGTGCAGTAGCATAACCTAGTTCACTGTAGCCTCAAACTCCTGTGTTCAAGTGATCCTCCCACCTTAGCCTCCCGAGTAGCTGGGACTACAGGTGCATGCCACCCCACTCAGCTAATTCAAAAAAAATTTTTTGGCTGAGCATTGTGGCTCACGCATGTAATTCTAGCATTTTGGGAGGCTGAGGCAGGTGGATCACCTGAGGTCAGGAGTTCGAGACCAGCCTGGCCAACACTGTGAAACCCTGTCTCTGTTAAAGTACAAAAATTAGCTAGGGGTGGTGGCAAGTGCCTTTAATCCCAGCTACTCGGGAGCCTGAGGCAGGAGAATTGCTTGAACCTGGGAGGTGGAGGTTGCCGAGAGCCAAGATTTCGCCACCATACTCCAGCCTGGGCAACAGAGTGAGACTCTGTCTCTACAAAAAAAACAAAGAACAAAAAACGGAGTCTCACTCTGTTGCCAGGGCTGGTCTGAAACTCTACTTCAAGGGATCCTCCTGCCTCCGTCTACCAAAGTGTTGGCATTACAGGCATGAGCCACTTTGTGTCCTCTGTATTTTTTCTTAGCCTGGCTAGATGCTTATTGATTTTATTTATTTTTTCAAAGAGCCAGCTTTTGGTTTTGTTGATTTTTTCTATTGATTTCTTTTTTCTTTTTTTGTTACTTTCATTCATTTCTACTCTAATTTGTTACTTCTTTTTACTGCTTACTTTGGTTTTAATTTGCTTTTCTTTGTCTAGTTTCCTAAGTTGGAAGTCTAAGTTGCTTTTATTAGATATCTTTCTTCTTTTCTCTTCTTTTTTTTGAGACAGGGTCTGGCTCTGTCACCCAGGCTGGAGTGCAGTGACCCAATCTTTACTCCCTGCAACCTCCGCCTCACAGGCTCAAGTGATCTTCCCGCCTCTGCCTCCCAAGTAGCTGGGAGTACAGGCACGCGCCAACATGCCTGGCTAGTTTTTGGATTTTTTTTTTTTTTTTTTTTTTTGAGACGAAGTCTTGCTCTGTTGCCCAGGCTGGAGTGCAGTGGCTTGATCTTGGCCCACTGCAACCTCTGGCACCTGGGTTTAAGTGATTCTCCTGCCTCAGCCTCCGAAGTAGCTGGGATTACAGGCGCGTGCCACCACGTCCAGCTAATTTTTTGTGTATTTAGTAGAGACGGGGTTTCAGCATCTTGGTCAGGCTGGTCTTGAACTCCTGACCTCGTGATCCACCCACCTCGGCCTCCCAGAGTGCTGGGATTACAGGCGTGAGCCACCGCACCTGGCCTAGTTTTTGTATTTTTTGTAGAGATGGGGGTTTCACCATGTTGCCCAGGCTGGTCTCTAATTCCTGTACTCAAGTGAGTTGGCCTTGGCCTCCCAAAGTGCTGAGATGACAGGTGTGAGCCACTGCGCCCAGCCTCTTTCTTCTTTTCTAGTATATGCATACAATGCTATAAATTTTCTCTAAGCACTGCTTTTGTTGCATTCCACAAATTTTGATAAGTTATGGAGTTTTTTTCCTTTGTTTTTCTTTTTTTGAGACAGAGTATTGCTCTGTCCCCCAGGCTGAAGTGCAGTTGCAGGATCTCAGCTCACTGCAACTTTCGCCTCCCCGGCTCAAGCAATCCTCCCACCTCAGCCGCCTGAGTAGCTGGGACTACAGGTGCGCACCACCATACCTGATGTGGCTAATTTTTTATACTTTTTTTTTTTTTTTTGTAGAGATGGGGTTTTGCCATGTTGCCCAGACTATCTCTTTTCTTTTTTAAATTTATTTTTATTTGTAGGGGAGACAGGGTCTTACTGTCTCCAGGCTGGAGTGCAGTGGAGCAAACATTGCTCACTGCAGACTTGGACTCCTGGGCTCAAGTGATCCTCTCGCCTTGGCTTTCAGAGTAGTTGTGATTATAGGCATGCGCCACCAAACCTGGCTAATTTTAAATTTTTCTTTAGAGATGAGTTCTTGCTATGTTGCCCAGGCTGATCTCAAATTCCTGGTCTCAAGCGATCCTCCCGCCTCAGCTTCCCAAAGTGCTAGGATTATAGGCGGGAGCCAACCTGCCTGTCCAAGTTCAAAATATTTTGCAATTTCTCTTGAGATTTTTTATTTGACCCATGTGTTATTTAGAAGTATGTTGTTTAATCTCTCAAGTTTTTGGGATTTTCCAGCTATCTGTCTTGTTTATTTCTACTTTAATTCCATCATGGTCTGAGAGCATACTTTGTATCTTTTCTATTTTAAAAAGTTTCTCCGCTGGGTGCAGTGGCTCATGCCTGTAATCCCAGCACTTTGAGAGGCTGAGGCAGGCTGATCACAAGGTCAGGAGATCGAGACCATCCTGGCTAACACAGTGAAACCTTGTCTCTACTAAAAATACAAAAAAAAAAAAAAAAAAAAAAAAAAAAGTTTATCATTGGCAGGGAGCAGTGGCTCAGGCCTGTAATCCCAGCACTTTGGGAGGCTAAGGCAGGTGGATCACTCGAGGTCAGGAGTTCGAGACCAGCCTGACCAACATGGTGAAACCCAATCTATATTAAAAATACATACATTAGCTGGGTGTGGTGGCAGGCACCTGTAATCCCAGCTACTTGGGAGGCTGAGGCAGGAGGATCGCTTGAACCCAGAAGATGGAGGTTACAGTGAGCAGAGATCACGCCATTGCACTCCAGCCTGGGCAACAGAGAAAAAACTGTCTCAAAAAAAAAAAAAAAAAGTTGACTGGGCACGATGGCTCATGCCTGTAATCCCAGCACTTTGGGAGGCTGAGGTGGATGGATCACTGAGGTCAAGAGATCAAGACCGTCCTGGCCAACATGGTGAAACCCCGTCTGTACTAAAAATGCAAAAATTAGCTGGGTGTGGTGGCACGCACCTGTAGTCCCAGCTACTCAGGAGGCTGAGGCAGAAGAATTGCTTGAACTCAGGAGGCGGAGATTGCAGTGAGCCAAGATTACACCACTGCACTCCAACCTGGTGACAGAGCAAGACTCTGTCTCAAAAAAAAAAATAAATAAATAAATAAAAAAGTTTATCAAGGTATCGTAATTCCAGCACCTTGCAAAGCCAAGGCAGGCAGATCACTTGAGGTCAGGAGTTCGAGACCAGCCTGGGCAACATGGTGAAACTGCATCTCTACTAAAAATACAAAAATTAGCCGGGCATGTAATCCCAGTACTTTGGGAGGCTGAGGTGGGTGGATCACCTGAGGTCAGGAGTTCGAGGCCCAGCCTGGCCAACATGGTGAAAGCTTGTCTCTACTAAAAATACAAAAAATTAGCTGGACATTGTGGCAGGTGCCTGTAATTCCAGCTACTCAGGAGGCTGAGGCAGGAGCATCGTGTGAACCCAGGAGTTGGAGGTTGCAAGGAGCTGAGATCGCACCACTGCACTCCAACCTGGGCGACAGAGGGAGACCATCAAAAAAAAAAAAAAATTATCAAGATGTGTTTTGGCCGGGCGCGGTGACCCACACCTGTAATCCCAGCACTTTGAGGCCAAGGTGGGCAGATCACAAGGTCAGGAGATCGAGACCATCCTGGCTAACACGGTGAAACCCCATCTGTACTAAAAATACAAAAAACAAAAATTAGCTGGGCATGATGGCAGGTACCTGTAGTCCCAGCTACTCGGGAGGCTGAGGCAGGAGAATGGCGTGAACCCGGAAGTCAGTGCGTGCAGTGAGCCGTGATCGAGCCACTGCACTCCAGCCTGGGCGAAAGAGCCAGACTCCATCTAAAAAAATAAATAAATAAATAAATAAATAAATAAATAAATATAATGTGTTTTATGTCCCAGAATGTGAACTTGATTAATATTCCATGTGAACTTGAGAAGAATGTATACTCTGCTGTTGTTGAATGATGTCATCTATAGATGTCAATTTTAGACAGTTGATTGATAGGGTTGTTGAGTTCCACTGTGTGCTTACTGATTTTCTGCCTGCTGGATCTGCCCATTTCTTTTATTTATTTATTTATTTATTTATTTATTTAAAGATAGGGTCTTGCTGTGTCACCCAGGCTGGATCACAGCTTATTGCAGCCTTGACCTCCTGGGCTCAAGTGATTCTCCCACCTCAGCCTCCCAGGTAGCTGGGACTATTGGCATGCACCACCATGCCTGGGCAATTTTTAAATTTTTTGTAGAGACAGAGTCTCCTTATGTTGCTCAGGCTGGTCTTGAATTTCTGGGCTCAAGTAATCCTCCTACCTTAGCCTCCCAAAGTGCTGATATTACAGGCATGAGCCACCATGCCTAGCCTGCCCATTTCTCTCATTTTTTTTTTTAAGATGGAGTCTTGCTGTGTTGCCCAGGCTGGAGTGCAGTGGCGTGATCTCGGCTCACTGCAACCTCCGCCTCCCAGGTTCAAGCAATTCTCCTGCCTCAGCCTCCTGAGTAGCTGGGACTACAGGTGCATGCCACCATGCCCGGTTAATTTTTTGTATTTCAGTAGAGACAGGATTTCACTGTGTTGCCCAGGCTGGTCTCGAACTCCTGAGCTTGGGCAATCCACCCTCCTTGGCCTCCCAAAGTGTTGGGATTACTGGTGTGAGCCACCGCGCCCGGCCCCATTTCTCTCTTGTTTTTTCTTGTTTTTTGTTTTAGTCTGCCCATTTCTAATAAAGGGGTATTGGAATCTCCAACTATAATAGTGGATTCATTTATTTGGCCTTGGAGTTGTACCAGTTTTTGCCATTGATCCCAGTTGTTAGGTGCATACACATTAAGAATTAGAGTCCAAGAGTTTACAAGAGTTTAGAGTCTAAGAGTTTGAGACCAGCCTGGGCAATACTGTGAGACCTCATCTCTACCAAAAATTTTAATAAAACAGAAAAGTTAGCCAAACGTGGTGGTGTGTGCTTGTGGTTCTAGCTACTCAAGAGGCTGAGGTGGGAGGATCATTTGAGCCTAGGAAGTGGAGGCTGCAGTAATCCCAGATTGTGCCACTGCACTCCAGTCTAGGCAACAGAGTGCTTCATAGTTAATGTGAGTACCTTATGATAACAAAATAATCCCAATTCTGCCGGGCACGGTAGCTCACGCCTGTAATCCCAGCACTTTGGGAGGCCAAGGCGAGCGGATCACGAGGTCAGGAGATCGAGATCATCCTGTCTAACACGGTGAAGCTCCGTCTCTACTAAAAATACAAAAAATTAGCCGGGTGTGGTGGTGGGCGCCTGTAGTCCCAGCTACTCGGGAGGCTGAGGCAGGAGAATGGCGTGAACCCAGGAGGCGGAGCTTGCAGTGAGCCGAGATTGCACCACTGCACTCCAGCCTGGGCGACAGAGCGAGACTCCATCTCAAAAAAAAAAATCCCAATTCTTCTCTCTCATTCCTGTATTATTGCCATCATTCATTTCATGTATACATCAATATACATAAATATATGTCTATGTACATAATAAATGCATACATAAGTACATCATTATTATTAGTTTAAATCAACTGTTATCTGTTAGATCAACTAAGGAGAAGAAAAGTAAAAAAGTTGTTTTACTTTGTCCTTGTTTAGTGCTCTTTTTTTTTTTTTTGAAATAGAGTCTCACTCTGTTGCCCAGGCTGGAGTGCAGTGGCGTGATCTCGGCTCACTGCAACTTCTGTCTCCTGGGTTCAAGCAATTCTCCTACCTCAGCCTCCAGAGTAGCTGGGATTACAGGCGCCCGCCACCACGCTCAGCTAATTTTTTGCATGTTTAGTAGAGACGGGGTTTCACCATGTTGCCCAGGCTGGTCTCAAACTCCTGACCTCAAGGTGATCCGCCCACCTCAGCCTCCCAAAGTGCTAGGATTGTAGAAGTGAGCCACCACACCTGGCCGCTCTTTCTGTCTTTATGTAGATTTAAATTTCTGATCTATACCATTGTCCTTCTCTTCAAAGAACCTCTTTTTACCATTTCTTGCAAGGTAGGACCACTGGCAACAAATTCCCTAAATTTCTGTTTGCCTGAGAAAATATTTCACTCCGCTCTTTTCTTGTTTGCATGGTTTCTGAGAAGTTGGATGCAATTCTTATCTTTGCTCTTCTATAGGTAATGTATTTTTCTTCTCCTCTGGCTTCTTTCTGGATCCTTCCTTTCCCTTCCCTCCCTTTCCCTTTCCCTCCCTTTCCCTTTCCTTTCCCCTTTCTTTCTTCCTTCCCTCCTTCCCTTCTTCCCTACTTCCCTCCCTGTCTCTCTCTTTCTTTCTTTCTCTTTCTTTCTCTCTCTTTCTTTCTTTCTTTCTCTCTTTTCTTTCTTTCTTTCTCTCTCTCTTTTTTTCTTTTCTTTCCTTTCTTCACGGTCTTGCTGTGTCACCCAGGCTGGAGTGCAGTGGAGTGTGTGATCATAACTCACTGCAGCCTCAACCTCCTATGCTCGAGGGATCTTCCTACCTCAGCCTCATGAGTAGCTGGGACTACAGGTACATGCCACTGCCCTCAAATAATTTTTATTTTTATGTTTTATTTATTTTATTTTTATTTTTTAATTTTTTTGTAGAGAGGGAGTCTCCCTGTGTTACCCAGGCTGATCTCGAGCTCCTGGGTTCAAGTGATCCTCTCACCTTGGCCTCCCGAAGTGCTGAGGTTACAGGTGTGAACAACTGTGCCAACCTTTTTTTTTTTTTTTTTTAAACAGATGGGATCTTGCTTTGATGCCCAGGTTGGAGTGCAGTAGCACAATCATGGCTCATTGTAGCCTTGACCTCTGGGGCTCAAGCAATCCTCCCACCTCAGCTTCCCCTGTAGCTAAGACCACAGGCAGGTGCCACCACACCCAGAGAATTTTTTTTATTTTTTTTTTGTAGAGACAGGGTCTCTCTGTTGCCCAGGTTGTTCTCGAACTCCTGGCCTCAAGTGAGCCTCCTGCCTCAGCCTCCCAAAGTGCTGGGATTACAGGCATTAGCCACCGCGCCCGGCTAGGTGTCATTTTGGCATTTATCCAACTTGATGTTTTCTGACCTTTCTAAATATGTGATTTGGTGTCTGACATTAATTTTGAAA